>NC_055683.1:28543754-28863039 GCF_017639745.1 Melanotaenia boesemani | reverse complement strand
AATGTTATTGTCTCTTTACCTTGTCATAAATTTATGTGTACATCTAAAAGATTTGGACAATTAGACTAAATGTGCTTCATTAAACTATAATAATAATAATAATAATAGGCATTACTTGGGACAATCATTTCAGCGTAAGAACAATAATAAAAAGGAACCTGATTATCCTAGATGGCAGTGAGAGATCATTAGTAAGTAGAAAGCAGGCTTTCAGTGGAAATTCATTTGTAGTAAAACTGCCTCAGGGCCATTGCCTTGCAGCGGGGTTTGTCTGATGAGTCAATCTGTCTGTCATTTTAATGTTATGCTGTTCACTGGCCTCTTGTCCCTCATTCTACTTTTCCTTTTTATTTATCTTCTTCTTTGCATAAGTACTGTTTTTGTACTCTTTTTCAACCTAATTCAAAATCATCTATTCTGTTTCCAACTTCTTTTTTTCACGTCACATCACAAAAGCAGTTTGAACTTTCACCCTCTGTCTGACATTATTCTTAATTCTGTCACAGTAAAATTGAACAAAAACGCTGCCCGTTTACCCCCCTTCTTATCTAAATCTAGTCGGAATGTTTCTACAATCATGATACTAAAAGAAAAAAACAAAAGAAAAATCCTGACGATAACCAAGCTGAACTATTCAGTTGTGTCCATGGTTCTGTTTACTTATGCTTTAAATACAAATATGCATGTTTTTGTCACCTTTCTCTGTCCCCTGAATCTGATGTATGATAATGTCATGTTTATCAGCATATTTTTGGCGGAGAACGTGAACCTGGGGAGCTAAATGCTCCCTAACTGATGGGAAAATGATCGGGGAGAAGCTGTGATTGGGTAATGAGGCCTGAGTATTGTGGTAGAAAAGAAGTTTAGCAGATTGTTTGAAAAATGTCAGTGTTAGGGAATATGGGCTGTGAGAATCTGCAGTATGTCCAAACAGAATGCATGTCTCCCACTTTGCATGTCCCCAGACACTTTCAGTCTCACAAAAGCATTCACACGAGCACATGCTCACACAGAGACAGCCATAATAAATGTTTCAGTGTGGTTGTGTTTTACAAATTCTGATTCCACAAAAGCAGCACAAGCATTATGCACTGTGGTTAACTATTGCTTTTCCACTGGCAGCGACAGACAGGAGAGCTGCTGGGAAAGTCAGAAAGCAAAGAAGAAAAAATTTAATTTAATTTCCAGTCAACAGTGGGAGCTTCGTGACGTTACGGCTTTAAGGCGACAAACACTTTACCATCGTGATGAACACATCTTTAAGAGATGGGCTCCATGCCCTGCAGGGTGCAAAATGAGGACATTAAACACATACTCACACAAGTCTTTTACAATATCTCTCGCTTGATGATGTGTAGGCCTTCCTATACAGACATTTTCTCACACGCAAACACACTACATACTAATGCTCAACCAAATGCTCTTCCCTGGACTGTTGCACGCAAAAGCAGCCACACTCAATATCTTCCTTATACATACTGAAATATAGAATGGAAACTGAAATAAAGCTCAATAAAACAGTGCAAGCTGGGACTGGTTTGGTTTAATCTCATTACATTGAGAGCCTGGGGCTCCTCTCCTCCTATTTATAGCACCCTGAGAGAGAGGAAGGCCAGCGTTCATGTACATAACATCACTGGATTGTGCAACTGCGGCCATGAGAGGCCATGAGAGCTGACCAATCGCAGACATGTCTTGCGTCAAATTTGATATGACAAAATACACAATAGTCAGTCATCTGTGAAGATGGTTGGCCTCATTCTCTATCCTCCAGACACATATACGCTTCCTCATCTTCCTCATTTTCCTTCTGTTCCTTTCTTCTCGCTGCATCTTTACTCTCTCTCTAGAGTTGGCTCTTCTCGTCACACCTGTTTGATGGAGCTTGCCTGTGAAAGCCTGCAACATTTACAGTATGTGCACAGGATACCGTCGTCTTCTGCTGCTGCTGCTGATTCAAGCAAGATATTTTATCACTTGGACTGAGCAGCTTTAAGCTCATTTCATGTCTTTGACTTTGGATCTTATGACTACAAACACATTTTAAAGTGAGAATAAGGTATTCTTTCTAGGGGACACTGAGACCTTTACTGGATATTGTCAATACGGCAGATTGCATCAGAAAGCTTTCAAATTCATCTTGACAAAACATGCCAATAACAAAAATGAGAAGCTCTGGGAAGGAAAGCTGCATTGAACGAGAGAAGACTTAATTCTGATCTTCGTTAAGGAAAACTCTTAAGAAAAAACCCCAATTCACACAAGCAATCATACAATAAGCCCTTGATGCACCAACAAACACAAATACAGAAGCCTGAGGCCTCCCTGGTCTTAATTACTTTGCCTGTATTGTGGGTAAAATGCATGTCCCAGTTTGCATCAGCAGCTTTTGGAAATCCCATCCAGTCTGAGTGAACTGTATAATGAAGAATGTTACTGAAGAACAAGCTGCTGCTCAGCTTGATCCAAAAGAAAAAGTTTGTGATCTTCAAAATGTCAAGAACTCAGACTGAAAAGTAGTCTCACAAAAAATACCATCCAGAACCCTCAAGCCATGTTTTTCTCTCTCTCTCTCTCCTGCTGCCCTCGAACAGCCTGAATGTTGCTTCTTAATGTGTGAACATGGACATGACCTACAAGAAATGCTTTGACAGTTTCTGTAGCTCACACTTGATCTAGCAGAGGTCAGGAGCTGGAAAATAGTTTTTCTTTATTTTTTTTGTTTTTTTTACAAACAGGAAACTGAGTCTACCACACACCTTCAGTCAGCTATGAATCATAAGCAGCTTCATGCATTATTTAAAATTCTCAAACGTTCCTACAAACCTTATTGCAACAGCAGCAGCTGGTGTCTGGATATAGCATAAAACAATACCAATGGGAAAGATAATTTTGGTGATAGCCCACACTGATTATTTCTGTCACTGGGTTTCCCTTCAGTGTTAAGAAAACAATTTAATATGCGTCATGAAAAATAACTGTAAAGTTTTCAGGTATTTAAAATTTATTATATTATCTGTGAATTAACACAACTTCTGTCATAATGTATAAAAAAATAAAACTTCATCATAACCTTTAACATACAAGTCTGTTGTAACCTATTAAACCAATACCAACCCATTAACTTTTCCATTCTAATATTAAAAATTCTACACCTACATTTGATCTTGTTTTTGTCCAACAAAATCAAATGTAAATAAATCTTGTCAGTATCAGGGCATTGTCAATGTAACAGAGCCAGGGCACAGCAAATAAACATCAGCCACTGCCATCAGTTGATGCTTTCATTTTTGCTGATGGCTGATTGCAGTCAACAAGCTGAATGTTGGCCGATTTGGACGTTTGGCCAGTATATATGTGCATCCTGTATCTGAGCCATTCTGTGGCTCAGATATGGGATGGAGGAGGCAACACATGCTGTGTGTTCTTACATGCTTCATAACTGTATTGATAATAAACCAATGATGTAATGATAATACAGGCATTTAGATTAAAAAGAGAAAATACTGAATATGGCTTACATCACATTAGATATAATAAAATCATGAAAAATAGCATTTAGTGTAACTGGAGTAGTTGCCACATTACATATTTTGCAGGATTCCTTTAATTTGATTAAATTTTGTACATTGTTTTTTCTCTTTTACTTTAATAAGTATAGCACTTCCCATAGAGGGCTCAGATGGCAATAAGTATTTGCAGGCTGATTGTTTATTGTTTTGTTTTGGGTTTTTTTTTTTCTCTCTGTATTCTAAATGAACTCACTATGAAATATTTAGTGGCACATTAAGGGAGCCTCTGTGCTGATATTGTTTTCTTTAGACTCTTTCTAATCGAGCTCAGAAAATAACACTTTTGTGAAGCTGCATCAGACCAACAGAGGGTAAAATAAATACCCTTATTTTTCATATACAGTATTTCTGAATGAGGCATACTCTGTCAATATGTAAATATGATTTGTGCTATAAATAAGATCAAAATGAAAATATGATTAAAGCATTTGTCTAAAATCTGGAACTGGACCTTTGTGTACAGAGTGACATGGTGCCATTATTAATGCCATCTGTCTCCACACTAAACAGGATGGTCTCTCTTTTATAATCAGCCAATAAAACGGACACTCTGCCAATAGTTTTGGGCAAGAACATTGTCTAAAAGTAGGATGTCTGGAAGGTGAGACCTCAGGTAAGACATTATCAGCAGGCAGCTGAACAAGCATGCAGTCTTTAAGTTAAGTTTCTCGACCTTAAGTTGGTCCCCAGGTGCATGTGTTCATCCATTTCAGCTGATTTGTTGTGAGATCTTGTTTGAACTAGGCTCTTTGCGCTTCCCTGACTTACCGCACAATAGTTTAACACGACACTCTGCTCGGCAGGTGTACACCATTTATTCTTTCTGCTCCGCTGTGTGCGTTCTTCACCGGCACGCAGCTGACAGAGGGATTGTCACTCTCAGTCATTCAAAGAGATCTGCATGAAGACAGCAGCCTAAAGCATATTTCGTGAGGATGGCCCTCTCTGTGGCATCACTCTGCACCACAATGTCGGGCCTTTCTCACTTACTGAAGCACATTATTAACATTTCTGCCTTTTAAGGTAAAGAGATGACGAACAGATTTTTTAAAAATCCAGAGAGGGTATTTGCTGAGGGGCAAAAGACGTCCACTTATTTGAAATTGAACACGGCACATTTTGACATTTAAAGTATCCATGTCTTGGCAATGAAGACCTTTTTCTTGGTTTGAAGTGGGCAATTTGATTGCATTCAAATGAATTTTTTCTTTTAGTTCTTCTTAGCACCTGTGGGCTTAAAGAATAAATTACTATTACTTCCGCTAAAAAGCTTTATTTTCTGTCATAAGAAGAACAAATCCATAGAGAAAGTAATTTGAATTTCACAAGATTTGTTTTTTTTTCCCTTAAAACAGACTTCTCTTTGATGTGGCGGTCTGTTTGAAATCCCTTTTTAATGGCAGCTGATTTCCAGTCACGTGATGAGTGTGTTTGTTCCCACTATGCTCTTGAAGCATATGATTCTTACCAAATCACATGAGAATAGTGACTTTAAAAAGACTGTAGAAGGATATGAGGTACTGAACATTGTGAAGGGTGGACAGTTTGTTTCTCCACTGGGATGTGAAGGTTTGTGATTCAGATATGGCTTCGAGGGGGAAGAGACTTTGCAAGATACAGATGATGCCAGTGGACAAGAGTAGGATGAAATGATAGATTCGTGACAATGTGCTTAATGCCGCTGTAAGCAAGAAGAAGGCTATCAGAAGCAATCTTAGAAGCTGCTGGGAACCAGCAGGACAGGCCACACAATGGAGAAACAAAGCAGAGAACAGAAATAGAGATGAAATCAATACTCCCCATTTACACTGAGGTGAAATGAAGCACAGAGAAGACAGAGGATCAAAAAGAGAGACATGGAGCAATCAAACACTGTTATTTGAAAGAACAAAGGATTGACTCAAACAATATTATTAGATAAGAGAATATAAAAAAATGCCCAGCATGAGGCTTATCACTTTCACAATGGGCATCTTGATTGAGGCAGAGAAAACTGATGCATAATAAACTGTGGTAGAAAGGTTAATCAAGGTGATTTAATGGCTATGAACACGATATGAGTGGGAATAAGGACTGAGGGTTGTTAGAGAACAAATGAAAGCAAACAAGCTGCATCAAACAGAGATATAATTGTAGGTAACAAGTGGACTTTTTGTGCTGCATGCTGTGGCTTATTTTGTTTTCTTACTGGGATCTCTGCCCATCCTCACTAGTCAAAAAAACAAGACCAGTGTATCTTCACTTTGAGAGGATTTGGTGTGAAATTAATTAAAAAGCAACAATGCCAAGGTTTTTGTTGGTTTGACAAAGCAAACTGAATGTGCATACCAGTATTCTAAGTTTCTGTAAAGGGGTTACAGTCGGACAAAATATTGAAAATAGATCAAAACACAAAAAGGGACTTCAGATGAGGCCTGCATACACCACCCTGGAGCACACACCTTGTTTGGTGTCATTGCTTAAAGAGCTTGGAGGGATTTTACCTGAGGTTTCTATAATCTGCCAGAGTCAGCCAATTGCAAGCAGCGTTCCAGTACATGAACTGCCTCCAGATACTAATTAGCGCTGAGAGTAAAGAGAAAGCATGATGTATTCACAGAGGAGTACAATCTGTAGCTTAAACAGATGGTTCCACTACACAAATGAGATAAGAGGTACTTAGCGCTATTAAAATACATTTATTGGGAAAATTCCTTAATATCCCTGCAAAAGACGTTTTATTTCTAGAAATGTAAACGTATGATCAACAGCAAAATACAGATGTCGTGGTAATTAGCTGGAGATGTACCTTATTATGAACTAAATTATAATGGCAGCTAGCCAGTCATGCAGGGAAAAGAGCAGTTCAAGCTTAAAAATCTGCCCTGGATCTGTAGCTTGTGGGGGGGGGGTGTAAAGAATGTATGAAGTGACTGGTAAAAAAGTGAGCAAGGCTTTGGTTTGAAATTGTTGCAGATGACTGAACATAGACCCAACTCTGCTGTAACTATACTATCTGAAGACATTTCTTCCTCAGCAGAAGTGTCTTAATATTCACTTTTTTCCCCCCCATAAGTACATGAGCCATGATGCATATCCAGTGGGATCTGCTCCATACTGACATGTTATACAGTCAAGCCTATCAAGTGCTTGTAGGCTTTGCCTTTTTAGGTAAATGAAATCTACAAAAGCACAAAACAAGTAACCATAGCAACAGATTTGTGGGAAGAGCTGCTACTCCTTCAGTGTCAATCATTCATTTCAGTATTAAAACGTCCCAGCATGTATTGGGCATGGGACCTGATGACTGATATGCTCATATTAACATCCTCTGACAAAAAGACTGACAAGACGGTTGAACAAAAGACATCCGGGATTGGAGGGGGAGGTAGACTGACACCCTTGGGGGGCAAGTTGATTGCCACTAAGACTGCCATTTTGTAGAACATAAAATAGGCACAAAAATAGGCATACAGAAACGGCTGCAGAGAGTGTTCTTGAAATTCTTGTATGCAAAACAGCCCCCTGAATCCCTCACACAACGTTTCCTTCATAGATTCTGGCTGCTGGGAATGGTTCTTTTTATTATCCAAGGTTATATATTTCAGTTTCACAGCTAAGTCTGTTTCTCTCTTAACCTTGTCCAGGACTGTTTCTCCAGCAGCTCTTAGGCTGATTGATTGTTTGAACCTTTAGACGAGGTCTTGACCAGCTCTTCTGTGATTGAACAGTCTGCTACTTTGAGACACAAAGGTCAGGCAGCAGGTCAGTAATGCTCAACCAATCAAAGACCAATTATTTTTCTACACTCCACTAAACAAAGAAACTAGCTAATGAATTTGAGTAATATTCATTTTCTATTATAATAGTAAAAACATGTTTGTGCACAGGTAAAAACATTGAATTCATATGCATCACAAACATTTTAGCAAGAGAATTTTGAGCAGATTTCCACAAAACTGTCAGTGACAAATGCTTGTTGAACAATTTCCAAGTAAAGAAGCAGAATTTAAGGTTTAATCATGCTTCTTGTCCATCTCTTGCCATTAACGAAGGCTTGAGGAGACTATTTTCAAGCACTGCCTGCGTGTAAATAAGCACATTCAGTGTTTCTCGTAGATGTGCACTGAGATGCCTTCCAAAGACCAGACTTAACGCAATTTAGCCTTAAGCTAAAAGCACAGAGCTGCTGCATCAACATAGATGTTCATTAGGACTGATAATAAAAAAAAAAAAGAGCAGAGACGAGGCATCTCCTCGAAGCATCTCTTATACGGAAATAAGCAAAGAGGCAGAATTTACAGCTGCTGTAACATTTGAGAAGAACGAAAATTATATCAACATGACGAAAATCCCTCTGGCCTCCTACTGATATGAAAAGAGATAAGGCAAGACCTATTGGAAGCCATATGGGCTACAGGTCAGACACCAGCCTGTAAGCAGCTGACACATTTACCTCCACACACAAACACACAATGTGGAGGCTGCATTCTACAACTTCTAATGCCACACTACATTTATCATACTGTCTCTGTTCCTCTCTACACCCGTCTTCCTGACCAGTGTGTAACACAAACACCCACAGATTGCACACATCACCTCATGGATAAGGTGCACACACACAAACACACAGTTGGAGCCAGCTTGGTGTGCCCTCAGAACTGAGCCTGTTGGAATCAAATTATCTCTCTCTCTCTCTTTCTCTGTCTTTCTCTCTCTCTTTTCACTTTGCCGCCCACAGAAGAAGGGCAGGCAGAGTCAATCCCAGTGCACGAAAGATTGGACTGCCTCAGCATCTGTCCTGGGGTCTGAAATACAAATCAGCCTTTCCTCCAGTGAGCTGGAGTTGGCCCCTCTCCCAGAGACCTGTCAGGATGACCGTCTGTGGCGCTGAAAACAAAAAAGACCAGCGAATGATGACATGAGTAAAGGAAGAAAATATTAGAGCCCTGTTGTCCCCTGAAGACCCCAACATTGTCAAGGGTATGCTATTAGTCTGACAATCACACTGTTTTGTGTTGCTCTTGTATTAAGAACACATTTGGGCTTCATCTAGAAGAAGATGAGGGGGATATTATGGGAATCAGAAGGAGTCAGACATGTAATTCATCTCTTTCATTTGCAAGAACATCCTAGGATTTTGGATTATACTAAGGACAGGGTGGATAAGGGAGCAAACTGAAAAAAACCAACACAGAAGGCCTTGACCATCTCTCTGACTGTCTCTCATAGAAACAGGAATAACGAAATGAGTCACATAAACTGCTAGAGCAAGTCTAACCCCTGTTGAACAGGCTGCACATTCCTGGATGTTAAAAAAAATATACCTGCTTTATTGCACTGAAAAGAAGCTGATAAGAATAAAACATTCAACTTGCATTTACAATATTTTGTTGACAAGATAAATAGAGCTATTGTTGAGCAAGGACAAACTAATTGTATCAAAATGATATTGTTCCATGACTCACTTAATGAAAAGCCTTTAATCTGCTTGGTTGTCAGCTAGTGGGGTTTAAGTGTGATATAATTCTACTGTGTGTCCACAGTGTCGCTCAGTGTCCTCTCCTTAATTCAATGAATATTTTTCTGTCATATCTGATCAGAGGGCAGCAATGTGTGCCAATTAGATGCTGTCTGAAACCATCTGTATGACATTGCTGCCACACAAGTTCAGGTAGAGTCGTGCTGCAGAATTTTGACTTATTTTATTAAAACCACACTAACTTTTATTATTATGATTATTAATAGCCTTTTTTCCCCCCTCTCCTTTACCACAGTGGGACAGAGGTCACAAGTATCCTTGTATTTGTACAGACTGCCATGCTGAGGGTTTCTGAACAGTGGACTTCTGGTCTTCCGCCCACTGAGCCCCAGTCAACCCTCTGAAAACACATTGATAAAGGCAAGTGCGCACTGTGGCAGTATCATGGTCTTTCACGCATGAGCGCACCCACTAGACCTTTAGTGCCATTAAAAGAACTGCACCCAGTGTTACTCATCAACCACGACATGTAACATGTGGACGTGTTTGAAATTGTTACTGGTATTTGCAGATGCTGCTCCTGCGATTTGAGTGGGCGGTCTGGTTTGCGCTTCATACACATCTAGCCTATCCAAAGACGCATAACGCATCGGCACAGAAAACCCACGCGTCCCGCCTCGCGATAGAAAGCCCAACATATCAGTTAACCCTTCGGGCCCACTGCGTTATTACGCACTCATTAAAATGCCCCCCACCCTCCCCCCCTCGTTTACGCATATGCCTTGTGGGTTGGCATGGGCTATTATTGGGATGTTGGGGATGCGCACCACTTTCTTTCGCCTACCGTTTGTGCCCAAGACAATTTCCGATGGATGTGTTTGTGGTCCCATGAAAGGAGGATGGCCAGGACATCCGAGACTTTTTCAGTCCTGGTCGGTCGCTCGTGTCCACGGCGTCGGAGCGTTCCATGTGCCGGTGGTGATGCCTGTCGGTGTCGGAGTATCCCCGGTGTTTGATTTTGATGGGGGTCCGGGGTTGTCTCCAAAGATGCTGCGGAGGCTTCAGAGTCGCCTGTCCCTCCCGGGGAACCGGGAGCGACAGGGACAGGCTCTTCTTCGAACATGGTGGTGGTTCCATCATTGTGCAAAATAAAAAAATAATATTAAAAATTCCTTTAAACTAGACTAACTAAATAATATGGCTGTATATGTTTATTTCAAACACAAAACAAAACGTTTCATGTCCCTTTCTGCCACTTGATCTCGGAGCGAACAAATCAAAGTGACCAAGTCCAGCACAGCCCCGGTCTGAATCTCGTTTTCTGAATACCATCAAAAACTGTCACAGTGATAACCTGACAAGTCATCCAAAAATTATTATCCTCATTGTTTTCGATGGTGATCAGTTTCAGTTTATCCCAAAATCTTCGTTCTGCCGTGATCCTCACCAGTCCTGGGTTTTGGTGATGAGACACCGGTCCTGCTGCTTCTCCTGAAGTTTGACGCCTCATCGCCCATGGCGCACAACCGGATGACAGTATTTATTTTACAGGATTTATTGCTTTTTATCAGCCACTTATTGCCGAGACACAGAGAACACCGGCGCTGGCTCCTCTATGTATGCGCTGTGGTATTATTGCTGTCCGTATGTCTTTCAGTTGAGCTGAAATCTCCAAGCAATTCCCATAAAAGTACTCAATCACGTTTCATTTGGAGCTACAGCATCTCTGTGCGCACATATGGCGCTGAGGTCTCCAGTAATCCTTTCAGGGAGATGATTGATCCAATAATTTTTGTAAGAAATGCAACTGGAAATAGTTACTTCTCTTCAGTAAATCAGGATAGTGGCAAGAATTGTCCAAAAAAAAACTAGATGCGGTCGTGTGTTCTTTGCTGTCCAAAATTTCTCTGCTTCAGGGTTTTTTTTTGTTTGTTTTTGTTTTTTTTTTTTTTTTAGTGAGATCGCATAAAAATAGTCAAATTGATAGTTGCAGAGGTTCAGTCATCCTGCTCAGTATGGTACATCATTTCCCCATCTTCATATTTACTGGAGTACGAAGACTAACACTGGCTTCATCTCAATGCCCCCCCACCCCCTCCCCTTTTCTCTCTCTCGCTCTCTCTCTCTCTCTCTCTCTCTGTGTGTGTGTGTGGTGGATGGGTGGTTGTTTCTTTAATGTGCTCTTCCATTATGTTTTGCCCCATGCATCTTCACTGCGCATTTCCAACACAGAAAGCAAATACAGCAATTTGGTCAAATTATTTGAGGTGCAGCGTGAAGCATGGCATCTGAAATTAAGTCGTTTTTATTTATTTATTTTTTTCTTTCTTTCTTTCTTTCTTTCTTTCTTTCTTTCTTTCTTTCTTTCTTTCTTTCTTTCTTTCTTTTTTGGACAGGTGTTAGTTAGTTTGGTGTCCTGCTTGAGCTCCTTGTCTTATTCACCTCTTTTAGAGTGACAACACAGAGACTTTTCTGTCCTCTCAACTCATGACAGTATGTGTAGAAAAAGGAAAAAAAAGTCAAATCTACCCTGTCTGAGATGCCTTTAGACAAATAGTCTCCTTCAACCACTGCAGACTATTGTCTGCTGACCTTCAGTCTGTTATCAGCTGCTTTGTGCATAAACAGTGAATTTCAAAACAGGCAAATTTACATTTCACATTGGCAGTGTTGCAAATGCTACTGTTCAGCAGATTCATGTAAATTAACCTACTGCCAGCCATCCACGTATTTCTGTAATAGATCAATAAATTTGTAAAAGGTAAAACTATTTTAAGTTTAGTTAAGAGTCTGATCAATTTCAAGACAACCAAACTTAAAATTCCAGCTTTAGGTCAAACAAAATAAGTTACAAATTGGAATAGTCACTGTCTTCCTTGGATTAGGAGCTGTAAATCCTTTATTTCTGTTGCCATTGTTGGGACTAACTTAATCATACTAGTTTTATTGATATTTACTTCTATTTAAAAATAAAGAAAAAATAGTATTCAAGTTTGAACCAAATAAAGAATGGTTGCACAGACATTTTCTAAATGACAGATTTGTAGGACAAAACCAAAACAGTTTATAAATCCACATGTCAAAGTCAGCCAAAGAAAAGGCTTCAAAACATGTTAAATGGTTGAATAGTAACTACTGAACTTTTGTTTTCACTAGAGATAAATTTAAATTGCCATGATAATGACTTAAAATATACAAATAGATTTATAGGCCATAGTGATGTAACTGAAAGTTGGAAATGAGTTGGACTTTCTAGGCCAACATGAATGATTTTAAGGACATTTTACAGTTTACATTTCCAAAAAGCAGTCAGTGGTTAGGTTGTTGGTGTTTAGACACGGTTGAGCTGTCGTTAAATGCTGAAAGCTTGTCCTTCATAAAAGATGTTCTTTTAAGGACAGTTTGGACCGGGGAAAACACAAGAAGGAGATTCAGAATCAGACTCTTTATTTACAGAACACTAATTAAAACAGGTAATCTGTGGCGTAAAACAAAATCACGAGATAGATGAGAAGAATCTTCCTGGTCAGAAACACGGGTCTCTGGGAGAAGACATAATAGTCAATATGATGGTGGCAGGTTCTCCATAAGAGATTACTATTCAAGAGAAGAGTACTGACTGTTAAGCAGCATGACAGAACTTTGATATGATTCTCCCTTTGGCAGCAGCACTGGCTGTGGCAGTAGTGGTGCAGTGTGGTTAATTCCTTGACAGAAATAGACTGTTTTGAGACCAGAGCCAGACGAGTAAAACTGTCTGTGATTGTTGCAGTAGAAAACAACAGTCTTATTGGCAGGAGTGGGATGCGGTGCAATAGCATCCAGGCAGCTTTTTCTCACATTGGTGCACAACAACAAAATCAGCATTGAAATGAGAGGAGACTGGAGCTTTTAAGCAGCACACTGGAATCAGCCGCAGGTGAGAAGAATGAGCAATCAGGATCACTGTGAACTGCCACGCCCACAGGGAAGCAGGAAACTAAAGAAAATAAAAATGGAGAACAGACAAAGCCATAGATCCTAACATATCCAATATACCAGTCAAAATGTGCAGTTCTGGTCAGAATTACTGATAAATTTATTTTCTTAGACAGCCTATGGTAATGTCTGATATATGTATAAAACACATTTTATTGCTATTTTATCTGACCATCCATCACCTTAGCCCTTCTCACAAAGGACTTTGTGAATTTGTAAATAAAATGGTTATGCAAATAAAAATTATTATTATTATTGTTGTTGTTGTTGTTATTATTATCCACTGCTTTTAATTGACCTAAAAGAAAAACAAAAGAATGTGACTCACTGAGTCGTTGAGTTTAATGATTCAGTGCCATTCACAGGACTAAAATAAGTCTCATAATTATGTCAAGTGTAAAATTCTGTGTCATAGTTTAGGCAAACATTCCTATTCTTGCCTCCCTGTGTTATGTCTTTTTTGCTTTAACCCCATTAGAAGTGTAGGGTAGAGACTGAAGCTGCACATCAGCCTGAAGTTCTTGAGACTCCAAATTACTCATAATTAAAACTTTTATCAAGTTCCAGCTGTGGTATAAACAGTGTTCAATTCAGTGGAAAAAAGAAAAAAAAAAGCAATTCCTGCATTCCATATGGGATCTGCAGCAGAATTTGACCAAGAACATGCCCACACCTGGTACCTTTTGATGGCTATTTTCTAGCCAGAAAAAAAAGCTTTCACATTTCTGCCATGCATGATGCACTGAAGCGTCATACAGAGACATGACTATGGTCCACAGCCATTTCCTGTTGGTGATGCAAGCTGCTTGTTGGAGTTATTACAAAACTTTACTCAGGAAGAGTCTTCAAATTTCCAAAGAAGATCTGGTAAAACAGCTACTGGGAAACGTATCTGATACAGATCTGATACAGATAAAAAGCCTAAACAAAACAAAGAGGCAGATATTTGTTTGTAATATAAATCTATGAAAGTTGCAACTGCTTTTCTCCCTCTGCAAGCACAAACTAAATACTTGTCATTGTCATAACTGGAGGATCTTGGTAGCTAAATGCACAAAACAGTGAGCAAGCTGGCTGGCTTACTGTAACAATTTAGCTAAAACTATAGTCAGCAGTTGTGGATAGCCAGGAAAAATGTCTGCTAATGTTCTGCTCACAGCTGCTCACGTGCTCAATATGTAGTATGCTGTACTCTAGCAGACACAGGGGAAGTGGTGTCCTGAAGAATTACCTACAAGTCCACCTTTTCCTCAGGGTCCACTGAAAGCATTCCCTCATTTCTCCCAAAAAGTGATGCCTCCACTCTCATACAGTCAAACAGAAAAGAAGGACATAAACAAGGAGAAATGGGAGGCATAGCAGATGATTTTCATTAAATATAAATGTTTAGAAAAAGAAAGAAAGAAACTTCTCCCTTCCCTCCTTCTTGTAAAGTAAATTCTGAATTTACAGAATTGCTGATTCATTTTGTGATCTTTGACAAACAAATGCACAACCAAAAGAAACACACCCTCACTGGGTTAAAGATTTCTAGTCTGGTTTCTATCTATAGTGTAATTACTGGCTTTAGACTGACACTCTAAGGAGCTCTTTTCTCCCTTTTCCATGTGCCTTCTCTCTCTTTTCCTCTCTGCCTTGGCCTAAATTAAGTCATTATTTTACTTGTATTTCAGAGCATTCAGCAAGAAAAAAAAAACACTGCTTTTCTGTCTTATGTGTTTGATTGAAGATATATTGCTTTGAGCTATGATATTAAACTTCAAAACCAATATACTGCAGGTAAACAGAATAAGAACATGCAGAACAAGAAATTAAACATAACACAGAAATGTGGTGTAAATGACTAAAGGCATTAATCTGTTTCAAATCTTCTGAATGAAGTGACTGAAAATACGGTGAAGTCGTTTTTTGTTTTAAGGAAATTGGCACATATAAATAACTTGTGAAAGTTCAGTGATGCATTTATGAACATGCCTCATCATCCCAGAATGTTACAGTTAAGAACCAAAGTCAGCAGACTTCAGCCTGGTCCTGGGAAAATTAAGGAAGACTTTTTTCACACAATGACTTAACTACTTGCTGCAGAAGCTTGTGAAGGAAAATAGTAGCACAAACATTGATCATCTTGTCAGTGTGTTTAAAGGCCAAGGCAGGGCAGGGAAGGCTGAAGATGTCAAGCTGTTGAGGGTCAGTTGCTGCCTGATGCAAATTCATTTTAACAGTCACACACTCTTGATCTTTATATATATGAATGACACACAGGTCAAATACATGTGGAATCCCACTAAATGTATGGCTTTAAGGAAGATATGCACATTTAATCCAATCAGAAACCAGTTTATGGAAGAAATTCTGGGAATGCGATAAAAAATTAAACCAATTTCTCCTCAGGTTTCATATATCAACCGTCACTGGTGGCGAATCTTGGAGGTTTCCGTGTGTCCCCTGCTCCAACACACCTAATTCAGATTAATGAGTCACCGTGCAGAACTTGATAGGCTGAACTTGATTTGAATAAGGTGTGTTGGAGCAGGGAGGCATGGAAGACCAGGGTTTTCCACCTTCCAGTCTTAAAGATGTAAAACCTTTTGACAATGGAAAAAAAATTTGCTCCAGACATCAAATCCAGCAGTTTAATATCTTCATCCTATTTATACTCAAGTTCCTATGTTCTATTGTTACTCCCCTGCAAGAACACATTGTGTATCTGAAGCTGGACTACAGCACCGAATATGTTCTTTCTCTACGTGCAGCTTATCAAAAGTACATTCAATACTGTTTCCATGAGGAAAAAAATTTGTCTAACTAAAACAATTATGTGAAAATAGGTCTGAAGATGCTAAAACATAAATAAAACAAAAGCTGCTTGGGGCTCAAGAAAAGATCAAACACTTAAAAGTGCAACTGAAGACTTTTATTAAAATCAAGGATTAGAAAATGAGTCCTCTTGGAAAAACTTTTAAAAATCAAATCCTTTTCCTTTTTAGTTAAATAGCCCTGTGTTGAATTCTTCCTAAATAAATTTTTCTGCCCAATTAAACAAATGATTCAGTTGCTTCTACACAGACTCCTGTAATGTGTTTTTTGTTGTTGTTGTTGTTTTGTTTTCTCATTCCTACAGACTGATAAAAGAAACTCGCCTTCATTTTTACCTTAAACCTTGACCAAATATGAAGGAAGAATGCCCACAAAAGTAGCTGCAGAGCAGAAGTCATTTGGCTGAAAACTCCAAATAATAAATTAAATGAAGCATGCAGATGATGGAAATGTGATTTAAGCAATACATATCTGGGGCATGCAAGTCATTTTATTCTGCTCCATTTGGGGAAATTTCAGATACTTGAAAACATCAGTACCAATAAAACTGCCAACATTTAAATAAAATATGTCAGTCAATGGGAATGAAGTACCCCTTAATGGCATAGAAATAAGTCTGTGGCATGTCATTAACATTTTTTTTCAACGCTGGCTAAATTAAAAATAAAAAAGAAATGACCCCTGACCATAGTGCAGACTGGAGTGCTTTTCTGTGGTGTTTGCCTGCATCAGCTCTGCACTTTGTGCTCATCTGATTTATTATGACCAGCTTGTTGTACATTCATATTGTGAGGAATAATCGAAATGCCAAGCAGTCTTACTTATTTACTCAGTCCATGTGGATGACTGTTGTGCACACTGTGGAAAAACACGTTTCATGCATTCTTCCCAGTTTGATTTTAATATTGGTTGGTAGGACTGTGTGCAAAACTGTATATGTATACATGTTGAAATGAGCATAAAATGACCTTGAGGGCAATTTCCTCTGAACAGCCAAGGGCCAATTACAGAAGGCAGCAAGCTCTACATGTCCAGAAAGACCGTCATCAGCCTGTCTGGCCTCTGGCCCTTGTGGACTCAACTCGTTGAGCATCAGGGATTGCTGGGAAAAGGATCCATTCTCTGCCAGTGAAGGTCCATGAAATATTAATCCCCCCCCCCCCCAGTAGTCTGGAAGCGAATGTGAATGCATCTACACGTGTGTACCCAAGGTTGTGTTTACACGTATGTAGGATGATGAAAAGTAAATGGAACATGCTGGAATTTGGGTGTTTGCGTGAGAGAAGGAAAGAGGATGCGTGAGGATGGTGAGACATGGCTGTGCTGCAGTAATATGTAATACTGTTTCTGCATTTGTATTAAGTGATGAAAGGTTTCCTAAAATAACATCAGGTTGTCTTTCTCCTTTCCAATAGCAGTGCACAGACTTACACCGATTCAAATCTAATGTTGTAACAAAGCTGTAAATCTTCCACATTTGGAACAACATTAAAGAGCACCATCATTCACTCACCACCAAGTAATGCCTTTTTTTCTTGAAACCAATGAAATGTTCATATAGGTGAAGGAAGAGGAGGAAAAAAGGTGAGGCAGTGGTTCGCTTTTGGGAGAATCTTGGGATGAGCAAGACCGCAAATGAGATAATAACTAGGTTTTAGACTTACTAAGAACTCTTACCACTTGCATAGTGGAGCTTTCATGGCAACAGGAAATGGGAGTGAAGTGCCAGAATTAGCACATGGCCGTACTTTTGCCCCACACATACTCTCACAGTGCACTTTCATCAGTGTGAAATTTATTATTAATGGGCTACCAAGACAAACAAATGCAATACATTTTCAAGTCGAGCCATGTTTTATTACCTCTTAAACTGCTTATATATAAATGTCTAAAGCAGGGACCTTAAACTCCAGTCCTTTGACAGCCACTGTTCGGCCGGTTTTAGATCTTTAATAGAGAACGCAGTGGTCAGATAGTGAGGAAGTTAGAGACTAATGGCTGTGGCAGAATAAGAGAAATGAAAGAAGCACTTCAAGAAAAAAGTAGGCCATCAATGTTGAGCAGAATGATACAGGACGGGGGTTTATGATTCAACAAAAAATGAGAATGAGGGATATGTCTTGGTAAGACTTGGGCTGCTACAAGTTTAAACCAGGTTCATATAATTTTTATGGCCATTGTCAGAACTATTTCTATGTAATGGATATTTAAGGAATATTCAAGACTGAAACAGTCTGAAGTACATCTGAATGTGCAGTGCTTCCAAGAAAAAGAACAAAACGTTTTGTTTTTTGAGCATCTTCTTTTTCTTTTTGAATCAAGTGTATTATTTCTAGACCACAACTCTGGAGACATTGCTTTTCTATTTCTCATAACCAGAAGTGGTTATCTAATTTTGTAGGGGCCGCTGTGATATACAGTTATACAGAGGATTGAGTGGAAAAGATGAAAATGAAGAGTGTAACAATACCCAAGCTTATTTTGAGGGGGGTATAAGGGGACGTGTTGAGGCTTGGAATTTAAATCCCCACTATAATCTAATCTTGTTTGGGTGTATGAGCTGCAACGCCATTCAAACCAAAAGGCTGTCTCCCTCGTCTGAATTCAGGGAAATGCAGGGTAGTAGCAGCTTTCTCCTGGTCTACCGAGATGTTCCTCTGTTTTATAGACTGTTTGTCACAGGGGGAGTGGGTTGTTTTCTATGACTAATCCTGCTATAAACAGCTTTTATGACATACCTTATTTGGCTCCACTTCATTGCTGGTATATTGAAATCCAGCTGTAATACTGTATATCACTGCACATGTAAATTTGGTGTTTTTCTACATGTCGATTACAGTGTTTATATCTAAATACATTCATTTTCATTTAGCATACGTTGGCTGTAGAGTGAGAGGCATTTACATTTTTGTCTACAGTACACATAAGGACACAAGGAAAACATCTATTCTGATATTTTACATTTGTCATTTGTGATAAATGATGCTGCAGTGATTTGTCTTCAGAGCTCTGCCTCCTTCCACTGTGTATTTGGCGGGGAAAAGAAAAAAAGAGAAAAGAAAATCGCAGGTTTCAGCAGCATTCACCAGCAACCGTGCAGGGTAACAGTGTGGGTGGAAAAATGAAAGGCAGAAATCTAAATGTGTCTGACACAGCGTCCACAGAGCCTCGTTGGATCCCTCTGAGAACTCTGGGTAGACTGGCTGCAGGTATGAGAAACAACTCAGGGGTGCCAGAAGCATTAAAAATAAATATTACAGAAATAAAGCCAGAGGCTAGGAGAAACGCATTAATGGCAGCAGGTCTGAAAAATTCCTTCATAATGTTCCTTCCTTCTCATTTCCATTGTCTTTTTACAGATTGATGATAAAAAAACAGGAGCTTAGCACTCTCTCAGACGTATTGCCATGACAAAATCCAAACATAAAATAACCCTCTCCCCTATTAATGTTAAAAAAAAGGAGGATTTTTTTATGTTTTTTTGCCAGTAAGGGGAGGTCTCCATCATCTGCTCCTGGGGGCTCTGTGGGACCACAAGAATAAGAGCTAATCAGAGCCTTGCATCCTGATGGCTGCTGAGAGTAGGAGGACTACTTCTTGCCTTTTAGCACCTCACTGTAAAAGGTGAGGGACTTCAGTGTAAAGGGGTGAGTAATGCTGCAAAGCCCATTTCCCAGACAGACGACTTTAAGCTTTTCGGGTCAGTCTGATAAGATCTCCTGTAACCTTCCTTCAATTTCAAAGTGTGCCCAGAATACTGGACCTAGAGGAAAATGGCAAGTCACCCCCCCCTTCTTTCCAAACCAAATCTAAATGTCATTGGGTTATCTAATCACAAAAGGAGGTTAAAGTCACTTATAAGTTTGGCTAACTTCAAGTGTTTTTATGTTATGAATAACCTGTTATCAACTGTTATAGCTGATTACCAAAATTTGTTGTTAAGTAATTATACATCCAGGAAGCACAAATTACCCTCTTAGCAACAACATTAAAACTGGTCACGTTCCCAGCAGTGAAGCACTGATGGAGCCCATTAAAATCACCAGAGACGTGTTTAACAAAAAAAAACTACACAAGAGAAAGCACCTCAACAGCAGCTTAGGCAGGTTTGGTTATCAATTATTAAGCATTACAGTAAGCACATCATGAAACACTGTTAGAGCTTTGAAGCTCCTTTTTCCCCATATGGGGAAACACAAGAGGACATTTAGTCAGATCCCAATCCAAAAACCTTATTAGGAAATGTTTTGATGCATCTTTTCTTCTGCTTCCGCCCAACAGACTCATTCAGAACTACCTGCTAGCATGTCAAAATGTTACCCTTTTGGTTTGTTTCTGAACCAGCAGCACAAAACGTTGCATTGCTGTGCATGCAATCACTGCTGATTGAGAAGAGGCGCTTCTGGTTCATTACTTATCTAATCAAATCAAAATAACCACAGGGAGCCAAGTTGCCTATTTTAACTTAATTACTACACCATTCCTTTCCTAAATAAAAAAATATGTTGCCCCCCTTCACATTTCTGGTGAAATGTAAATGCATCTACTGTTTTTTTTCCTCCAAATTTTTAATTTTCACACAAGCAAATTTCTTTCTTCAATACTGAAATATGACAGTAAATCTTTTATCCTTTAAAAACCGTTCTTAAACTAAAAAGTCAAAAACTAATATCTTGGAAAAGGAAAAAAATAAAGTGTTTTTTTTTTTTTTTAAATGAGTCCACAAAGAGTGATGAGTTTAAATAACATTTACTTGCGCACATCACACACATACAGAGACAATCATGGTGGTACAGATTAGATAGCAGTGAAAGTCCAAATCAGTTTAACTGAATGATAAATATACAGCACAGCTGCATCTCTTGGTCCATACACAACATGAGCAGTCTGCTGCGTGCCACTCTTTATCACAAATGCAGTCAAAACATACATGAAAAACATCACAGTGAGCAGCATGTTTCATTCAAAAAAAATAAAAAGAAAGAAAGAAAACAAACACCAGACCATAGGCAGGTGGGATTAAAAAAAAAAAAGTTTGAGACTCCAAAAACTGATCAAGCTTTCAACTATTTACACAGCAAATAACACAGAAATATTAAATGTAGATGGAAGCCAACACAGGGCAGGATGATGTCACAGAAAACACTGTTAAGGCTCAAGTGTAACTGCTTTTTCTAGCAGAGGTCAGAGGTAATGGGTTTTCACAATCAAACTGTCAAGCAGATAATTATCAAAGAGAGAGAGAGAAAGGAGAGAGAAGAGAGAGAGAGACATTACCAATCACTCGCCAAAAGCTTCCATTAGTATGTCCCCAAACAGACTTAACTTCCACCATTACTGGGAAACTTCAAACACAGACTGCACCCATCATTCCAGCTGCTTTGCACTCAACTAGACGAGCAAATTTAGGCTCGCACTGATGAGACTGCAAACCTTCCCATGTTTTTCATATACTGGCAGCTCGAAAGATGGAACAACGAGCTTCCACAGCCTCCGACCGCCCAGCTCAACCAACAAGGTGTGGCGTTTGGTTTAAAACGTTCAAAACAACAACAAAAAAAAACCTAGTATAAACACAGTAGTTACATAAAATATTTGACCCCTGAACCAAGTGAGAGGAGACTTGAAATGGCATCTTTTACAGGTGAGAACGGATTGTGATCTGTGTTCTCCAAGTGCATTACTCGACAACTAGTGCAGAGAAAAGACTGCGTAAAAACAGGAGCTTCACCTTAGAATACATTGTTGGGTACATACAACTATCATTGGTGGATGGAAAGCTGCATGTTAAGCAGTTGGGAAAAGCCTGAAACCAGAAATAATTGAAAGAGCAAAATATACAACCCTGTGGTGAGAGGAAAAAAAAACACAAAACACCATTGCAAAACAATCTACTCAACTTTTTACATTAAGTCAGGAAAGTAAGGCTTCTGAAATAAAGCTAGTTTTTAATACAGAACAAGTCCCTTTGCCTGAAATTGTGGACAGTGTCACTATCATGAGATGTCAACTATTAATAAAAGCAGTGCGTCTGGCACCGTAAACTGGTCAAACCATCTATAGATCTGTTGACACACCACACTCAATACAGGGATAATCAGAAAAAATTAAATTTAAAAGACTTCAATAACTAATTAACCATTTTTTTCACACTGTACAACTTAACATAAAATTCAAATAAAGGAAAAAAGTAAAACGTTAATTTACAAAGCACAGTAAAACAGAATACACGCACAAAAAAAGGATAGGGAGGGGGAGGTAGAAAACACAAAACTACCTCATGGAGCTACATTACTGTCCAGACAGCCAGAGGTCACACTCCTCAGTGCCCTCAAGGTGTCACTCACAGGAGACAAACCCAAGGACCATCAGGACACTGAGTCGATTAGAGGATATGCCACCGTGACCTGGCTGTTGAATGGCTACTCTTACAGCGAGAGGCATTCTGCTATATTCAGAATATACGCTTACGTTTAAGGTAGGAGTCTGCATAATGACCACCGAGGCCTTGGGAGTGCTGGCCCACGTAACCACCCTCTGGGCTCGGCTCTGGTGATGGGATAAGCCGGGAGAACACACGCTTGTGGCTTCCTATAGGTGTCTGGAAACACCGAAGTAAATTTAAATAAAAAAAAAAAAAAGGAGAGTATAGAGTACATATTTATGAGTAGAATAACAAGTAATTAAGAGCTGTTAGTTACCTTCATAACATTCCCCAGGCCTGGAGGATAGTTGGTGTTGTGGCTCATGGGAGGCATTCCCGCAGCCTGAGGACAAAACAACAAATTCTCAATGACTTACAGTACTCAGGCACTCAGTGTGACATCACTTATTGACAAGGGCTTCTTCTTAGAGCCCAACAATCCACTTTGTTGTCCAATTCTACCTTGTGCTTACAAGTAATCAATAGTAAAAAAAAAAAAAAAAAAAACCTTAAAGACCTTAAATCAATCAGAACATGTGGACATACCCTGTTGAGGTGGGTGGTGGAAAGACTGATGTTACTGGGAGCCTCTGGCCCTGAGCTGAAGTACGACGACAGGGGTGGGTTGACAGAGTAATTGTAGTGGGAAAACCGCTCACTGTAGTCATGATGATGAGAGTGCTGCAGATATTCCAACAAGTTGAAAACTGTATTAGTAATTCAAACTATTAATTTATTGACATTAAAA
Source organism: Melanotaenia boesemani (assembly GCF_017639745.1). Taxonomy (NCBI): domain Eukaryota; kingdom Metazoa; phylum Chordata; class Actinopteri; order Atheriniformes; family Melanotaeniidae; genus Melanotaenia; species Melanotaenia boesemani. The sequence continues at coordinate 28,840,039 of NC_055683.1, read as the reverse complement.
ATGTGCCAGAGCCACTGATTAAACACTACCTGCTGACCAAATCCTGCCAAGGCCCCTGTATCCAGGTTTTCCTGCTGTTCATACAGTTGGGCTAAGGGATCCTGTAGATAGATGGGGGAAAAAAAAAAAAGGGGGGGGGGGGGGTGTCCAGACCATATCACATTATATAATTCACAATATGCTAGTCACTATGAGAAGTGTAGAAGCATCTTTCATGGTCATAACACAAATTCCTGACACACAAACAAAACAAAACGTGTTGGTTACCTGGTGCAGAGAAGGATATTCTGGGCTGAAGGAATCCTGGTAGCGCAGGTTGTAATTCTGCTGTAAACTCTGATGTGTGTGCTGGTTGGACACATTACTTAGTGTAGGTCTCTTCCTGTAGGGATGAGGTCTGCAACTTGTTCCTGGAAAAGAGGGAAGGCAGGCTCATATAAGATGGATATATTCGGTTGAATGTTTGAGATAATGCAGTAAACAAGAACAGACTACCAAGCAAGAAAATCAGGTGTTGAGGGAGGATCTCACCTGAGGGAAAAACATTGTTGACATTGAGGAAGGCACTCTGGAGAAGGTTCACATCTTTTGGAGGATCGCCCAGTATAGATACCTGACATTAAGCCAAAAGGTTTCTTTAACTTCTTATTCAGTGTCACAAGATAAAAAGCTGGTATTAAGTACAAGGAGCTGAAATATTCTACTATTCTATTCTACAGTCATTTAGCAGACACTTTTCTCCAATGCGACTTACATCTGAGAGTAAGAACACAAGCAAGAATTCAAACAGGAGGGGACATCATAATTAAGTGGTAGTCAAACTGCTGTCAGTCCAGCTGGACCCAGGTGCTGTCATGTAGTGCTAGAGGCAGTGCCCCCCCCTCCCCCTTCCCTCTCTATGATAGTCCTTTGTTTAAATACAAGATCATGTTTTCATCACACAATAACATCTTGGGTGTAAGTGCACACGGCTTATTCAGTGCAGAGTTGTGCCAAAGAGCTGGACAAATCTTTCCAAGTCATTCCGATGAGTAGAAGAGTGAAGCTAAGTGCGGAGACGCTCCTTAAACAGAAATTAAAATATCCTTATGGAAATTACTTGGAACCTCACCCCTTGTGATCCCAGGCCATCTGTCCCCATCATTCCACTCGTCAGGGGTATGGAGACGCCCGGTAGAGTGGGAGAGGAAGTCTGGGGGAAGCTGCATGCTGTTGTAGGGGAATCCTGCTCTCGTGCCAGGGATCTGCCTATTGGTACTTGCTTTAGTGGTGGTCGGGGATCGGTCTGCAGGCCCAGCCCTGAGACGACACCACCTGGCACAATTATAAGTAATTGCAATTCCAGTTTGTAACTGATTCAATTAATCTGATCTGTTTGACTTAGATTTTACGTCAGCAAAATAACCTTTTTTTTCCCTCTACTGCTACACATCATTGAGATTAATGTGGCAATGTAAACAAAATATGACCAACATTAGCAGTTCAAAGCATGATAAATTAACCAAGAAAGATACAGATGTTTAGAATGAGAGGCAAAGCAACAACGTGTAATTAGTAGCTCAAGGAGCTACAGCTGCAACTGACGAATGCCAAACCTTGAGGGAGGTCTCCGAGCAGATGGACTCCCTGCTGGATAGGCAGAGCAGCCAGAGGATTCTCCCCGATGAGTCCAGCCTGCTGGCCGAAGGAGAGCAGTGTCATAAGAGGGTCACCAAGCTTGGCTACAGCACTCTTGCAGTGAAAAAAACACTGAATTACACAATCACTCCTAATCAGCAGAGGTTTACTCACCACATATCAGATTATGTCCTTATAGAACAGGTATTTACAATTTTGGCACAATAGAGAAGCACACCTACTGCATCACTCAGCACCACTCATAAAACACCCCACACATACAATCATAAAAACCTCACACCTTCTCAGAGAGCTTACCAACCCAGGCAAAGCTGTCCTCTATCAGCAATCACAAAAAAAGACTAGGATCCATCTAGCTTCACCCTCCACCTCACACACTTGAAAGCCAAACACTAAACACCATCATCACTCACACAAGGCACTAGAGGGTTTTCTTTATTGTGCAGCACCTGAGCCCACAGAAGATGATTTCCCAGAAAGGCTTGCTAATGGAGCAGAGGGATGGAACAAAGAGGGAGGAGAAAGCAAGTATGAGTAGGAGAGGATGAATCAAAAACAGAATGAAGGAGCAGCAGGAAGAAGCATGTCAGAGAATATACTGAAAGGTAGCGGTACCTGCTGGACTTTGGCCTGGTTCTGAAGAAGCAGCTGGAGTAGGGCAGCAGAGAGAGCAGGGTTGGCCAGCAATGGCATTGCAGGGGCTGCTCCGAGGAGGCCTGCAAAAAAAAAAGAACACACATGAAGATCCACAACACCAGAACAAATCTTAGAAATAAATTATTAAATCACGTCCAGCCGCTGTGGACTCTTCACCTTGTTTCTGTAGAGGGTTTAGCAACATCTTGAGGGTGGCAGGGTTATTAAGACCTGTGAGTATCTGCATGGCCGTGGGATCAGGGAGGAGACCTTTGCCTCGATTTACAGCCTTGGAGAAAATAACAGATCAAAGAATCAGCACAAGAGATGAGGCTAATCAAGGGGCAGCTTAGGAGATGTGAATGCAGCATATTGATTTAACTGTAATACCATGGTTTGTGCAGCAATCAGAGCAGCCAGCATGCTTCTTCCAGGAGGGCCGGGGGCACAGAAGGACACCCTGATGTGTGTCCCGCCCAGCAGCCTGCCATCTGCGAGCCATTGTGCCTCCTCGGCCATCTCAGCAGTGGCAAACTCCAATACAGCAAAACGCCGGAAACTTCCATCTTGTCCCTGAGCCAACTGTGGAGACGAGAAATCAAAACACATTTGCGTGTAATTCCACAAATTACGAAGATTTCACATTTCCTCATCATCACTCATCGCAGGAGGCCTGAGACTTAACAGCATCAGATTTAACAAATAAACAAGCCACTTGCACCTTCTTTAAACAAGAACTGTAAAACAAAACTGTTCCACAGAACAACCACACAATCATTGCAGCCTTTAATACAATTTAAAAGAAAAAAAGAAGAAAAAAAAAAAAAAAAAAAAACTACCTCTGTCATGCAAAAAAAAAAAGAAAAAAAAAAAAAAAAAAAGACACCCTTCTGTCTCATTCCGGAAAAATCTGCTGAATGACACCACCTGGGGGAGTCGGGTGGTCATCACCATAGAAACCAGCATTTGCTATTGCTATGGAAACTTTAAGTGGCCACATGAAATAAAAACAGGCTAAAATATGAAAAGGTACTCAGATAAAAAAAACGGAGAACAATTTGACCATCTTTTTTAACTAAATTCCTTTAATAGCTACCTATACCCTCAGGGGCAACTTCACCAATTTCAGATACATATGGTAGCACTTAACATTCAATAAGCTCCAAAAACTCTTAATCTGCCCTCAGCTTTATCAAGAAACCACAACGTTAAGAGATAAAGGGCAACAACATGTCATGTTAAGGATTTATTTATTTATTTATCTTTGTGTAAAGTGAATTCGGGATAATCATTCTTTTGAAGCGACTGATTTACTGGACAGTGTGTTGTGTATGATAAATCTGACCTGGCAGAACACTGGTGCATGGGTGTCAGCAAGGGCAGTGCGGAGGTCCTGGGCTGTCAGCAGGCTTGGGGGTAGACGATCAACACACAAGCATTTGGAGTGCAGCTGTGGATATGTGAGCGAGCCCACCTCAGTCCAGTGAACATACAGCATGCGGGAGCCCAGCTGCTTCCCTAAGAGCTCCGACTTGGCCCTGGCTGCAGAGTCCTTTTTCATGTACTCCACAAAGCCGTAGCCTTTGGAATGCCCCGTGGAGGCGCTGTAAACCAGGAAGCAGCGCTCTAGGTTGCCAAAGGGTCGCACCAGCTCCTCAAACTGCTGCTGCGTGAAGGCTTGAGGCAGGTTAGCGATGCACAGCAGAGCGTCAGTCGGCTGCAGCTGTACTGAGATCTCCCTGTCTCGCATAACATGTTGGTGGAACTCTTTGATGGCACACTGCGCCTGTTCCCCATTGAGTAGTGTTACAAATGCTAAGTATATATAGAGAGAGAAAATAAAAAAAAAATGAATATAATGTGTGAGAGTGGCATTTGTTGGACCTGCATTAAGCTACAGAGCAACTTTCAAAAAGGTCTTAAAGAGCAAATTCAGTTGTTGAGATTGTTTATTGCTCCTCAGCATGTCTAAGCCAATGCTTGTGGCACAATGTCAGGAGACACAATCATACAACACTAATCATAGTGACTGACAAGAACCTGAGGCATCTTAACTGCCTGAGCATCCCTGACAGCAAAGAGAATAATAATAAGACAGAACTCACATTTAGATCTAAATGTTTAAAAAGGTACAGGCACTCACTAACAATGTGTCAGACCTTTAATACTGTTAAAAAATTATGAATAAAAATCACATGTCATTGGTTTTCTGCCAGAAAAAGCTGGTAAATACCAGGTATAACCTGAATTTGCCATATGGCTAATGCCACCCCCACCCTCCCCATTATCAGCCAAATTCTAGAGAAATGTTTCTCTGTTAAAGTGTTGAGTTGTTTCAAATGCCCATTTTGAGCTGATGTTTCAGTCTCGCTCCTAAATTAAGCTCACAAGGAATTTGATAGTGGTACTCCACATCAAATTGATGACAACCAGATTTGACACTTGTGACAAGCAAGTTCCTCCAGTTTGTTAAGAAAAAAATCTGTATCTTCACAGTTGTCACAATGATGAATTACTGGAACACACTGACCATCTGAGTAAAGTTTTTACTAAGGGTGAAAATTACATTTTGGTCTAAAACTTATTTATTGTACAAGCCATTGATCATTTTTGTCAGGTGTGTTACCAAGAGTCAACAACTTGATCTTGTAACAGTCCTAGAAATCACAAGGCCAAACTGTTGGACTGTCACTAATAATGAATACTTTTTTTTCCCCTTTGGCTGTTGAGCTTATTTTCTGCATGTGTGTGTTGCCATTTATAAAAAAAATAAAAGGGATGTGTAACATGATAGATATTGGAGGTGGACCAACCTGTGCCTTTGTATTTGTCAACAAAGCAGTACTTTAAATCATAGCTGCCCAACAGCTCATGGACCTCCTGTAAATATGAAAAAGACAATTATTACATCAAAAGATTTAAATGTATAATTCCAAAGTTAAAAACAACCCCAGAAGTATTCATTGATCATTTAGCTCTGTGTTTAAGACTTTACCCATGATATATGCCTAGTTGTAGATTTTAATCATCACATAATTAACTCATTCATGTCCTTTGGGAAACTAACAAGTGCACCTGTGGGTGGAAAGAGAATTGAATAACTCCCTCATTGTTATAGGAGAAATTGTTCCGTGCTGCTTTTGCCCATTCACAAACCAATGGTGATGCTCTCTAGCATTTTCTGAAACGTTTTGTCTCTACGCCTTCCACCTTTTGTTGTACGGGAACTCACATCTCGAACTACCGCTACAACCCCCTCTGTGAACAATGGTACTGCCCGCAGGCCCACCGCTCCCCACGAGTCAGGCACGTTCCAAAAAAATGTAGCATTATGACTAAATCTCGGGCAGGCTGACACAACCAGACGTGAGAATTAACAACACAGACGAATTAAAAAGTTTAAGTGCACCTGTTCATCTCAGCACTGATTTAAGTCGCCAATTATGTGGCTTGTTGCCCTGACCGGGGAATCGAATATCAAAATTATCAACAAGGCCAAACTGGCAGGTCATACAGGCCACAGATGACCAACACTGACTTTACTGTCATCTGACCACTTGGCGTTTAAAACAAGTTTGCTTAGCTGGCTAGCTTAACCGTTTAATTGTACTGTACGAGTTCTGTGGCTGTCACTAAATTTGGTTTTGGTTTCTAAATTAGCTGCAAATTATTTTTAAAGTGATATATCATACAAACAAAAGTTAAAAGCAGCCACCGAGTTAAAGGGCTAGCAGGCTAACGTTGGTAGCATGGCAGGCATCCCCGAGCTAGGCCAACTAGCCAAAGTGATTCATCAATCAATCATTCATCCACCAGCGAAGATGCACATTACAAGAAATTCTTACCCATACCTGATTACTAACGTCGGAAGGTAGATTTTTTATGATAATTTTCCTACGGTTGTAAAATTCCCGACGAGTTCTCTCCAAGCGGCTCTCGATTTCTTCGAGGCACAGTGATGTCAAGTCCTCCTCGACTCTTCGCTGATACTCGTGTCCCGATGTCGCGTCCTCTTCTCTGGGTACGAGTTCGGAATACTGATGATCTCTGACCATCAAGTTTTCTTGATCCGCAGTGAGGTCATGGTTTTCATGAAGTGGACGAGAGACAAAACTGGACCCAGTGTCTGTACTTTCACCTCTGCCAGCTGAACTAACAGACACGGCGGCCGCCATAATTCACTTTGGTGGAAGTTTTTTCAGTCTGGAAACTGTGTCCGATTTGAGCAGTTTAAACAATACACACATGGCCCCAGCGCGGCTTCTCATTGGACGACACAGGGACGCATTCTCCATGACTACGACGCAACGTAGGGTGGGGGCGGGGCCGTGGTGCTCAAAAATGGAATATGCAGCAGAAAAAAAAGCTCTACGTGCAGACCTCACTATGTTTTTAGGTATGGGCATTATCCGTGATTAGTTGAGTATCAACACATAATTTTAAAAGATTCTCCAATTTTTTTATCTGGATCAGAGATATAAAACATATGCCGAAACATTTAAATAAATACTGAAATAATAAAATAAATAAAAATAACACACTGAGGAGACAAAAATATAAGCTAACACAGATGAGTGAGAATTTAAGATGTTGGATTAATGTATTAATAATATGATATATGATTCTTCATTACATAATATCCCTCAGGAAGCAAAGAGTAGGGTCAGTGATAGTTTTGAGGGGTGCTTGTTTTGGGGTTTTACAGCCACAGGCAAAGCTGACGATCTTAAACCACCATAGACATAAAAATTCACACCATTCGTTATACCTTTAAAAGTTTAACTTGATTTGTGATGTAAGGTCTAACAATACATTAATTCAAAGATCAACATTAGCATCAATCCAAATTAATCAAACATTGATAAGAGTTAAATCAGCATGTGATATCAGCGTAATATTGATTGCTGGCTCCTGAATTTAATCTAAAATACATTGTGGCAGAATTTGTATAATCATCAAATTGGCACTTGCTGAATTGATAGACTACTTTGTACTAAACCTGTCTTAGTTACTAACACCTGCAGACCGCATTTAGCTGCTGTTAATTTCTGATCTATTATGCATGTGGCCATCTGCAACAGCATTACTGACACCTTTATCTGATTCATTTTGTAAGGTAAGAAGAATTAGTCCAACAAAGCAGTATTCTATTAATTACACTAAAACAGGGCTGCTGTCCTGCAGGTATTGGATGTGTCCCTGCAGAAAAACACCAGATTCAAAAGATTGGGTCATTAACAGAGTAGTGCAGAACTTAACAAGCTGTTGAAGATCCATCCATTGAATCAGGTGTTACATTAAAGAAACATCCAATACCTGCAGGATACCAGCCCTCAAGGACTGGAGCTGGTGATCCCTGCACTAGAAAGTGTGTTTATACTATTCTGCTTACAGCTGTAACGTACAGAAAAATACCAAATTGGGCAAGAAAAACCAGCTCATATCATCCATTTATTTTTAGTGCAGAAGTGGCTTTCATTACTGTGCAACCAACAGCATTTTTTTTTGCGAAAAATATACAGATGAACTTAGCTTTTTGAAGAACATCTGTGAAAAATCTTTAAACAATCTATTCAGCTTTCAATAACAGAGAAGGTGGGATTAGATTTATTAGATTTTGAATCTGTTCTTACATTTAAAATTCTCCATGCAAGGTTAACGTACATAAAAAAGAACAGAAATTCAACAAAACCAAAGACATATTTCCACACCTTACAGAAACTAGTTATACTTACTGTGATATATAAAGCTCTATACAACTTAAAAAAAAACCTGATTATCCCAAGCCTTCATTGTACTATAAGAAGTTCAACTCGGGAGAAAATAACAAAATAATAATACAGTTATAGTTAGAGATTCCTTTATATTAGAGGATACGAGTGTGCTTTTATCATTAAACATTTATAAAGACATCTCTGGCAATATATGCAGTATGGATAAAAGAGACTACTGGCTACCTTATGTTACATTCTCATCAAAGTAATGACATGTAGTCATTGGTGTGTCTTCACCAAGACTAATCAGCAAATCTTAGACATAGAGAAGTTTGCGTTAAATTGCCAGTCATAGGTTTTGCGTATAGCCTCAAACTTCTCGATGAGCTCTTTGAACGATGGCCGTTTTTCAGGATCAACATCCCAACACTGGTCCATTATCAACTTCACCTGTTAACAACAATAATATTAGAGATACCTGGTTCACAAAAACGGCAACAAAGTGCTCATTTAATGGGTATTTAACATTACCTCATGTGGGCACTCTCTGGGACAAGGTAACCTCAGACCTCTCTCCAACAGTTTAATGAGTATCACCACGGTCATCTGCCCTTGGGCTGGCTCCATTTCCAAGAATTTCTACAGAATATGAAAACAGTAGAAAAATAATCATCAAATATAGACAAAATGGATTTATTTGAGTTTTCTCAAATGTAATAGTATGCATGTGTGAGCTTGTGATGAAGCCATTTATAACGTACCACTGGAGGGCTCTGGCGATTGTCGCAGCGGGTCAGGATCTCATACAATGTAACTCCAAAGGACCATATGTCAGAGGCAAAAGAAAATTTGCTCTCCCTCAAGCACTCAATGGCATACCTACAAAGTGCAACACCCACAATTTAAGTACCAAAGTCACAAAACAGAGCATTAAAGAAAACTCACAAGTGCTGCATGAACTGACCAGTACACTGGGCTGTCTCCATCCTCACGAACACGGTAGTAAATCTCTCCTTCAGGGATGTATTTTGTCAGGCCAAAGTCTCCAATCTTTACCAAGCTATCATTTTCCACCAAGACATTACGTGCAGCTAGATCGCGATGCACATAGCGCTTTGAGTGCAAGTACTCCATCCCCTTCAAAAGAGAGCAGCACAATATGCATACAAAATTTTTGCCATTGTTTAACCACATCAGCAGCTTAAGTCTGTACAGAGCAATGTTTGTCTGCAAGTCAAAGTAGAACTGTAGTCCAGACAGAAATTGGTAGAAAAACTAAACATATTTGCATTGCAACCCTTTTGATGATCAATTAGCTCTTCCTCTATCACCACTGATACTTGACTTGTGCAAATAAACTCAAATACAAGAGATATGGTCATTAAACTTTGAGTATATTTACACCAAGTCATGGTAAAAGATTAATTATATCATTGCTTTCACTTTATTTAACACCACCACCAGTTTTAAATTTAAATCTGTAATATGTTTTTAATTTTAATCAGAAATCCATAAAGCTAATGACCTTCCCAGCAGCCTGAGGTGTCATTCTGTGGCTAAATAGTGTGTTTCCATGCAACACTAAGGTAATGAACATGACAAACATTGCTACCTGCTTTCAGGTGACCTGGTCAATATTAGCATGCTAGAATTGTCATCCTAATTGTGACAGATGGTTGACATTAACATTTAGCTCCAAGTGTTGCTTAACTCCAACCTGATTATTAAATTTGGCAACTTATTTGCCCAGAAGACATTTTTCAGATTAATAATAAAAAATAGTGTAAACATGACAAAATACAATCGAACAAGTGAAGTTAGACAAGTTGAATAGAAAAACACAAAAAGGCTAGTGCTATAAAAGTTAATTGAATTTTAATGTGATGCATCATGTCTTTTAAATAGTCAAGGTTGTAGTCAGGGAAGTTTTCACAATGCAAAAATTTTTAGAAAGACTGTGCTTCTGAATGAAGATGAACACAACCTGACAGCTCTACATTTTTAACTCCAGCAAATGCTTAGCATTATTCAAGCAGAACTAAGGCTCCAGGGCATAAACTACAGTCCAAACACAAAATACTTAACCACCTAAACTCACCTGACAGATCTGCTGAGTGAACATGAGGCACTGAGCCACACCAGGTTTATTTTTGGGAAGATACTCTCGCAGACTCCTCAGGGGAAGGTACTCCATTATTAGCTGTACCTCTTGCCTTCCTGTCAATGTACAATACAGCAATGTTTTTAAACTTATTTAATCATTTTCAGGAAGGCCAGTTTCCAAAAAAGGTGCCCACTATGCACTAAGTTGAAAGTTCAAAATACTGAGTTAAAACGGAAATTTGATTTATTCCAGTTGATATTTCATGTTTACACATAAGCAGCAAGGACAAAAATCAATTCCAAGAACTATCAGCTGAGCATAGCAACTTGAGAGATAACAAGCAAACACTTCTTTCCTCATGGAGACTTTGCATATTGATAGAGTTTAAAAAATATTAATGTATATATTAATAGCACCTAAGGACTCACCCCTTTCAGTACAAGACCCTTTGTACTTGACAATGTTGCAGTGATAGAGGGACTTCAGGATGTCAATCTCCTTCTTCCAGCCCTCAGGCACATGACCATTCTCTTGTTTCAAAGTCTTCATGGCCACAAGCTCTCCTGTCCCGTCATTGTCTGGATCGTACATGCAGAGCGTCACCTTTCCAAAGTGGCCCTTTGTACAGAACAATAAGCATCAGATTACTCTCGCATAACACTGATAAAGAAATGTTCTGGTGTGGTGCTGAAATTCACCTCTCCCAACATCCGCAACTTTTTCAGGTAGCGTTTATCGAACACACTGGGGTCTGATATTGAGAAAGGGTCACTGGGAGCTATATTAGGATCTGTGTGAAGAATACAACATCTGTTTAGAAAATGCACTAAAACAGGTTGAAAGAAATGTAAAAAGTAAGACAGGTAAACAAAGACTAACTTTTTGTCATGATTTCTGTGAGCTCTCTGAGCACGGTGCGGAACGAGGGCCTCTCCTCAGGCTCATAGCTCAGACATGTGCTGATGAACTTGGCCAGCTCCTCAGAAGTCGGCTCAGCCAGGCGGCCCTTTTGCTGATAAAAGCGCTCTTTCTTTTGAATTGAAAAAAACATCAAGGGTTCGAATTAGATGCAGCAAGGATGGCATGGGCATGCGAAGCTTTTAGCTGTTGAATGACTAGTAAAGATTAAAACTGAAGAATGAGCCTACTTCAGACAATGTGCTGCCACTCATGGGAAGATCACCATTGTTGCAGATTTCAAGCAATGTGACACCAAAGCTCCACTGGTCAGCAGCATTACCAATAGGTGCACTGCTGTCAACACACTCAGGGGCAATCCATGGGATACGCTCCAAACGTTCTGCAGGGTCACAAAGCAACAATGAAAATGACGTTTAAAAGTGCTTGTTAAATTTTTACCATTTATTTTCATCTTTTTAATTAAATTTCCTCAAAACGTGTTCACACCGGAGTGGTCAAAATTACACCACTGAGCTCGGTGAGGTTTCTGAAGCATAAAACTGCAAGACAACAGGAAATGGTTCACAGGATGTGGTGTGGTAAAACTTTCCTGTTTCCTAAATCTGATTGTACTGCTGAATAGCAAAAGCACTTTAAAGTAAAGGATATTTAAAGATAACTGAGAGACTTTCATGTGAATTTAGGCTAATAAAGAGTTTACTCAGGTACTGACCTTCTCGTGTGAGGACATTCAGGGCAATTCCTGGATCACTCAGCTTGACAAAAGGAGTAGTGCCATATTCTAGGCCCCGCCTTGCTACCAAAATGTTCTTGGCACAGACGTTTCCATGAACCAATCGTTTAGTTTCCTAGAAGAGCAAAAATGCACAGATGTAGACTCTTTACATGTAAACTGGTGTTAAAGCAGATTTCATTTTTTTTTTTTTTTTTTTTTTTTTACACAAACTCAACCCAGCCACAGGTTGTTTGGCCTGCTGCTGTCTTATAGACATAAGCACAGACACATACGTCACACACAAATATATAGACATTTTACAAAGAACTTGTTTTTACATAACTTTGAGTAGCACAGATGGGTCAGTCTCTTGAAAAAAATCATTGTACAGTTTTGATTGGATAATAGTTCAATTAGTTTTAATGATTTGATTTGGAAAAATAAACAGTTTGCAGCACTCTTTATAATAACTGGCTCTCAGAATATTACTTAATTTCCTGCCCTAGTGTAGCAGCTTAAGGTCAAGGCTTAGTGTCCAGATAGAAATGTGCACTTCCTGATTATGTTTAAAATGTATTACTCACTGAACTGCAGCTATTAGTGCAAAATTATCTAGGTGAGTTAACTATGTTGAATTATGATGTATGGCACACACACACACAGAAAGTATTTAAACTCACAAGATAACTGAGGGCACTGGCAAGTTGTTTGGCAACAATTAATTTCCACTGAGCATTCACAGCGTCCTTTTCTTTGTGAAGGAAAACATCCAAAGGCCCAAACTCCACATATTCTTCTACCAAGATGTCTGTGGAGGCAAGAGTAAGTCTGAGAGGTCTAACTTCTTAGAAAGTCACAAGAAACTCACACAATCTGATACCATTTGTACTTGCTTCATGTTTACATGGTATTGAAACACCATAGACCATGACAATAGACACTGAACATACGGTATGTGTGATAGGGAAGCAGCAAATGAGGAAGTAACTAGAAATGGAAGTGCGTAGAAGTGGATGGTGTTATCGCGCTTACTTTCAGATCCCTTCACAAACATGCCATGTACAAACACCAGGTGACTGTGGGATACCTGGCTCATGAGACTTGCGATTTCAAAAAATGCCTAAAAAACAGAGGGAGGAATAATGACAGTAAACATCAAACACGCACAGATTTTTACAATTTTATCTAAATATTATGTCGCTCACCAAAGTTATGTCTTCATGGCTTTGGTCTAAAATCTTGAGAACCACTTGGATGCCTGTGCGGTTATCAAAGTTGTTGTTGAACTCAAAATCATCTTCATCATCGTCTTCTACTTCACGCATCAGACGTCCTGAGTAGATGTTAGTTCTGGTGCCACGGCCCAAGTGCTGCTCCTGCATATAAACACCATCCTACTTAACTACAGAAACAGAGTATGCAGCTTGTATGAATACAAAAGTGGATATTCAGTAATAACCTGTAGGATCTCTTTGCCCTTGATCGGATAGAAGCGCAGCACCTCAGTCGGGTTCGAAGGCAAGGAGTCAAAGAAAGTGTGGTGATCGGCACCCTGTCTTCTCACCAGAAGATTGGAGATCTCTACAATCCCCAGAACAAACAGATAAACCTGTGTAGACACCTAAATGCCCATGTACAGATTACCTTATTACAGCACAACATTTGATCTAATACACAAACCTGCTTGTCTTGGCAAACAGCATTTTTTAACGATGAAGCTGTCTGAACCCGACTTGAGCACAAAGGATTTGAGGCTCTCTATGAGTTTTTTCACGCTGGAGAATTCTCGGTCCCATCCCTCCATGCAGAACATTGAACCCTTCTGCTGGATACGAAACTGCTTGTGGCTCGGTGCAGATCCATTCTGTGTGGATAAACATTGGTGTGCATGTACTATCTGAAAATTTTCAACAATGCTGCATTGCAATAACTCCCAGAGATGAGTGTGGGTGTGGACTTACTTCATTTCTGTTTAGCACAGCCAGGATGACGCGGTGATAGTCAAGGGCACTCCAACGAACAAGGAAAGTTCCCTCATCTGTTGCCTCCTTTTTCAGCTTGTGTATCACAAAATCATCACTGGAAGCACACCACAGTCATGATATAACTGTTTCTCTATAGTGTTTTGTCTAAATGTGCTTGTATAAAAGTATAAAAAAAACAACTTACTGCATAGGTCCATGCAATAGATTTGCTTCACTCAGGAGTACCCGTGGGGGAGCCACTTCTTGACAAAGATAGTGGTAGGCGTCTGCAGTCAGTCGGTAGTATCCATCTAGGAGGGAGATGAAGGAACGGGCCTCCTGGCTGGAGTTCATCTGTACCTCCTACATACATATCCAAAAAAAAAAAAATAAATAGCACTAGCTTACACTCTGAGCTTCCGCCTACAGACACATACATTTAAACTTCACAAAATGTCCAAATCAAAATCAAAAGCACTCGGAGTCAAACACATTAAACAGAAGACTATGGAGCAAACATGTGTATCATACAGTGGATTTAACCATTTAAAAAGCTAGACAATCTTATCAGATGAATTGCTCGCATACAGTATATCAACTGGAACATTTGCCAGTTAAATTATAGCAGCTTTTACATTGGAAGATAAACAAGCACTCTTACCATGCACTGATTGCCCTGAGTGCTAATGCACACATTAGCTTCTGTAACAGCTACGTGAGTTATTTCAGGGAAATCACAGAAGGGGATCCATTTATTGGGAGTGTCCTCAGCTGGTTGACTGGACTGTTGTTTTGTTTTCTTCACGTAGTTCAGGTAGTCATTCCTAAGGTAAGAGTTTGCTTGTGCCTAGGTTGAAAAGTTGAGATAATAAAACATCCACATAATATAATAACAAAATCAGGAGGCTAAAGATATCTTTTGACAAACCTTCTGAATGTGCACCTTCCTCCACTGAATCCCCTTGGTGCCAGACACCATTATTTCGCCTGTGACAGGAGTTACGAAGTCATCTTTTGAGACACCCTCGCCATGGGTGCTGCTGGAATATGTGTTGCTTTCATCCTCCCTCAGTTCCAGGTGAGCTGCAAAAAAAGTCTCTGTGCCAAAACGTGGAGTCAGGTGTTCGAGAGTGGAGATGTACTTATACATGATCTCCTGGGCACCCAGTTGCCCCTTATCCACAGTGTGCTGCTGGAAGGTCCGCACAAATTCTGCAAACACCCTTCGGATCCTGATTTTTGTTAGAAAGTTGTCTCTGGAAATGTGTTTGGCAAAAGATCTTGGAATGCAGTTTAGGAAGCTGAAAACAGACAAATTAAAACAGAAGACACCTGTAAAAGCAGCAGAAAATATAAAGCATAATACCTACTGTATAATCAAAAACATATAGACTGTATAATCATAGTATTTTGCAATCAATAACAAACATTTAAAAAAAAAAAAAAAACATATTTATTCCCTCCAAGGCATCACCTTATTTTTCCAGCAACTTCCTGTAAGGTAGAACCTCTCTCTATTGCAAGGTGTGAGAGGTGAAGTACAGCCATTCCTAAGCTCTCATTTTTAAAGCGACTTAGTTCCTCTTCTGACTCAATGTCCTCCATTTGTATTAGCTCATTTACAAATTCATGTTTAGCCTGGTTTAGAGACACAGGAGACAAAGAAGTTGGATTATCTACAATGTCAGCATATGCAAACTGTACTAGAGGAGCATATCACATGTTAAACACAAACCTGGGCAAACAAGTACTCCAATGATGAGATTTCAAGCAGAGGTGAACCCGCCTGAGTTGTCCCAGATTTGAGACCATAACGGGACACAGTCGGCTCTTTGTCATTCAGTCCATGCCAATTCCGAAAGTAAAACCTAGGCAACAGGAAACCAGAAGGCTTACAAGAATATATGAAATCCCTTCTAAATTCAGTGTTACACAATCACAGACTAACCTCATACAGTAGCAAAGCACTAGGCTGGTGTTCTCTTGTGGACTAAAAATGTGATTTGGACTGTACCAGCAACATGTTTGGGGGTTATATAAGGCAAATAGCACATGGCACAGTGGAGTTATCCCTGTTGAGGAAACAATGAAGTTACATACACACATACCAACACCACAAAATTAAAATAATATCAATACACCCCCCCACCCCCCCTTTTTTTATTATTATTATTTATTTATTTTTATGTAGAAATCATCCTCACCTACAGCCTCTGCAGCTGAGATGCACAGCTCCTCTGCTGTCACATCTCCACCTGTATGAGACAAGTATTTCTCCCCTTCTTTGCTCCAGAGAAGGTAAACATGGATGCCTGGAGTCTGAGGAGCTGCACTTGGGCCTGGAAATGATCCCTGCCTGAGGAACTTGGACCATCCTCTTTTTGACATCTTAGGCCAGATCACTGTCAGGCACACATATTAAGTGTTAAGTGAATCAGCTGTTGTATTGGCTGGAGTCACGTAAGCATCAAGGGTTATGCAAACTCAGACAGAAGAGCTATTTTAAAAGTGGCACCCTGCACTTTTTTGAAAGCGCATGCTAATTATTTCCAAACAACAGGATATTTTTATTTTTAATCAAACCTCTAATCGTAATAGATGGCAAATGAAAAAAAGAAATGTAAATAACTTTAATAAATATGATCCCCATCAAACATATCACTTTGTCTGAAGGCCTTCCGGGAATTACACCATGTTAAACCTGTTGTTTGGGTTACAAATAAAGCTTTAGAACAAATTTATAACATTAAAAACATTACTTTTTTTCAAACAGAAACGAAATATAACAACCTTAGTCTATTTACGACTGCACAAATGCGACACTTACTATACAGCGAATTCGATGCCATAACAAGGAAATGCGACAGGCCATGTAAACATTATTTAGACGTATGCAAACACTAATCGGCGTGTAAAGAAAATAATTGAATAGCTCACCACTGAACGTCGAGCTTTAAAAGGCGTATCTTAAAAACTCAGCACGGTAAACTGACGGTCAAACGTCATTATTTAGAGCGTTATTTCCCCTCCGACACCTACTCACGGGTTCTCGTGAACTGTTTGTGAAACGACGGGACACTGCTTCCCGAAACTAACATGGCCACTCCCTCTTCCTCCTCCTCCATGCAAGACTGTGCACGCACGTACACATGGGCCGACGTAATAAACGTCGACAATATTTGTCATCCGTTTCTTTAACCTTAAATGTTATTAATAAAAAAATAACCACGAACGAAACCAAAACCAGTGCCAAAACAGAAACCATAATTCACTGCGAGCTTACATGACATGTTCTTTATCGTCTGTTTTTGCTGTCATTTCAAAACTTTTTTCAAAAGTAGTGTTTTTTAAAATGTCATCTTTTATTAAATATTCATGTGTCCTATTTTGTAAATAAAATGTTGATGTATTTAATAAACAGCACAAAAATTAAGAACATGTGTGTTAAGTCGATTATTTCTTTGGAATGGCCTTATTCCCTTGGAAAGGTTGTTTATGGAAAATTAATTTGTGGGTTGAGTAGCAAAGTTGAATAACTGTGCCTATGAAAGACTTCAGGACAGGCCTTTTTGCCCTGGCATTGGCAACATGTGCACTGGAACCCGGACATGTGGAGAAACATTACGTTCAGCCATTTTTCCATGGCAGTTGGTTCAAAGTATGGAGAATATGGGGATGCTTTGTTGATTGTTACACTGATAGTATAACAGCCTTTGGTGGAGGAGGCAGTGTGATGGTGAGGGCGACATCTCCTTCACTGGATAAACAAGGCTTGCTGTTAATGGAGACTAGAGAGATATCAAGATATCAAGTCTAAACCTGTTGTAATTCTATATCTCAACACCCTGGGGCAAAAATTCTGTCTTCCAAGTTGACAAGACTTACCCCCAGAGATTGGGGTTTTATCAGAGAATACTTTCAGGATTTGGGAGTGGAGAGGATTGTAATGACCTGCCTGTGGTCCTGACTTCAACTGCCTTGAAAACTTTAGATCAGCTTGGGCATACTGTTAGTGCCAGAGTGACTAACACAAACACACTGGCTGACTTGTGATAAATGCTCTTGAAGAATGGGATGTCATCCCACAGCAGTGTCCGACCAGGCTGGTGACCAGCGCGAAGAGGAGGTGCCAGGCTGTTTTGGTTGTGTATGGTTCTACTATGTGCCACTAAGGTTTGTTAAAGGTCCCATATTATGCAAAATTCACTTTCTAGAGGTTTTCTAACAGTCATGTGTTCTCATAGCCTGTGTATGAGGCCCAAAAATGAGAAAATTCTATCACCTCTCCCACTTGCTTCCTCCACTTTTTTAGTGAACGTGTGCTCAAACAGGTGAGTCTGTCCCTTTGTGAAATCACAAAAGGAAATAACCACTTTCCCTGGTAGTGAATGCTGCAATTGATCCGCCTCTCTGGCTAGCTAATACACTTTGAAAACAATGTGGTTGTTTTATCAGACTTTTTATCAGATCAACCAGTCCAAACAATTAGGTCCATTAATGCCCTTTACTCTATGCCCAAATAATCAGTACAGTGTGGAGGCTGCAAGTATTTTGACTTCTCTACATGTCTCCATCTAAAGCAGGGGTTTCCCAAGTCCAGTCCTCGAGATTTACTATCCTGGAACATTTAGATGCAACCCTTTTCCAGTACACCTGAATCAAATGGCTCAATTCCCTCATCTACATGTCATCCAGCTCTACAGATGCCTGGTAACGAGCCATTCATTTAATTCTTGTGTGTTGGGGAAGGGTTGCATCTACAAGTTGCAGGAAAGTAGGTCTTGAGAACTGAGCTTGGGCACCTCTGATCTAAAGCAATCCAATTCAACACCTTCAATAAATCCTGACTCTTTTTCTCTTTACTGTTCACACTAAAGATTTTAAATACCACGAGGTAATACTGTCCAAAGAGGTACACACAACAGTGTGAGAGAATAAAGGGTTAAGAGTACCATGAGAGATGTGTCAACAACCATTTACAGCTAGCAAGTCTGAAAAGTTGGTGTTTACCACAGGGTCAGAATGTGGAAAAAAACTATTTATCCTTGTTTCCATCATGAGAGCTGATATTGATATGGTATGCTATTCATAAAAGTTAACTGAAATGAATTGAATAATACTTGACTAACCCTAAAGAACAGATAGACTGTTGTAGTTTTTTTTTTTTATGGAAAAAGCTATTGTAGTGGGCAATATCGACCTCCTGGATAGGGTTGCAGCCTCTGACTGAAGCCTTGATTATGAAATCAGCTTGTTGTGCAGAGCAGCATTTCTTAATCCAGGACTGAGGAATCCTGGTGTAAAAGGTATAGAGTGTTGTCTGTTATGATGAGAGGCTTGTGCAATACTCTATGTACTATCAGCTCCAGTGAATCCAGATAAGCCCCCAGTAGAGAGCCCACCCTCATCTGCTGCCTGCATATGACTAAAAAAAGAAAAAAAAAACACTTTCCACCACAGATTTAGAGGATATATGCAATGTCTTGCTGCAAACATTGAGGGCACAAGCATCTCCAAACTATTTTACTTCAAGGTCTCCTCTGGCAGACAGTCGCGCTGCAGTGGAGGCTGTTCTTCATATTATAACCCATGTCCTTCACCACCTCCACCCCTTCTCCTACGACAAAGACAGTTAAGTTCCTTTTTAATCCTCCTCAGTTGTTTAGCTGTGTATAAGAAGGGGATGAACAGATTTTACTTCCCCAAGGAAGCTCTGATCTTTCAAAGTCCTTTAACTACTGAACTGCTGGAGATGTTCTTCCAGTCTGTGGTGGCCACTGCCATCATGTAAGCTGTGGTGTGCTGGGGGAGCAGCATCAGCTCCAAGGATGCCAGCAGAATCAATAAACTGAGTAATCAGGTTGGGAAGATTATTGGACAAAACCTGGAGACACTGGAGACAGTCAGCGACATGAGGTATCTAAACAACTTGACCATTACTCACACCCTCTGCACAACACACTGAAGGGACAGCAGGGCTCTTTTTCAGACTTCTGCAGCTCCACTGTCATAAAGAAAGGTTAAAAACACATTCCTACCATTTACAATAACTGTACAGTAAATCTAACGTGTGAGAGATGATCCCATCTATGCACTGCATCCATATCATTATTTGCTCATAGTCTTGCTGTATATATTTATTATTTGATGTCTCTTATAATTTTGTTTTACTAGTTGGAAATTTCTTCCACAGGATTAAGAAAATACATATCTATCAATCTATTTATCATAGATAATGAGGCAGTAGTGTTGACACAATGCTATAAAACAGCCCATCCGTCCCCTATATTCAGCCGTCTGTCCAGATACACAACACACTCCATATATTTACTGTGGTGACAGAAATGTTCATTTCTTCTACCACAATTATTAGATTTCATAACATAGCCTGTTTTTTTATCATGGCAAATCCCAACCAATCAGACCAAAATCACATACAAAATGTTCAGCAAATACTCTTGGGGCCAACCGTTTCAGTTGGCTTGGGGTTTGTTTAACGTTAAATGTCACCACACCCTGTGTTTTTCTGTCATAACTGCTGCTGCTTCATGCAATCTGTTATCCCTTTAGGCAAGGCAGTTTATTTGTATAGCACATTTCATTTCAAGTGCTTTACATAAAACAAAGGCATTACAGATATTTAGAAATAGTAAAAGGCATCAACACATAATCACAATAAAATAATACACTACATTAAAATGATTAAAAGCAAGATAAGTTTAAAAAGTTACCATGCAGATTTCATGCATAGGCGCATGAGAAAAGAAATGTTTTTAACCTGGATTTAAAAATGTCTACATTTGGTGAAAGTTTAATCTCCACTGGCAGTTTGTTCTACTTGTTCGCAGCAAAACAGCTAAATGTCTGGACTCTGGTTTGGACTAGTTGACCAGAGTCTTTGGATCTAAGAGCTCTGCTAGGTTTATATTCTCTGAACATATCACAGATGTATTCTGGGCCTAAACCATTCTGGGATTTGTAAACAATCATAAGGGTTTTAAAATCTATTCTGTGACTGACTGGAAGCCAGTGTAAAGATTCAAAAACTGATGTGATGTGTTCAGATCTCTTAGTCCTGATTAAAACTGGCAGCAGTGTTTTGGATGAGCTGCAGATGTTTAATGCTATTTTTAGGAAGTCCTGTTAAAAGACCATTACAGTAATCCAGCCTACTGGAGATGAATGCATGGATGAGCTTCTTTTGGTCTTTCTGGGAGACTAAACTCTTAATTCTGTTTGTTTCTGAGCTGGTGAAAAGCTTCTTAGTGAAGCTTTGATGTAGCTGCTGAAAGTCAGGTCTGAGTCTATCAACACTCCAAGGTTACAAACTTGATCTGTGATTTTAAGAGCCCGAGTCTCCAGGTGTTTGTCAATGCTGACCCTCTTCTCTTTGCTACCAAACAGAATAATCTCAGTTTTGTCTTCATTTAATTGTAGACAATTCTCCTTCATCCAGGTGTTTATTTGCTCCAGACACTGACACAATAAGTCTATTGGACTGCAGACATCTGGTGACAGAGACACATAAAGTTGTGTATCATCTGCATAACTTTGATAATTAATGCTATAGTTCTGTAATATTTGACCCAAAGGGAGCATATACAAGTTGAACAGAAGAGGTCCAAGGACTGACCCCTGGGGGACTCCACAAGTCATGGCCACTCGCTCGGATTCATAGCTGCCGATCGTAACAAAATAACTCCGGCCTTCTAAATAGGACCTGAACCAGTTAAGGACCGCTCCAGAAATCCAACCCAGTTTTCCAGCCTGTGCAACAGGATTCTGTGATCTACGAGATCAAACGCAGCACTGAGATCCAACAGAACCAGGACTGATCATTGACCAGAATCAGTATTCAACCTAATGTCATTTAACACTTTGACCAGAGCTGTTTCAGTGCTGTGATGAGGTCGGAAGCCGGACTGAAATTGATCAAGATTTCCACTTTCATTTAAAAAGTCACTGCAAGTAAAAGTTACTGCCCATTCCACCTATTTCACATCCTTCACTCACCCTGATCAACGTTATGCAACATTCAGACGCAGTCTTTAGTTATTTTGCTCAGGTATAACACGTGCAGGTGTATCTTCTTATAGTGTATATTCTATGCAACGACCTCAGTCCTGTACTTCCAGTCTTTCATTGCAAATAACCTTATACAAACAAGGAAAACAAGTTATGCTTTCTACAATAAGCAATTTAATTTAGCTATTTCCAATTTATTCAAAAAGCACCTTTGCACAAGCTGGGTCTCGATGGAGCAAATGCCATTTTTAAAAAAAAGTGAAAAACACCACGATTACAGGCAGCCTTTTATGAAGAGGAGTAACTTTTTACTCATAATTTTCTTGTCATTGTTATGGGATATTATTTCCCTGTAACTTAATGATCTGAAGAACATGCTTGCCAACCATAATTTAAGACATAAAAAAGGGTCTTGAGACAGTGGACAGAATTAAACCTTTAGTTAAGTTTGTAAAAAAAAAAAAAAAATCACACTGAGCAATAACCATCTGAATGTTTTGGCTGCTTCAGCCCTAAAAGTCAACCTAAAATACTGAATTTGAAAATTGAAGGAAAAAAAAAACAAAAACACACACAAAAGAAAACAAATCTTAAATCTCAGACATGAAAATATAACACAGATAAAGCAGGCAGGCGTGTGTGAACATAAACACACCTACAGAGGCTGACAACTGTATTCTTAAAAAAAAAAAAAAAAAAAAAAAGTGATGGTGAAACATACAGGCAAGTTTCTTGTCCAAGCGGGGGTAACTAATGCAACATAGTTGTGTAGTTAAGTCAACATCAACATCTTAAGTCTCAGCTAAGCATTTTCACTGGATTGGCAAACTAATCATACATATAGTGGAGTTACAGCTGGTAAGTACATTTGCAAACAATAAATCAGGGAGTCAATTCTGGTCATTCCTTCTTAGCGTCTTCCTGCTCCTGTTTAACCTCTTCATAGGTGGCTTCCTCCTCTTTTTCGTCCCCATCATCTGTCTTGGAGTTGGGGACCCAGAGCCCTGAGTCAATGCACCTCTTCATATGATGTTTTGCCTCCTATTTCATGTGAAAGAACCACATGTAACATTAAACCAGGATTCAATGCATTTCGACATTTAATCAAATAAAGTAAAACTTATTATACTCCTTAATAAAAATTTGAATAGTTTGACTAAATAACTTACTGTTGGGTCCATTTTGCTAATGACATCCTGCAACAACTGAATGTCCTTCTCATCAAAGCATTTCTGCATCTCCTGAAATATTCAACACATTCTGTAAGTCACGTTGAACTGAAAAGATATGATTAAAGGGCGTCAAGTTCTCTTGAAGATGAACTCACAGGTGGTAGGGTTTCATAGACTTCTACAGGGTCGAGCCCCCCCGGTCCCATGCGTTTCTCTCGCTCTTCTTCCTCATATTCCTTCAAGGCCTTTTCTATGCGAATCTTTGCCCTTCCCCGAACTCGCTCTTTGAATGACTCCAGCTCGTCGTTGAAAGCTTCCTGGTACTGCTGATCTGCCGTCTGTCAGGGCACAAATACAAATGTTATTAGGCAAATTCCACCACCTTTACCTGAGGAGCTAGAAGATTTTACAGAAACTTAGGGTTTAGAAATTAAAAGCATAAGGAACTTAATCCGTTTCATCCAATAAACCAAGGGCTAAACGCTTTTTTTTCTTTAACTGTTGAACAAAATTAAGATTTTGTGAAATCAAAAGACAATTACCTTAATTTTGGAAAAGAACTGACGAAAGCAACCACGAGGGTCCACTTTGAGGCTTTTGGCCAATTCTAGTATGAACTGCATCACAATGGTCTGATGAGCCACTTGCTCCATTAATGCACTTTTCTGCAAAAGATAGAAGAATACTTAGAATAATGAGCATAATTTTGGATAACAGAGCTATCATGTAAAAAAAAATGCTTAAACAGGAACAACATAATGGATGCTCGAGTTATGGCTCAAAAAACTAATTTCTGCTTATTCGCTTGATAAATTTTATACTGTTTGGAACATGAGACAAAAACATGAATGCAGAAAAACAAAACTGTAACAAACTGTGTTTACCTCTTCAACTTCAAGGTCAATGCACATGATGACAAGATAGTTGGCAGTTTCTTCACATACAAGATGAGGATTGTCAGAGAGGTACTTCTGGCTGTCATCCCAACGTCGCAGCATGCCTGTGGAAAAGACAATATTAAATAAGCATGTGTACTTTCTAATAGTAACAAAAAATAATTGAAATGAACTGTACTTACATAGTGCTTTTCTGGTCATATGTTGACCACTCAAAGCACTTGTACGCTACATGTCACATTCACCCAATCACACACACACATACTAATACAGCATTCTATTGTTTTTATACCAAGTTTTTTTTTTTTTTTTTTAAACCTATCTCACTCATTCAGACACATCAGGAAGCAACATAGGATTCAATGTCTTGCAGCATTTAGCCAGGAGAAGCGGGAATCGATCCACCTACTTTCTAGTTAGACTACTGCTCTTCCTTCTGAGCTCGATCACAAAAGGCTATGGTTGCTAATGATGCTTACCAAAATGTTTGATCTGCTTCTCATGTTTCTCCACAAATGTTTTGTGCTTTTGCTCCTTCTCCTCTTCAGTCTCTTCAAAAGATTCAGGTTTCACGTTAACGATACTCTGTTGAAGACATTTGAGGGAAACACAATAAAGAGTAAGTTCTGCAGCTGAAAGGATGTCATACACAGACAAATCAAATCCAATGCCAATTAAAAAGGTGCCTGAATTAAAAGAAAAAATAAGTCAGTCTGTTATGAAACAAGACTTTAACCAAGTCCTGTTTAATATATGCTGCTTGGTGTCCACAAAACACTGAAACAACTTTTGTAGTACTTGGAGATCTGGCCAGAATGGGTTCAAGCCTATAACCTGAACTGCCTACAAAGATTGTTGCCTGAATAGAAAATGTAAAGACATGCCACACTGTGTTGCATGCTGGATCTGCAAAGCCATGTTATGAGGAATGCTGCCCCATTTTGTGTGGATATCACCATTGATGTCTGGTTAGCCATAGCATATACTGGCTAAAAATGTCAGCCAAAACTGTAAACCTAGATGAACTGAGATAAAAAAAAAAATATAACAATAGGTGATACAGACCTTACAGATAGAAAGTGAAATGTACTACCAAGTACTAGGACAAACCATGCAGGTGGTATGGTGCATAAACAAACCAAATACCAAATTTAGTTCTCTTTAAGGAATTGTCTGACAGTTTTGGTTTGCAACAGTGAACATAGTAACATCAGATTTCCTGAATCTTCTGTAGAACAGTGGTAGCCTGCTAGGTCTTCATCACCTTGCTGAAACCATCTTTGCTGAGTGTGTCGACATTCCATGGCATCTTCTTTTCCTCTCGGTTGTGCTCATCCACCTTCTTCTCCCATTCCCTCTCCTCTTTTTTCAGTTTCTTTTCTTCAGCCTGGACTTTGCTCAGCTCTGCTTTGACATCATCTGATGATGCAATGGACAACTCTTGCACCTTTTTCTGTGTCTCAGCCAGCTTCCGTCGACATTCAGAGTGTCCTTTATTTAGCTCGTCACCCTTTTGATGAAATTCTTCCATTCGCTCCACACGTGCCTAAGATGGAAATATGACATACGTCAAAACTACAGGTGCAAAAGTTTTAGTCTGTTAGACATTCATATTCCCCGGTCATTTGTGTAATTAGTACTGGGAATAAGTCAAAAGTGAACCGAACATTTTAGCTTATTTTAAGTATGGATGAAAAAAATATTCATACAACACCAAATATAAGATAAGGAAGAAAGCTAACAAGAGTAATGCACATCAATCTCACAAACTCTAAACATCGCCATCTTAATCGTAAGTCTTAAAACTGTACCTGATGTCTCCATCTGAAGAGGCTGGGTGTGTCGATGTTTGGGTGGGTATCGTCTTCATCATCTGACACCTCAATGTGGTCCCACACGCTGTAATCGATTCTAGACATCCTGCCAACAAGAACCCAATGCTAATGGCGTTAGCTTGGAATGAGAATTGGCTAAATTAATGAGCTAAACGAAGCTAACAAGAAGGTTTATTTAAGGAACATACACCCCGTGCACGCTACAGGTCGTAGAAATATGTTTTTATGTTCAGAGCAGCGGTGGCCAAAACCTGACCAAAATAAACTCAACTGAACCCCCTCAAGGCGAGCTAACAAGTTACTGCTACAGAATTCTAGAAAGAATCACTCCTGTAAGTTTCCGTTGACGTCACCACGTTACATTGTCACGTGGACATACGGCGCCGGAAGATAGAACTGCAAAAACAGGAGGTTGTCAGAGTAGTCAAGCTTGTTTTTCACAGGTATAATTATTCTGAATGACAGTTTTCACACTTTGTCTTTAAAGTATATTGAACTGAGCTTCTTAAATCGAAAAGGATTGAATATGTGTTTCTCTGATTTTTTTAAAGATTATTTTTAATGTTCATGTAATTGCCTTATAGCGTTTTCATTATGAACTTTCTATTTTAAAAACATTTTTAGTTTATGTTCAGATTGGTCATTGCTATGGTATTGCTTTGAGAATTTCAAGCTTCAAAGTTAAGAATAATTTGAATAAAACTTGTATGTAGATAATCACATTCCAGAAATATATATTAATATATTAATATTAATATATGAGTCAGCTTTTTGTAGTTACTTGTTTTATGTTAATTACAAGTTTCTTCTGTACAGTTAGGATATAATGGATATTATATGGAGCATACCATATAATAATTAGGTTATATTGAATTTTCAAGTTGTTGCCAAGTTTTTTTTTTTTTATATATATATAATTTTTGTTATTCCATCATTTACTTGTCTATTGTTTTATTAGGGTTTATTGAATGACATGTTAAATTTGATCAGTTTGTATGTGCAATATGAACGCTGTCAATGCTTATTTTGTTAAAAGAAGAAAAAATGGCAAAACTGAACTGAACTGAATACACATGTGTGAAAGCCAAAACTTTGCTGGATGAAAAAAAAAAGAAGAAAGAAAGTGAGCCAAAGCATGCATGCAGTCTGTGCAGCCCACTTCAAGAGTATCTGAATTTACAGCAATATATTTAAAAATATTACTTCATATTATATCATGATATGGTGGATGGCCAGGTAGCTCAACTGGGCTGTAAAATTATTTTATGTTATATGTTTTAAATCTGTAAACAAACAGAAACTGATTAAAAATTCAATATGTTTAAAATAAACAAAAAGTATGGTCAGTATGGTGACGGGTTAAAACAATGTAAGAATAAATTTAAAGAGTGTATATTCACAGGGTACAGGGCTAAACAGAGATTTTGAATGGCATCGTTGTTTGTACTGTCCATTATTATTATTATTATTAGTAGTAGTAGTAGTATAAGTATTATTATTATTGATGTTCATGTTCATGGTCATAATTGTTATTACTAGTCTTATTGCTCCTTCTTTGGCTGTTATGTTTATGTTATTTGTGAAATCTGTGATTCGTCTTGTCTGCTATGGAACAAAGAGAATGATGGTAATAATATTTATAATTGATGTTATTGTTCTAGTTTTTTTTTTTTTTTTTTTTACACATCTAGAAAATGCAGGATACATGAAAGGAAAAGACAATGACACAGGGAGATGGGGTGGGATTCAGTAAGCTTAGATTTCTTCCCACTCCTTTTTAAACACTGATGTATTTAATTAGATGATGAAAATCTTTGTTTCATACTGTTTAAATAAAAAATTGGCCTGGCATGCTCTTCAGATGGCTGGTGATAATCTTAATTGAAAATCTTGGGTAGATTAACAAAGACAAATAATTATTTTTTAAAAAAAGGATCAGCTTGAATATTACAAGAAAGTATATTTAATTAATTTACAGTCATGGGATCACACAAAGCAATATTTGCATACAGTACTTGATATCAAAAGCTCACCAGTCATTTTCTTTGACCCAGATGGCATAGCTGGAAAGGTTTCAAATGTGTGGAGCGGTGCTGGGAGTTGTAAAGTCACCATCTTGTATTATGACTTGAGAGTGCAGCTTTGTCTAGCCTTGACAGATACTACCAGGAGAGTCAGGCAATCACAGCCAAGATGTAATCTGTTCATCTTTCCTCATGAGTGTGCAGCACTAACATCATCCATCTGTAATAGGCCTGTCTCATTTGCTCATTGCTGACATGCACCAACAAGTACTTCAGACTTGACAACGGTTTATAAAGTGACGTGAATATTTCAGTTCAACCTGACTACTGTGAGTTACATTTAACCCCAAGGGCGCATTATGTTTATAACTTTATGCAATGACAATAAAGTCTAAAATGAGACAGACCTGTCCACATTCATATTGGCAATATAGTTAATGTAATGTTTGATTCCTTCTTAAATAATTCAATGTAGAAAAAAAAATTCATAAGAAACAAATCTTTTAAATAACTATTAAAATAAATAAATCACAGAAAAATAGTAAACCAAAGGCTTTACTTATTTATTTAAAAAAAAGACAGTTTTCATTTTATTGTTCTACATATGTTCATTTAATAGAACTTATATCATGAGGCATTTATTTCCCAATTATTTCCATTTCTTATATTCAAATGAGGACTCAATGATTTCACCTAGTCCAGCAAAGCAGCAACACCACTCTAAAATATCCAAGAACATCGTACTGAAACCAGCATTTCCTCAATTATGCTGATACGTATGAATAACAGTAACATGCTCCCAAATATGTGGATTACAAAAAAAAAAAAAAAAAATCCAGAATAATACATTGATGCAATGTTGCTGTCTACCATCACTTCCATACAATACATTTCACGTGTTGTCAGCTATGTGCTACTCTTGTTTTCCGTCGATTTGGGGTCTTTAAAACCGGAGCAGCAGATGGAGTTTCCACCCTGAACCTCACAACACCGCCGCATGTCCCGGATAACATCTACGCACATCCTCTCCGCATACTTGTTTTCTGCAAGAGGACGACCGACATTTAGACAGAAGTTTCCAATGGGGTTTATTTAACACAATACAACATTCAGTGTACCTTGTAAGCACTTTTGAATGGCGCATGCTTGCTTTTGACACGGATCTTTCTGTGGCATATCTGAAAGCGAACAACCAGACAGCACATTTAAAGAATCTTGTCGCTTGTAATAATCAAACGCATACAATCACAAAGGACAAACTTTGTGGGTAGAAGGTTGGTGGTCCTTAAATTACCAGACTAAACTCTACAAGGGAAGGTCGTTAGCTAATGTTAGCCACTACCGCCACTTCCTGATGCGAGGAATTGTTTTGGTCACGTGACACATAGATAACGAATCATCTCTGGGCAACAGCGACATCTTGTGGTGTGACACACTATGATAGAAAACCGTATACGTAATGGCACTGTGATAGACTGCTTTACTGTTTCACCTTAATTTCACCACTGCAGGATTTGTGCATCTATTTTAACAGAAGATTGAATATATGGCCAACCTGCTAAAAAAGTTTCATTTTTGTTCAAAACATAATTACAACAGAAGTTGGATCAAATAATCATATCAAAAGCACAAGTATAATATCAATAACTAGAAAGTTTTTTCTCCATTTAATTTTTATTGATAAAGAACATTAAGAAACATAATATTTACAATAACAACTTCCTGCTAGTCATTGAAATATCAAGATAATCTATACTTTTGGAATGTTACAAGATCTCCTTTTATTAGTGGGAAAATGAGTCTACCAAAATATAAATTAGACAAAGAATATCACATGGAAAGCATAAAACATGAACTACATGCTACACCAACACTGATACATTAAATGGCAGTATGTTCAGGTCTTTTTCTCTATGAGATCTAACTCTGGATGATAATAGGCTCCTCATATACATCCACTGAATCATGAACATCATTTCTGCCTCCCAAGCAGCAACAGTAACATCTGCTTGGTGGAATAATCCCAGTGTCATAGGCTGTATGCAGTGATCTGATTCGTCTCAAGATAGCGTGCCTCAAACACCTAAGTAAAAGTAAAAAAAAAAACAGATTAAGATATAGTTACGTGGAGACAACTTGCATGTACAGCACTTCAGAGTATAGAACCCTAACCTTTGGTCTTTGCTTTGACAACAAACTGCTTGCTCTTCTTTTCCAGCATATTGGAGGCAGTGCAGGTGTAGGTCCCTGGAAGCAGCAAGGAAGAAGTAACAACTGCTTCATCCTCCATCTTGTCTTGTATGGGATGTGAGGATTCCCAGCTATATACAGGTGCAGGGTTTCCTGTGGCAGTGCAGTTTAAGGTGATTTCTTCACCTAATATTAATTCCAAAACCTCTGTTTCAGGACTGAGGAATGTTGGTGGAACTAGAGGGGAAAGGGAAAAACACAGAAATCACCCTTTACTGTCTAAGACATATATGATAACTTCTTTTAAGAGTCTGAATAGCTATAGAACTCACAATACACAGATGATGTTAGAAGCTCTGAGGCAACAGTAGGCGGTGGTTGTGGTCCCTCTGGTCCAAGCTCAAGCTCTGCTACGCACTTATATTCTGCTCCATTCTCAGCTTTTGTTGGGGTGATGACAAGGATAGAAGACACTTGGACAGGTGAGGAGGAAGTGAGGTCAGAGAAAGAGTGGTTATAAACTTCAGTTTGCCCTCTGTACCACCTCAGGGTGAGATACTGAACAGGAGCAATATTCTGGACCTCACAGAGGAGCTGGTACTCTTTTCCTTCCACCATGGGTCCAGTGTGGTTCACCTGCTTTATGGAGACGCTGTCTGGAGTTTCTAGATGAATAATACACAGAGTTTGGCTCAGTCAAATAGATTAATTAATCAATTTAAAAGCAGGTTTTAGTTAGGACACTCACTGTAGAGGACAAGATTGAGCTTCTCTTCACACTGTCTGGGAGCTGTGAAAAACACCCCATAGCAGATAGGCTCCTCTATCCAGTCAATAAGACTGTCAACCTTCCACTGGACAGACCGGTCCTCCTGCGTATGTGTAGCACTGATGGCCGATTCCCAGCCCAGTACATGAACCGGGCGTGCAGCTTCACAGCTGACTGACACCGACTCCCCAAAGCTTACCACAACCCTGGAGGGCTTGAGGATTAGTGAGCAACCTTCACCTGACACTGACACACAATCATAGTCATTATTATAGCCGGTGGCATCAACACCACCTTTCACTTTCATATTCACTGCATAAATGTAGTATCTATGATGCAACCCTGTTACAAAAAAAACAAAACAAAAAAAAAAAACAAACAACAACAACAAAAAAAAACAACTATAGTTTTAATTACAAGTAATGCATGTCAGGTAACCTAAAATTGACTCAATATTTCAAGCATTTAAAAACATCACAATAGGTTATTAGAGCTATAATCCATATACTATGTTAATTTCTGTAATTCTGTGAACTATCTTCAGTTTGTTTACACTTTGTCAACATATTTATTTGCCACATATATATTGGATCTATTTTACTGCAACAAACATCATCTACAACCCAAACAAACAAAAAAACAAACATTTCCCATCACAACTTACCTGAACAAAGCATGCAAAACATGAGAGTCCATGATAGAAAGTATTTTCCCATGTTATTTTCTACAAGGAGCCTTCGAGAGACTGAAAATTCCAACTTCAACAACCTTGGCAACTCTGCAGGGAACTATGTTGGAACAAAGCATAGTTCCCTCCCAGCTGACTTTGGGGGACAGGAGGGGGTAAAGTGGGAAATTTAACAAGTGGCAGGCATTTGTCAAACACACTGCTTTACTTTGCACTAAAAAGATCTATAGCAAAAACATTTCTATAGTCCAAAGTCTTTTCCTCTGTAACATGAGGTACTTAAAATTCTTGAAGTTTGGAGATGAAATCTAATCTTGATTAAAATACTTTTATTACAGCTACATTCCAACCGTAGGTGTGGCCATTGTTCCACTGATCAAACCACTGATTTTATTCTGTATTTTGGAGTTAAATCATAACTAACTTGGCAAAAAAGCTTGTTTTTATAGTTCCTTTTGCATGCTTGTCTCCTGTTTCTGTCCTCTATGCTTTGTGAAATCTCAGCAGGCAGGAGTTCTGGTCTTGTGCAGCATGTAGCTTGTAAGACTCACACTGTGACTAGAATGCTACACAGCACATCAGCCAAGAGAGAAAGTAATCAGATGCTTTCTGGTGTATTTATGGAGAGGACAGCTGGGAATTTCAAGGCACAGCTTTTATGACATGCTGTCTTAACTTGCAGCTTTAAATATGCCTCAACAAGTTCTCTATATTAAAATCTTTATCTTTTATATCTATGACTAATTGTGCAGTATTCCGTCTGCCAGGTTGTTATGGCAACACAGACAAAGCATAAACAAACAGTTGGCCTACTTCAGGGTAAAAATCTTTGGTGGGAATGACATAAGCTAAACACAAAAACTGGGTTTTATATTGGCAACCGTAGGCAGGATAACAGTCTTTTACATTCACTTTGTGAAAAGCTAATTAGTATGGCAGTCTCAGCACTGTATAATGTAAGCAGGTCTGAAAGAGACGGAAAAAGAGGGCCAGGGCATTGACAAATGGTGGCAGGGGTACAGACACTGGTTTGACTTCACCTCAATCAGTATTCTGTCTAAGGAGGTCACTGAGACAGAAGATGGATAAACACATTAACATTTTAATTGACACTCTCTTTAACATGACCTACAGCAATCAGGTGTCTGTCTTTACACTTAATTCAACTTATGCAATATGTAAAAATTATTTTTCAAGCAAGGTTTTCACTTATGCCTAAAGACTATTTAAAGTCAGGTAGGTTCAAAATAGCAATCGACTGTTTCATCATAGAAAGGTCTGGACACAACATGGCATGTTCAGTCACTAATAAGTGCAGAAAAGGTTCAACATTTAACAGGTACAGCATCACAAACAAATGTCAAATTACTTAATAATTTTACAAAACATGGAAAGACTTACAAACATCACTGAAAAAATAACATTGTTTTCAGCACAGTGTTGAGCAATTACGGCAGCTGTACTGAAGAGTTTCATTAAAATGCAATACAAGCATTATGAATGGTTAAGGCATGACAAAGACAACTCAATTGTGCCTCAAAATTAGGATTATGTGTACAAAGAAGTTAAAGCTGATTACTTGTACCATTGCATTATCCATCATCATCATGTAAAGATGCATATAAAAAGTAGCCCGCCACCCCCAAAAAAGAAACTTTCTCAAAGCTGTGTAATGTTGTACATATAGCATAATGTTTGATTCAAGAGCTCATCCCAAAGTCTTAGGTAAGGTGTATTACCTGAGAATAAAACCATTACATATGTGAAGACTTGGAAAAGCGATCATCTGCTGGTGTGGCGACTGAAGATCTCAAAAGCTGCAGCTGCAACACCATCATGTGATGCTGATCTTAGAAACTTCCAACAAATAATTATTTTAGAACACAGTTTTATCAACAAGAGGTAAACGACAAAAACCTAGATGAGTCTAATGGACATGTTAAACACAAAAAAATCTCAGCAACACCAAGAAATATTCCTGGGTTTTAGCTGAGATTAATGAACATTATGTATGCAAAGGCTGTATAAGATACTACTGATACAGGTTTTTTACAGTAAGATGATCTGATCTGCAAATAAAAAGATAAATATGAGCTACACTCTAAAAAAACAAGTGTCTAACTGTAACTACAAGGGTACAAAAGGTCGTTACTGGTGTGGTACCTTCAACATCAGCAGTGGGTAGCCTACTTATTTGTGCTCTTGTAGTTTGTGCAATTTTGTATCCTTAGAAGTTGTGCTATACTCTGATTTAAAAGTAGAAAATCACAAGCCAAAACGAAGATAATGCCTTCTTTTCCATCACACACATTCACGTGCCTGTGAAGGCATCAGAGGCAACATGGAGTTCTGTGTCTGGCTAAAGGGTATTTTGACATGTGGTCTGGGGAAAAATGGACTTAAACCACTAACCCCTTAAATGGCAGACAATCTCTTTTCCTTCCAAGCTACAGCCAGCCCAAAATAAAGGAAGATAATGTCAAACAAGTAAAAAAAAAAAAAAAAGTTTCATAATCTCATACCATAGTGTCGTACCTTTTATGGAAATCTTTGGCAACTGCTAAGGGAAATGTAAAGCTTTAATTTGTAAGATGAGCTTTAACCATGTATGTTTTCCCTTTTCCCCCAACACAGACTGTCTCCTGATGATATACTCTAACATCAGAAGAAGCAATATATATATATATATATATATTCACCATTTACTACCTGGAGACATACTTGTACCTTTCAGGCCTTCACAGAGGTACACATGTCCAGTTATGTGTCCAAGAGGGTACACAAGTCCTAATTGTACCATGGGGACAGAAATGTACTCCTTCTCAATCCTTTCTCTGACAGTGTAGAAGCTTTAATGCTCAGTAGAGCAGCAGAGTTTGGTGCCAATGTCTCAGCATTCAATACTGATTTGAATGTGTGTGTGTGTGTGTGTGTTTACATGCACTCCTGTATCCAGTCTGTGGTCAGCTTTGTATATGTGTAAATGTGTGACAAAGATTTTACAGGGGTAAGTACAGCTTGAAAATAGAGAATGTTCTGTTCTGATGATGTCCAAGATTATATAACTCTAAGTCAGAGTGAAAGTGAAACAGAAAGTAGCTGAAAGGAGAAGCCCACCATAAAAGGAAAGTAGCCAGCGTCCCATCAACATTTAAAGAGAGTGAGTCATTATTTAAAAGTAGGTCTGATTGTTGGCCTGTTGCTTCTTTAAAAGTTCTACAGTGCATTCAAACACCCTCTCCATGTAGTTAAAGTAGTGCTTGTTAATACAACATTTGATTGGTGGTGATTTAATCAGCCAGGCAGGACCAGACAAACACCAACCGAGAATGAAGCACAGACAAAGCCCCCCCCTCACAGTTAAAGTCATGTAAATGAAAACACAATTTCAACAACAAAGCCATGCAAATACTCATTAAAAAAATGTCTGCTTCATATAACTTCTGAGGGACCCCGTCCTTTGAAAGAAAATGTTCCATCCTGTTTCACAAAGTATAGACCACCAATGACGAGCAGGACTCCAACGAGCACGAGTGATGTCACTATGGCTATGAAGGCTGTTCGATCCCCTGTGGAAGATGGGAATTTCTGTTACACTCATTTAACTTGTCTCGCCACAGATAATTTTCTGTTTTTGATAAACTACGCATCAAGATTACAAACAAGAGAGCAGCCATTAAAATCCACAAAAGTGGTCCCAGGGTGACCGCCTGATGGATAACAACGGCATGAAAAGTTACAGATAATAACGGTAAAACAGGATGAGAAACTTAATGAAGTCTTACCTTCAGTTTCGATGACTGTGAAATATTTGCTAGTGCTG
The DNA here is from genome assembly GCF_017639745.1 of Melanotaenia boesemani. Classification (NCBI taxonomy): domain Eukaryota; kingdom Metazoa; phylum Chordata; class Actinopteri; order Atheriniformes; family Melanotaeniidae; genus Melanotaenia; species Melanotaenia boesemani. The sequence continues at coordinate 28,804,925 of NC_055683.1, read as the reverse complement.
CCCTGCGAATTAGAGGCTGTGCAGCTGTAGTTTCCTTGAAGATGAAAAGACAAAGTCAAAATGGGCTCATTCATTTGTTGCTTGTTGACCTCCTCTTGTGTGGCGTCTGAGAAATGCCATTTATAAACTGGCATGGGGTTCGCAGTCGCTGTGCAGTTTAAAGTTACGTTCCCACCAGCAGCAACTTCCACTGTCTCGTTTGCAGACTTCATGAAGGTTGGTGGGTCTTTTGTTAATACACAAACAGAGAAAGATATCAAGTAATTAAACAGAGAAAAGCCAATAGTCACATACTTATTTGTCAAATTTTGATGGTTAAATTAAGAAAGTGTTAAAACTCACAGAGTACAGTCATTCTACGCAACTCTGATTTCATCGGGGGAGGACCTTGTCCATATGGCCATAAGTTTAGCTTTGCTTCACACCAGATTTGATTTTCATTGTCATCTCTGTGGGCAGTCAGTCTGTAATTAGATGAAACATTGTGTGGACTTGAACTGGACTCCTTAAATGTCTCTTTGTGGAATATCTCATTTCCTTTGTGCCAAAACATGGAGAGATTGCTCACTGGTGCAACATTGTTAATGCGACACTCAATGAGATACTGTTGACCCTCCACCATTTTACTTGAAGCCTGAGACATGAACACACTGTCTGGCATTTCTGCAGAAAAAGTGGGGGATTGTGGGGATGGCGAGAGAGAACATCATTAGTATTAAATTATGAAAATTTTAACATGACTGAAGTTTACATATAGAGCTACTTACGGTAAACAGTGACTTTTAGGTCTTCAATGAGCTGGGCTGATGTACCAGTGCGAGGGTCTAGTGTATTAACATAACACTGTGGTTCTATTTCCCAGGCTTCCACTTTTTCAATTTTCAAGGGCAACGAAGAGACCCCTGTTTGTAATCCTATTCCCCCAAATGAAGACTCCCAGCCAATTCCGTTCACCTTGCATGATGGCAAGCTGCAGTTGGCTAACAAGGAATCTCCAAATCTCACCACAATACTCGGGGGGCTAATTTCAATTTCACAGGCACTCGCAAACAATCCTGAAAGAATACAGAGACATACCTTTAAGTTAGTATGTATAATGGTTACAAAAATAATAATATTAAAAAAAATCAAACAACCACAAAATAAATAAATAAACTGGCAGACATTTTAAAATTTAACATAACATGACATGATGTGCAAAGAGCAACCCAGAGTGGCCGAGTCATCAAAATAAAGATAAAATACTGGGAAGAAAGTAACTACTCTGGAAGACTATTTAGTCAACAAAAATATAAAAGCAGTGTATCTAAAGTTATACTGCAAAGGATTTGGGGATTTACAAAAATATAAGTGCATCGTATTAAAAGGTTCATTTTTAAGACATGTTTTGAAGGCAAGGCAAGTTGATTTCATGTACAAGACAATTTAAAGTGTTTTACATAAAGCATTAAAAGAATTACAGATGGTACATTAAAAGTAGTAAAAAAAAAAAACAGCAACTAATAGCAAAAATCACAACAAAATAATGAATTATATAAAAATGATTAAAAGCAAGATAAGTTAAAAAGTTACCGTGCAGACTTCATGCATAGGTGCATGAAAAAAATAAATGTTTTTAACTTGGATTTAAAAGTGAGATGAAGTTTCATCTCCACTCGCAGTTTGTTCCACTTGTTTGCAGCAAAACAAAGCCCATCAAGCCCAGAGCAGTGATAGCAGCTGGGAGCCCACAGCTCCCACACACCACACGCCGGAGAGTGGGGAGTACTACTACTACTACTACTAATAACAACAACAACAACAACAACAACAATAATAATAATAATAATAAAAAAAATAATAATAACAATAATAATAATAATATTTCATACATACACACACACAACACTCATACATACATTCACCTTCCCAAACATACATGTAATGATCACTCGTGCATCCCACATCCACACCATTTACAAGGGCACTGTCCCTCCCCACCTCCAGGACAGGTAAAACTTTACATCAGGTAAGACTGGGAAAATTGTTCACTTTCAAAACTACAGCTATCACACATGTGTCCTCAGTTTCTGTGAAGACCTTTTTTTTTTTTTTTTAACAGAAACATATTAAAGGAAAAAAGGGTGATGCACACACATTTGAAACCTGTATAAAATTAATTTTAAAACATGCAACATTTTTTCACATACAATATATTAATTCTACGTATATACAGAATTGCTTTTTGTTTATTAGTCATTTTCTGTTTTTGATTTTAATTTTAAGTCTATTTAAAAAGAAACTTCAATGCATTGTTATTTTCTTATATATAAAACATAAATGTTCAATAAAATATAGATATGACATGTTTTTTCCCTGTTTATCGCTGAGGAAAAATGAGTAATTGCAAAGTATAGATCAAATTATGATATACTTATTCTTCTTCATTCTTTAGTTTAAAACCTTTTTGGAAACCATGTAGTACTCTTCTGCTCGCTTATCTTATCTTATCTCATCTTGTCTTATTGCGTGGACCAACCTTACTTCTAATCCTGCAATATGTTAAAGCAAATTTATTTTTTACATAAAAGTTAAATTAACAATTTCAGCGTTACGCAAACTGCAGTGAATGATTTACACAAATTGTGATTAAATGTTTAATCTGTTGCTGACAAAAGTAGCTCCACCAATATGTCTGCTAAGCGGGGAAAAAAATAAAACAATGGGCGTAGGCTCTATTAAATACACACGACGCAACTATTAAATACACACGACGCAACACGCTAACAATGTAAACGCAAAAAATGTGTCTTTACCTGCACAAGTTAACTAGTAAGCACGACAGAGAAAAGTATTACCTGGGCTCAAGGTTAGTAAGCTAAATATGATGAGTCGCCGCATCGCGGTTCAGCCGTTCCTCAACAACAAAATTTTTTTTACAGCAGACACAGCTGAGAAGGCGTAGCTGCTCCTGTAGGTCTATATGTTTCACCGCTACTGTACTAGCACGATGTGAAAAATTTAATTTAGTCCCGAAAGCAAACACTCATGGTGCATTAGCGTACATCTCGTAAACACCGCTAACTTAAGTTGGATAAACGCACTGTCTTTGTGAGACGTCTTTTCTTAGGTTGAACCTATTGTGTTATTATTCAGTAATTTTAAAAATATAAGTCTGTAAATTAAATACGCATCTGACGAAATACCTGTTTGACAGCTAGCTTCAGATTCTGTTGTAGTTGCATTTTCCGATAACACGAAAAGGTGTCAGGGGCGGAGCCAAGAAGTGGCTAAAGCTTCGTATGTCTATATATGTTTATGTATCTGTCTATGGTCGTAATCACCCCTTAGTAACCAGCCATCTCTGGGCAAACCAAGCAACAGAGCTACTTGCGGAAAAAGAACTGCATCTAGAAAACTCATTTATTCATTTTATCAGTCAGACTTTATTTTGATAGTTTAGCATTATTCATTTTTACCGAATGTAGCCCAAGTGACCTCTTTATGTAAAAACAAAACACAGTAGAAACAATAAAACAAAAAGCATGAAGAACATATGGCTGAGCCCCTCACTGCATCCTGATAAAGCATATAAACAAATACAGAAGACTAAGAACTAAGTAAACATTATCATATCTACATTTCATGAATATTTTAGATTTGATATGAGTGAACACTGATAACAGTAAAAATCTAAAAACATTCTGATAAACCAAAAACAAATAAACGACAATAAATATATAAATAAAAAGATAAAGAATGAAATACAAGTAAACTAACATAAGAATTAAAACCAGCTAAAATTCATGGATTGATACACAAATTTCTGACAAAAATTAAGCTAATCAGTGCTCAGTAATTCTATGTAGGTTAAATGTAAAATTCTCTTTACTTTCATCAACAAGTAAGAATTCTATTCTCATTTGACCTAGCAAGTGTAACATAGATATGTTGATCTACATGGCTGTTAAAAAAAGCTTAAAAAATAGCTTAGAGTATGTGCTTTTCTGTTATTGGCCTGTAGATATGATTGTAAATCAAAATTGATGGTCTTTTTATTTAAAGTTCCAGATGCTCCCCTTCCATATCTATTCTATATTATCCAGTCTGTTACCCGGTAACTAATCTGTACATGACTGAACTGAGTATAGCCTCTTTCTGCAACCTACTGAAGGCACAGTTTGACCACCCAACTCCACCCTCATCAAAATGGTTTATCATATTATTTTAGAAGTGCATAGTGGGGATGTGGTTGAGAATGCTTTGTGGCCAGCCACAACCCCATTTACTTCTGCTTCGTAGCAGCAGACCAGTGTACAGAGAGCAAACTCTGGGCCTGACTGCAGGAATTGCCGAGAATAATGTGACAGTATTGGAGTACAACATCTTTGGGTAATGAAGGATTAAATCTTCATTTTGTGCCATGAACAGAACAGCTCAGATCTGCCATCTTCTTAACAAGACCAAAAGAACCACTTCCCTGCATCTAGTACTTCTGCTAAAGCTCCCCCCAGTGAATAGTCATGATTACTTTGTCCACACAGAATATATCTGGCCCCACCTTTTTACAACTGTAGATGGTACTCATAGTGCTTCTTGCTGGTTTTTCTAATGATGCAAGCTTTAAATTCAGCAGTGGAAAACTGAAGACACACATGTCTACAATTTTCTCATGCAACTTTTGTTAATTTAAGTTTACCTGTGATTAAAGACATCAGGTATTTTAGAATATTTCTGCAATATTTATGACAATTAAAGAGCCACACTTGACAATAAAATACAGTTTTACATAAGTCTCAAATATTCACAGCAGTATTCACAAATGGGTTACAAAGTCCCTTTGTTCTCCATGTAAAAGTGAGATTTCAAAACTTCTCAATCATTCACACTATGTACATTCCTGTGTACAGTATATATTTTAAAGAAACAGTTTCATTCCTTTCAATTTCACTATTAAATTTTTCTCATTTATGAAAAAGATTTTCCTGTATTTACAGTCAAGGCCGTAACGCCTGCAGTCACAAATACAAAAGCATAAAAAAGTAGAACAAGAGACTATCGTCCGATTAGACCAAGGTCTGACACAGTGTGGAGCTCAAAAGTGCCTGACAGAGAGAGAAGGCAATAAATTGCAGAGTGGTTAACAGCAGGCTTAAGTAATAGTGTAGAAATTCAGCAAAGCTATTGCATATCCTTTTTGGGTAATGATATTATTACTAAAATTATGTCTGCTTCTTAAAACAGCTACATACAGAAATCTCAATTTTAGTGAATAAAAAAAACTTTCTAAAACCAAAGCCATGAATACAATACTAATGATATGAAATTCGTCCTGAGTTCAGAACTGCTTAAGTGTTTATCTAATAAGCAAACGCCAAATTTTAAGTCTTCGCTCCTTCTCTTCTATCTGTCCAGTGAAAAGAGATTAAATCCAGTAGATATGATTGTACATCTCAAGCCAAGATCGCTCAGTTGCATAACTGTATTATTCCTTAAAGAATAAAAGAAGCAGGAAAACAGATGTGACAATAGTGTGTTGTTTGGAGTAAATGATATTTCCACTTTAAGGCCACTGTCTGAGTGGTATTCATACTTTACAATGGCGTCACTTTTGGTGGCAGAGAGATGCAGCTTGTTTTGAGTGGGCAGCTATCCATCCCGTGCCATCAACACATGCCCTGCTAAGACAGTTTCGTCATGGGGAACTGCAGGTCCCAGCCGTTGTGAGCCACGTTGCCATTGTGAGTGTTGAGCTTTGGGTTTTTAAGATTGTATCTGCGCATCTTGGTGTTCTTGTAGTAGATGGAGTAGATGAAGAGGAAGATGACGGATATTGCCACCACTATGACAGCCACAAATCCAGCAATTAGAGGCAGGTAGTCCTCTGAAATAAAGGCAGGCAGACAAGTAACATATTAATGTTGAAAAGACTAGAAATGTTATTATTTTCTTTTTCTGACACCTATAATTCACCTGGAAACTCTTGAACGTTAATTCAAATTTACAAGCGAATAAGCTTTGAAAAGACAACTTCATAAGGTCTATACAAGGGAATGACAAGTGCTGCAGAAAACAAAAGACACATGGCCATTTACAAAACAGAAATAGGCTGTGGCATCCAAGTCATCACTGACTGGTACCAATAGGCACCATTAAATCACAAAAGCATGCCTAGTCTGTTGTGGCACAGAGCAGCTTGGGTCCTGGATTATTAATGCAATCCATCCATTTTCTGTACCGCTTAGTCCAATTTAAGGTCGCTGGAGCCTATCCCAGCAGTTACTAGGTACACCCTGGACAAGTCGTCAGTCTATCGCACTCACACTCATTCCTAGGGAGAACTTAAAGTGACCAATTGATCTAACATGCATGTCTTAGGACTGTGGGAAGAAGCTGGACTGTGGCTTACGGCCACACCACTCTGAGCGCGCTCAATCTTGTCTGATTGCAGAAGCTAAGCAGGGTCAGGCCTGCTTAGTACTTGAACGGGATTAATAATGTTGACATCAAGTTTTGACCCTGAATCTCTACCTTAATCAAAATTCATCAGCTCAGAGTGCAGTTGTACCCTTCAGTCCTCTTGTTTTGGTGAGCATGTGCCCCCCAGTCTTAGATTAGCGATTCTGAGAAGCATCAATCTTTGCATGGTCTTAGTCCAATGCTCTACAGCATAAATGACCAATAATTATGTCATGGAAGCACAATCTTACTCTGAATTAGTAAGAAAACGCTGCTTTGTTATGAAACCATTGTACCTGTTTTCAGCGCACAAGTAACTGCTCTACAACTGCACATTGCCAGAAATCCTGCGTTGGTAAATGTGCAATAGTAAATAGCAATGGAAAAACATCGATCTACACTCCTGGGATACCAAAAACTAACATGGACTGCATATGTCAGAGAAAAACATGGCAGTCAGGCAGGTATAAATTCACACTTTAAACTCCATGCGTCAGTACTTGACAAGGTCAGAATGAGAAGGTTTGGCAACAATCAAAGTTGCTGAATGAGTAGCTGAAAGGATAATAGCAATAAAACGTGTTTACTGACCTATAAGGACCATAGAAAAAATGAGAAAAAAATATAGAATATATAGGAAAAAAATTACCTTCTAGAAACACTGCAACCACATGTTTTGTGGAATTAAAATTAGTAGCTGTGCAGTTGTAGAGGCCAGCTTCAAACACAATGAGTTTGCCATCAGACCCAAGACGTGCTGTGTTTGAGTTGAAGTCCCATGTAATGTTTGGAGGCGGGTTGCCATCGGCCTCGCAAAAAAGCTCCTCAGGATAACCTCTGAAGACTGGGACAGTATTTGGAAGCTTTATGATAGGTTTATCTGTTAAAACACAGGAGGTAAACAAAGCAATGTGAGGACAAATGCTATTTAAACAGTAGGACCCAAAATAAGCACGCTTTGTTTGCTCATTGCTATGAAGTGGTAAAATACTGTGCAGCAAGTGTAATTCTCACATAAGACGTTGATGTTTAAGAAGTTGGACTTCATTTTTGATGAAGGTTGAGGCCCTTCAGGTCCCAGGTCGACCAGTTGAGCCTCACACTGGATCTTCATCGCATTGTGAGTTCTATTCACAGTGAGATTGATGGGGCACAACACATTTACTGGAGATCTGCCTGGGTTGTTTTCGCATTGTGTGACATTCTCTCCTACTGATGGACAAAATTAGAAAGAAATTACTAGAAATGGGCAATCTGATCACTTTTGTATCATAATATAACATATGGAATAAAAGTGAGGCATGGCCTTAATGTTCTACAGCAGGGGTCTCCAACACCGGTCCTCATGAGCTACTGTCCTGCAGGTTTTAGATGTCTCCTACTACAACCCACCTCTGCACAAGCCTGTTAATGACCCAGTGATTTGAGTCAGGTGTGTTGCATCAGGGTAGAATCCAAAACCTGCAGGACAGTAGCTCACAAGGACCGGAGTTGGGGATCCCTGTTCTACAGTGTGCATGAGTGATGATTACCAAAATAGACCACAAAAGCTTACACTTTATTTTAAAACTATACTGCATGTGTGACTATCTGAAACAGTTGTTTTTGGCCCCACAAAAAATTAAGGACTTGTAAAGAAAAGATCCCGCACCAGCCTTGATGGTATCGTTCCCTCTGTACCACATCCACCGCGCTGTGAGGTTTTCTGCCGGAGCAACACCGAAAATCTCACACTGCAGCTGCAGCTCACTGCCCTCCACTGCTGAGGCTGAGCTGTCCACAGCACGGATAGAAACACGGTCTGGCGTTTCTACAGGGGAATTGTTTGGAGAAAAATATAGAAAGTTACAACAACTAAGAAAGACTTTTAAAGCTAACAACAATTAAAGGATAAAAATCTACAGCAAACTTACTGTAGAGAATATATTTTAATTGTTTATGACACGTTTCATTTCCCTGGAACTTTGCATAACAAGCAGGTCTTGGGTCCCAGTCTTTCTGTGTGTCAGCACGCCAACTTGAGTTATACGTTGTGATGTTCTGCTGAGTCTTCCAGTAGATTTCCTTGACGTTTGTAGAGTCTGGGAATGGTTCGCATGTAACGGGCTGTACTGTGCTTTGGTATTTTAACACCATCTTGTCTGGAGTTATTTTAATCGGGCATTCTGGCTTGGCACCTGTAGAAAGTAGGGAGGAAGTGAGAAATGTTTTACACTTCTAATCTACAGGAATCCATTGTGATCTCAAACATTTCCTGATACAGGGCCGTAACAGCACTAAAAGCCAAGGGTCTTAAGTACAATGGTATTTGTAAAGGCAACAGCAAAATACTCAGGAAGGAAATTGCCCAGCCCCTATGGGCAGTCTGCGCTTGCTGCCCACCATTCTTTGAGCTTGACTATACACATCTCAATTTTTATTTATTATGAGTCTTATGTTCTATTTTATTGAGCTTGACCATACACATCTCAATTTTATTTAATGAGTCTTATGTTCTATTTTATAATGAATACAGTCACCTGACAGGCAGTTACTGTTTAATCATAAACCGTAGAAGTCACAGAATGGCACTGAGATTAAAATACGATTACATACTAAAAGCCACTTATAAAAACTTACAGTGTAACTTACAAACTCGGACAACGTTTGATCCCATTAAAACTTGTTTGATTTGATTATTATGAGATTTGAAAAACTTTTAAAACACTACTGTTTTTTAAAGTACGTTTTTTAATCGCGATAACAGCATTGCCTATTAACTTATAAGGCGAAGCGAGTCATTTCAATCTCAGCACAAAAGAAAACATAAGGGCTCAAGTGTTCACACAACTTACGCGATTGAGTCCCGTTAGAAAGCGACAGCAGCTTTAAAGCCAGAAAGAGTGAAAGCAGACGAAACGAGCTGCAGTCCTCCATTGGAAATTAATCAACAGTTTTTTTTCCCCCTTCTTCTTCCCAGGAGCTGCCGCCTCTTTTCCTTCCCACTGCTGTTTCTCCTGCTTCCCTTCAGCAGCACAGAGCTACCCGGCGGCGGATTGAAAGCGGACTTTTTTTTAAGGAGGAAGCTAAACTAAGCTAAGCTATGCTATAGTTACAGCTCCCTGCTCTTCATCACCGGAGAAGAAACCTGCCCCCAATCCCCCTCCCAACACTGGGCACACACATGGTATGCCCACACACTCCCACTGTGACTAAAAATATAGCAGCTGAGCAACAAGCTACAGCTGAAGTAGCGATAGAAAAAAGGCCCGTATTTAAAGTAAAGCTAGCAATGATAAAACTTAAACAATTATAATTAGAAACTCTAATAATGAGGAAAATATGGTGGCATTATAATATAATATAATATAATATAATATAATATAATATAATATAATATAATATAATATAATATCTGTACTCCACAGCTAACATCATATTATATCATGCCCTGTTTAATACAGAGCAGTAAGAGGTGCAATGTGTGTACATGAAATTTAGTTAAGTAGAATAAAGATAATTGTGCGTTACTTAAAAATGTTGATATCAATACCTAACTGAATTTAAGCCAAAACTTAGCTTATGCAGTAAATGAATGAATGAATAAATAAACAAACCTTATTTTGGGCATACTAAACTTATCATACTAAACAGAAAGTAAGGAAATTAATGAAGAAAAGTGAATGCCAGCAGGAGACTATTGGAGGGGATTTTAGCACATTTTTAAGGGTTTAGTTGTGCTGCTTATTCCACAAATGCACAAAAAGCCTCACAAGTTATACTTCGTTGTAAAGGTCACTAATCAGGGTTCCCAACAATGTATAATACAACACCACTTGGTTTTACTAACTGGGATAAATAATCAACCGTACAAAAATTTCCTTTCTTTTTGTGCTAAGTTTAGTACAAATTCCTATTGTACATACTAGCTTTATAAATTTTTTTGTTTAAAAAATGGACATGATTGAGAAAAAAATTAAATTTGTGCTTATTTTTTCCCCTGGTACTAAATCTAAATAAGTCATAACAATAATCTGATGGAACGGAGACTGGAAAAAAATGCTGATTACAAGCCTCCTTTTCATCAGTTAAAAATTTTCTGTTTGATTTTTGTAAATTACAAGACTGTTTTGCCTTCATAAGTCTTAAGAAAATGAAGGAAAACAATCTGAATGAATTTCATGGAAATTTGGACTGACTCACAGAAGCCAAAAAAGGCACAGAACAGCATGATTAGCCTACTTGTTCTACCATGATATGGCTCTGTTTACCTGAAAATATTTCCATGCAAACTCCCAAATTTTTCCCTTTGCATATCTGAAAAAAATTGCATTTATACAGCTGCAGAATTAAAACTACCTCCATGCAGACTGAAAATACAAACAGGACTGGATGATATTGAATGATAGTATGCATGTCCAGGGCGGCCCTGGGGCATTTTTTTAATATAAGCTTATTTGATTTACAGTCCATTTCCTCGTAAATAACAGGTAGACAAAACAAATTATAAAATCTAAAAGAAGCTACAGTATTCTGTAGTGATGACAACCTGACCTCATGCTGGTGACAGGTGACCTCCAGCAAAGTGAGAGAGTGGGGAGAGGTAGTGATGGTATACTCGATTCCTTTTACTGAGTCGAGTCTGAATGAGTCATTTACCAAAATGAATCAGGTTTTTGAGTCATTTGAATCATCTGAAAGCCGGGAGGGAGGGGGTGAGTAACTTGTACATACTATGAGTCTGTACTAGCAACTGAGTGATTAGTTCATGCTACAAGTCGAGTCAGTGCCAGAGTATTGGAAGCTTAGTGAGTGATTTGTATGCAGCTCACAGGGAGGGAGGGGGTGAGTGCGTCAGTGAGTTGCACGTGCTGCGAGTGGAGTGATGCTAACTGTGAGCTAGCTCATTCACAGCTCATAGTCAGGATGGAAATAGTGATGGTCCGCCAGGGTAATTGAGAGTGTAGTTAAGACACACCAGCTGTTGCTTTTTTTTTTTTTTTTTTTTTTTTTTAACCTCTATTACAATGATTAGTTTTATGTATAACAGTGATACTGTGTATTGTTTGGTTTCTTCAGTTAGCTATGTAGTTAGCTTGCTAGCAGTAGCAGGGGCGATTCAGTGAATGAGTCAGTGAGGACGAGGAATCACGATTCACGAGTCAGTAAAGTTATTCTCGTGTACTGAACGAGTCTTTCATGCGTAGCACAACACTGTAATATCACCTTGTTATGTGTTGCCAACAAGAAAATTATTTTAAAAAGTTTATAATGACAAGACAATACAAGCCGCCAGGTGCTGCTTACAGAAAACAAAGGAAGGAAGAGGAGAAAAAAAATGGGCACAAAGTAGAGGTATGTCTGAGTTAATTAACAATAAGGCAACATGTGTGTTAATTTTTCATTTTGACATGGACAGTGGGCTAATTTTATTTAAAATAGATGCTATTGTACAGTAACAACAATATCTGTACAACAATTGAAGTTGTACAGATATTATGCAATAAAATCATGCACGTCATATTGTCAAAAAGACATACTGTAAAAGTTTAATACGACATAATATTTTGTAATGCAGTATTTATGCATAAATGCAGAAATGTCATAAAGATGATTGAATACAGACAGACTGCATGTCTGTGTCTCTCTGAGTGGTGGGCCTGGTGGCTGGAAGGACATGAGGGAATTATTTTAATAACTAAACCACTTTGTCTTACAACTTAGATAAAACATGTGTCAAAAATTAAATTTGATTGCTTGATTGATTTTTTTGTTTTACACAGTGGCATTATTTTGTTTTAATTATTATAATTGTAGCAGTTTGTATAGTTTAGAGCTGTATATTTCAAACTTTTTGTGCCATGACCCCCAAGATGAGATGCATTAGTGTTCGTAACCCCCACTCCCACGTGACGACATAACTGTGATTACTTGTGTGATGTATCAAATAAGCCGTCCTGCAGCATCTTCTAAATATAAGTGTGGAATAAGGTTATAAGTAAGGGGGATAAAGCGATTTTTGGCAGTTTACCACTGTGACAAGGTACCTACATACCCCAAATCAGTTTCTGTCATGAAGATGATGTCAACTTCAGATTTTTAATGTGGCATATATACTAACTTTGTTGTTTATGAGGTAATGGGTTAAAAATGTATGTGCTAATTTCAAAGATTTAATGGTTTATTTTGACAGCCCTGGTAAAAATCCCAAATTTATTAGATAAATATAGACTATGTATTTTTTACAATTATCTGGTGACCCCCTGAAATTATCTCATGACCCCCATGGGGGTCCCAACCCCAGTTTGAAAATGTAATAACAAGGAAGTGTTATTTATTTTGCTCTATTTATCATTTTTGGAGCTGTTTGTTTAGTTTAGTGTTTCAGTGTGATTTCGTTTTTTGTTTATAAAGAGACAAGAATTTGTATATTAGTTAAAGATGTGTGTGATTGAGTTATGTGGCTTCAGTTCTGGTAAGTATTTTGCCACATGGGGTGGGGGGAAAAACCTATTTTGCCAAGGGCACCTGCCGGCCTACGGCTGGCCTTTGCCAGCAGTGGGTGGTGAAACTTTGCAATGACACACCCAGTTTTTGCACTACATCCTCATCAGACCTGAAACAATAACAACCACGTGTATTGAGCTGTATTGGTTATCTAGCACATGTAAACTATGTGTCTTCGCTGAAAGCATAAACATTGCATGAAAAAGCAGGTTTTGCTTTTAGAGACCAAATTAACTTTAAAAGATTCAGCAGCACAAACAGAACATAGAGGTCCGCTATTGTTGTCATGCAAGATGACGAGACAGACGCCATCGTCGCCAAAAGATTCCAGTTAATGTTAACACAGACAAAAATTGCCTTGCTTTTAAGTAAATTTTACTCTGGAGCCTTATCTCAAACCTTTGCAGTTTTGTCAACCCAAAACTGTGTTATAGTGTAAACGAGAAGCCAGAACTTAACAAAACTTTTGTATTTTACTGTCTTAGCATTGTTGTGTTAATGGTGCCAGTAGTGCTTTTATGGATGTTGTCATATTTATCATAACAATACTATACAGTCTTTCTATAATTAAATATCATATAATAAACATGCTACTGAGAGTAGAGAGCACTTTGAATTACTTCATTAATTATTTATTGCATCAGTAAAATCCATGTACACTAAACGTACCTTTCACTGTGACTTTGACTGTTTTGGAGACATTTCCTCCCTCATTTGAGGCGCTGCATGTGTAGGATCCTATGTTGTTTCCAGTTGCATTGTGGATAATTAGAAAGGACACTCCATCTTCATTTATCCTCTTCACATTTGGCATTGGCATGTATAAATAACTCCAGGAGTAATTAGGCATGGGATTGCCTCTGGAGGAGCACTTCAGCCTTAAAGTATCACCAACCTGGACCTCAGAGTCTTCAAGCTCGTCTATCACTGATGGTGGGTCTGCAGATAAGAAAACAATGAAAATATGAGGCAAATAATACTAGTAATACAGTAAATTTCTCATGCAACAAAAGTATCTATTGAGAACTTACATAGAACATTGATATTCACTGTGAAGCTGATCCATGAGTTAATGTTTGAAGCGTTGACCAAGTACAGCCCTGATTCACTTCTTGTTAGGATCTCTGGAAGATGCACCTCTTCACCATCTTTGTACCAGAATTCCTCAGGTGGAGGGAAGCCCTGACTGCAGACCAGTTTGTGAGGAGAGTTTTCTTGTACAGTGTATGTGTCTGGACACGTCTTCTCTGGTCCATCTGGAAGGAAAATCAAAAAGACCCTTGAAACTTGCAGTGAATTATCAATGCAGTTCACACCCTCTTTGGAATATGTAACTTTTGTAACTGTTGTGGTATTTGATGTAAGTCAGTGTTTATTTTCCTACTGAAGAATAAAGGTTTGACAACCTTTACTCTCTAGAGTAGCCTAGTCCCCTTTGGCATGTTTTTTTTTATTTAAGTAGTCTGCAGGAATAGTTCTTCAGGCATATAGACAACATTATAAAGCTTTCCAATAGATGTTGGATTGCCTTTTCTTCTGTTCTTTGTCAGAATATTTCCACACAGCTTCAGTAATTTTAGGCTTCAGGCACCTGGAAGGATTCATCAGTCCTTTTGCCACAGTTTTTCAAACCAAGCTTTTTGTAATTTGGCATTTGATAAGCCTTGTTACCTTTTTCTGCTTCCCTACAAGAATGGCTTCTTTACAACCACAACAACAATGTACTGACGCAAAAAAGAAGTCTTAAGGACTTACATAGAACATTAATATTCACTGTGAAGTTGATCCTTGAGTTAGTGCTTGAAGCGTCAACGAAGTACAGCCCTGACTCGGTTCTTGTTAGGTTCTCTGGAAGGTCCACCTTCTCACCATCTTTGTACCAGATTTCCTCAGGTGGAGGGAAGCCTTGACTGCAGACAAGTTTGTGAGGAGAGTTTTCTTGTACAGTGTATGTGTCTGGACATGTCTTCTCTGGTCCGTCTGGAAGGAAAATCAAAAAGACGCTTGAAACTTGCAGTGAATTATATTATAATTTTTCCTGTCCCTAACCTTTTCTTACACACTGTACCTTCAAGTCAAATTAAAAAAAATATTTTACTGAAACTGTTTTAGAATTAGGCTGGTGGCTATAGCTCCTCAGTGCAGCTAGCCCAGGTTCAAGTCCCGATCCAGGACACTTCACTGCATATCATTTCACAACGTCTAACCCTCCTTTCTGTCAAGCTACTGTTGAATAAAGGCCGCAAGAGCCCAAAAACAATAAAAAAAAAAAGAATTTGTTGCACTGTGAATCAGTGAAACAACATAATAAGCAAAATATTTAATGACATACTCACAGAAAACTTCTATGTCATACTCCTGTGTAGATACATTAAACTGCGGCCCTTCAGGTCCCAGGTCCATATATGCCTCACATCTGAATGTGGCATTATGGTCTTGCCTGGTTGGAGTATAGCTGAGGACAGATGACTGATTCGAAGGTTTTGGGTCATCATCATTGAATGTTTCTGTTTGGATGATTTTGTCTCCTTTGTACCACCTTACAGTGAGATTTTGAATGGGTGCGATATCAAAGATTTCACATGTAAAGTTATAGTTTTCTCCTTCTTTCATTGTATTTTTGGATCCACTGTTGGAGTTGATGTTGATGGTTTCTGGAAATCCTAGAGAACAATAAATGATTATCAGACACAGTTAATATGTCGTTATAGTCTGTGCATAGCAAGCAGAACTTACTGTAAAGAATAACTTTTAGGTCCTTGTCGCATTGTTCTGTTAAGCTGTTGAAGTAACACATGGGAGCAATAGTCCACTCTGTTAGACTCTTTACAGTCCACAGCAAATGGCTAACTTTTTTAAAACCAGTGCCTCCTTGTGAAGCCTCCCAGCCCATTCCTTTGAACGCACTTTCTGATGTGCTGCAGTTTACTGACACTGGGTCTCCATGTTTCACCACCACCTTGGGGGGGCTCAACTCAATGGGGCAGGAGGCATGTACACCTAGAGGATAGGAGGCAGTTACAGATTTCACAATTAGAAAAAGAGAAGTCACAACAATGAATGAATAAATGAATATGTTTTATTACACTTTATGAATACCCAGAGAGAAAATATGGTTTATTTTACATATATTTTACAAATATTATAGACTTTTTTTTCTTTATGAGGGTTTTTTTTTCTACTTTTTTAAGGTACACATAATTCCCCTTTTGTAGATAAAAAAAAAAGAAAAGAATTTTTAATTCAAACATAGGAGCAAAAAAGCATCAATCTTTATTTTCACTTTCTATTTTTAGAGGGTATGACCAAAAACCTGGTAGCCTGGTAGTAACAATGACACTAAACAATTTACTGTCATAAACTCAACACAGGTAAGGTATGGAAGCTCAGAGTGGTCATTCCTGCAATCATTTATTTTTTATGCCACTATCTCGACATCACAAGTTATTTATTCAGTTTACTCGAAAACTCGTTTTGACACAAGTCAATTTTTCTCATCTTAAGATAATGGGGTTGGGGGTGTTACTGCTTTGTTTCTATGTGTATGCATGTGTGAGACTGTGTGTGAAAGAGACTATTATGGCTATGTTTTTAATTGCTTTGTTATCTATTGGGGTGTATTAAGGCTTGTTTTATTTTAATATGCAAAAAACACTTTCTGTTGCCTTTGGCATGAAAACAACATTTTAAATATAGTTTGATTTGATTTGATGTAATAAATTGCCAAGAAAAACGGAAATAGATGTAATGATGAATGAATCCACATAGAACCCTGAAAAGACCCTGCCTCGGAGTAGGCGCTAAAATGGTTATAGGAACTGACTATTTCCTATGTATCAGAATGCATGAAAAAACAGCCTGGTTCCTGAAAAAGTTACAGGAAATTCAAAATGTTCCTACAGTGGGAAAGCACATATAAATGGAAATCCTTCACACACTCTACACATCACAGCATGGAAACGGTGGTCTCGAGTGTAGAGATGAGATGTTCATGAACGAATCGGTTCTTTTGAAGTCTCTTTAAAATGAACAATGAGAACTGAGTCGCAGTTGTAAGCTGTATTTTTGGGAAATGTTCTTTTTTATATACATATTAGCTATAGGCAGAAAGTATCGATCAGGAACTATTACTGTGAGTTCTATCTAAAATATTTACTATAATTTGCACTGATGTTGCTCAGGTTTATTCTATTTTAATTACTTTTCTTGTGTGAAAAAATTTTAAGTTGTTTACCATGAAAGTTAATTGTAGTCTGCTTTGTTTTTGGTGTGCCACAGTTATTTGGCGAGGGAAAATATAAAACATTGATCCCACTGTCAAAGCATGGGGATATGGATCCACCTTCTGGAATGGTTAGAATGACAACATAAGCCAAATGAAAATTATTATTTTGAATTATTCTGATCTAAATCTTACCTTACAATTGCTACAAATGATTATTTTCTCTCTGATTGAATTATAAAAATAAACTAAAAAAAAAGAATGAGCCAGTCTTTTCAATGGCTCTTTGAAAGGAACAGCTCCACAAGAGCCGACTCACTTCAAAGAGCTATAAATCCCATCTGTACTGAGAGCCTTAATCACATATGCTGCATGACAAAAAGGTACATGTGGTAATTTTCCTGCCATCATCCTCCAGAACAAGACTTTGACCAACGATATTTCTTTATTTTATGAAAAAAAAAAAAAAGAAAGAGAAAAACATTTAATTTTTAAAAGTGATCCCGCACAAAGATTGGAATAACTTTGTGGAAAAGTAGCCAATTTCTAAAAAAAACAAACTTGGAAAGATCTTCAGAGAGCCAGAAGAATTTTATCTCAAGATCACTTAAAAAGATCACAAACAAAAGAAAGTCTGACTACTTTTAAACAGTGTTGTACAAGCTCCTAAATATTTATTAATTATTATTTATTAACCATTAATGAAATTTAAACTCCTTAAAATTAAATTTAAGCTTTTATCATTTGTTGTTGCAAGTGTAAGTAAATAAAACAGTCTGGTAATGGGCTGTGCTTTTTACAATAATGTGTATGTGTGTCGGGGGGGCAAAAAGAAAATTCTTGGTGGCCCCCTTAAATCTTATAGCAAAAAGATAGAAAAGGGAAAGAAGAAAGGAGACAAAAACATCCCAGGGCAACGACCCTTCAGTCCACACCATCACCAGACAACAAACTGCCCCCTTAAATCTTAATGTTGTGTTGAAATTAAGGATTTTCCATCAAATTGTCAGAAGTTCTTGGATACAAGTTTATGTATATATTATTTACACTTTTTTTCTTTTTTTTCTTTTCTTTTTTGTATGTATAGCTGCTATGTCTTTTCTCTGCAAGTTCTTTCTCCTTTCTGGTTAAATCTAAATGGTATCTTACAATTTTATCTGCTGCTACTTGAATTTTAACACTATTGACTATGTGCCTCAGTTAAAAACATTCCCACTATGGAACAACAGAGAACTTGGAAAAGCAGACATTATTATGATAAACCCCCAAGATAAAATGGTTTAAATGAAAATGTGAGGAGCCTACCTGTCACAAAGAGAATGAACCCCACGGAGAGTTGAACTAAAACCGCGCTCTCACTCATTGGATATGTTTCCTTTTTTGCTTTGAACAAAGTCCCCTTTGTGGTTTATCCCAGCTCTGCTCGGTTTCTCTTGTGGGGATGCTCTGTCCCAACCACGCATAGATCAGTGGAGTACATGCAGAGGAGAAGGAGGGCACAGCCGACACACTTAGAGACATGCTCTTATTTTCTCAGTTAACACACACACAGACACACAAAGGGTATTTCTGTGTTTAAAGGAGGAACAGAAAGAGGGGGCTGAGGGGCTGACTCATGTTATTAGTCAGGCAGCTTTAATACGTTGTGTCTAGCTTTTTTTGGTGCATTTAAAGGTATTAATGTTTGTACTCAGTTATGTACTATACAATTTGATTTGTTCATTTATTTATTTATTGCTTTTTACATTTATAGTATGTTATATCACATTTTTATATGTAAAGATGTGGTTATTTAAGGTTTGTGCCACTAAACTTTAGCCTTCAGGCTTTATAGTTAAAACCAGCTGATGGCCAACTGTCAAAACACTCAGCTGTATTCTGGCATCATATAACCTTTGGAAAGCCAAGTCTGGTGAAAATAACTCATTCAATAACAGATTTGGTCAGGTGTTAGGTCTGTGGATTTTAGCCAACTTTGGGGGGGATGAGATTTGGCACATTTAGACACATAGTGACTAATAACATTCCAGGTGTGCTGACCTGGCTTTAAATAAGCTGCAGATCTGTTTCATTTTCAGCGTCCAGATTTTGCTGATTTAATTATGTCATTCATCACACTTGGGGCCACATTTTTCATTCTGGCCTGAACATCAGAGAAAACAGTTAATTGCTTCCCTCAGCTGTACTTGTCAGAGATAAAGTTCTGCTTCAGTGTGCAGAATCAACTTTTTACTGGAAAAAGAGGCTTGGATGCAGGTGTTTTGTTACACTTGATGGTGCAATGTTGCCAATGACTGTGTTTCATTTGGGTTTTTTTTTTACCATGTAAAATGCTGCTTTGAATGAATAGTAATTATATCGATAAAGGAACACACTGATGGCACTGTGCTTCTTTTCTCAATCAGTTGAACTGTGAAAGTATGTGATTTCCATGCTCGAAATCTCTACAAAGCCCACACATTATCAGCACAGAAATTTACACCCACTCTCATATTTTTTTCCACTTGTGGATCATTTCCTTTTTCAGTAATGATAAAAAATGGCACTGGCTAAATTGCATGTAGTATAATAAACAACCTGGCTGATGTATTTGGATCATGGCATCTCCCATTCTCCAAAAAAAAAGCTGATTTGAATCCCAGAGTGGATTTTCCATACTTTCACTTTCACAGTCATCCTGCTTTCACTGATAAAATTGTCCTTGAGCCCCCTCATACTTGTTTGATTCTTGGAAGACATTTTTCACAATAATGAAGACTAAATCTGAAATAAACCGACTGTGTGGGAGGGGAGAAAAGCATGTTGTGTAACCATGTCCTCTCTGACCTTGTGACCAACAGAAAAGATTAACAGAAACAGAGGAAAGTGTTCGTAGTTAAAATAGGGAAAGTGAGTATGAGAATAAACAACTTATCTATAATCCTGTTTATCAGTGAAGAGCAGATGAAGGTAATAGAAGACTGTGGAGGCACTGAAACACAAATAGGATGCTGAGTAAAGAAAACAAACCCTGAGATTCCAGTCATGTCACTGAAACACTTTCTGGTAACAGAAAGAAAGAAAGAAAGGAATTCCACTCCCCACTGGTTCCTGGCCAACAGTAACCCTTAATGTCGTGCTGTTTCCTAACAAAAACTCCACATGATTAAAACTGAGTGAGAAGCTGCCAAACACCACATTATTAGTAAAGCAGGAATTACTATTTTTTAAGTCTTCAAGTCAAGCATTCATTTAGAAAAACTAAATTACAGAGAGGAAGTCGGAAAAAAATCATATACATTTCACAGTTCTTGAGAACAAAAGAATACTACTGAGCATTTTCTAGATGTCATATTTGTTTGTCGCCAGTCAGTCCCCTGTTATAAACCTGAAAAGAGAAGTTGCATAAAAGCAGAAATTCCCTGACCAGTACAATAAGAAAGTGGAAGTAATGGAGTTAAAGATAGGTACCAAAGGGAAATGAATCATTATCCATGAAACCCCCTAACTTTAATCTAACTCACACTGTCAGAAGTGCTGATTCTTTGTTTGTGGACATGACAGGATGCTAATGAACTGGATTTTTTTAAAAAAGAGCTGTGTGTATGTTGACAAACTGATTTAATGGGCATCGGGATATGCCTCTTAATCTTTTTTCATGTGACAAAAGGGAAATGGCTGTGACAACATGACAATGGAAAGGGTAAGGAAAAAAAATGTAAAAGTGTGTAAACAGACCTTGTGCTATCACAAGACCAATAACTTGTTGGGCAACTGATAGAGAGACCTTGTACTTTCAGGGAAAAAAATCGATCAGCTTTAGAAGCCAGATGTTCTTTTCCCACCATCACTATATCTAGTGTTAGAAAACTGATCTGGCATGTAATATTCAACTACTTTTTTTTTGTGAAAACAGAGGGCAACAGGAAAGGCATTCACAGTGTAACAAAACCACTGTTGTGCATTGACATATTGAAAGCCAGTTTACAGTAACATGGTCATGAAAAATGAATGAATCTTACAAAAGTCCTTCTGTGTCCACATTCCTTGTAGCTCTTCTGTTAGTCATCGGCTTGATCTTGTACAAGAGAAATTACTCTGACATCAGGGTGCCTGGATAGACTCTTCAGCTTATTCGTCGTATTTCTAAAGAGGATTTCTAACTGTTCTGCTGAAGATGCATTTCCTGCCCATCTTTGTAATCTCGCAGGAATGTCAGAGCAACAACTAACAAAGCTTTTCCCCCAAATAACCCATTTGTATTAAAATTCAGCTTGAACATAGTGTTTAATTTGCTTTCATAGATTTCTATGCCTGTCTCACGCTGTTTGAATTCCCGTCAGTGGATACCTTTCATAGCACTGTGTTGAGAGAAAGGAATTATCCTGCCAAGAATCCCAGTTACCCCTGGAAAAAGAATGTGAGCACAAACATTTTTTCACAAGAAGTGGTTGAACTTTCTGGAAAGTCCTGTGTATACAGGTCGTTGTATCTGATTTTATCCAGACTTAGAATAATTCTCAGGAAGTGCAAGAACTCCCAAAAGTCCTGCAGTGTTGAAATCCGTTGTGGGAGACTACTTTGAGTATTACAACTCACATCCAATTTGTCCAATTATATTTGACCACTTGAAATGGGAAGGTCTTGTAAGTTTAAAACCCATGGTTCCTTAAACTTTCTTTAAATTAGGATGTGGATACCCACAAACAAAAGCTGAGTGTATGCACTTTATGTTCAAATTTACTATGAATCTTACATTTTAGGTCTAGTTGTGCTAAAAAAAAAGTGTCCAAATATCACTTGAACCTATTGTTAGTGACAAGAATATTAGCCATAGTAAAGCCAGCTATGCTGCTGTGTGTAGAGTTATGCTAGTGATAGCATATAGACGAACTAAATGATAAATCAACACATCAACATGCTGAAAACAAAGTCAGAGTGTCTTTGCAGTGTCTTTGTTTCTTTACGTTGAGCACAAAACCTGCATCTAACCAAAAGCATTACAAGTGTAGGAAAAAGGAAGGATGCATAAAATTAGAGGTTGAGTCTGAAGCAGCGCAAGGACTGTAACACAATGGAAAGCTCTTATGTAGGTGTCACTGCTTATCTGATGACCTCCTGTTCTGATTACGGGACCCCACATGCTTGCTCCCCATTCCTCGTTTACATCACCATGCATTTCCTGGTTTCAGGTTACTTTAACAATAAGAGTGTGGTTTCTATTCCTCGTTAACATCCCTGCACATCTCCTTGTATCAGGTTGCTTTGACAGTCACAGTGTGATCCTAATCTACTTTTTTGACCCAGTCTTCACCTTTGCATAAACACTAAAGCTATACACCCTCTGCTAAAAGCTTGTATTAAGTAGATGTGGATCTCATCCTGCAGCAGTCAATGTACATTTGCTAAATCCTCTGTTTTCTGTGTTAATGCACCCCACCCTCCCTCAATCCTGAGCTCCCAGGTCTGCTCCTTTCTCCTGTCTCCTTTAAAATGCAACAGCTCTCTTGATTTGGAAATTAAGAAATACTGTTGGAGGCCTCAGCTGAAACTAAAGGACTCCTTTCACTGTAATTACACTGTTTTGACACATTGCTTTGAGAAGAGGGGCTCCCACTTGTTCAACTGACTCAAAGGAGGTCGCTCCAAGAACAATCTCCCCTTTACAGGCCCCCCTTTTTGCTTAATGTGTGCTGACATTCAGAATAAACCAGAAATTCCTGTTATATAGAGAAAGGAATTAGAAAGAATTACCCCTTAAATCAATAGAGGTCAGGTGAATATAGCCACAAAAAAAGATTCCAGAGAAAAACTCCAGAGCGATAACTTGAGATATCTTTGCAAGGACATCAGCCTTTTTTAACCTCTTGAAGCACATTTTAGCAAAGGATTATGGTCGTACAGCTTGTCTTAAAAACTCCCTTCAGGGAGGACGTAACTGCTCTGTGTGACCCTGATTTTCCCAAGAGAAGAAGACTTCTCTGTAACATAAAGCTTGACATCACTGCCATATGGAAATGTTTAGAAGCTGACAAAGAGCTTATACAAGATTTCATTTAGTTTCTTCTAAGCATACATTTAATTTGGTTTAATAGGATACTAAAACAGAATATAATAATAATAATAATTCACATTTAGTTTAAACTTTGAACAGCCCTAGTTTAATGTGTTTTGCAATAAGGAAACTGGGCTTGGGAAGGGGTCGTGCTGTACGAAGGTTGTGAGTGATATCATGCATTCTGGAAGTAATAAAACTGCTGAACAGCAGTAACCCTCCTACATCATCTGGGTGAGTCCACTCTGAGGAGAGATCCTCCAAACTGTTTGCATGAAAACATGAAAAATGTTTGTAAACATGTCCACAGGGAGACAGGGAAACAAATGTGGATGTTTTATGATAGTCATCTTGCAGGAACAACTGAAAAAAAAATCCTACTTGCAATCTTTGGCTCCCCCTCGAGTTGCAGTCAACAAAGTGAACCCACAGTAAAGTACAGTATAATTCACCACTTTAAACTTCTTTATTGTCAAATACACATTTAAGATATAGTATTAACTGTTCAAAATATTACACATTAATCATGTGGGAGTAACTTTCCACTGTTTTACTACATTTGTAAAGGAGACAGCGCAAGAGTCAATCCCAGTTATCACCACTAGATGTCAGCATTTTGCCAAATAACAACTCTGAAACATTCTTAAACCTTGAAACATGTGATATCTGGCTGCGGACAAACATGTGGGACCAACTTGAGTTTTAGGAAAGGTAGAGAAAGGAGCTGCTGCAGAAAGTCGGATATCATATGGATTTGGGAAACCTCAGCCCTGGCAACCGCATCAACCACATGTACTCACATTGAGGCCTTAACTAAGCTCAAACTCAATTATTAGGGTCAAAGCTACTGACTACAAAAGTGGGATTATGTTCAGTCAGCTGTAATTTCTTTATAATTTACTACAGTGTTGTATTTGTGACAAATAGGAGATGATCTCCTTTGTGTATGGAAATGTTCTTCTTTTGCTTTTTTGTGTTTTATCATGTAAAAACCACATACATTTAAACCATAATAATCTCAAGGCAACATTTTCCCACATACATTTGGCAGGAAACATGACTCGGTGATTGATTTTCTGATATCTTGTGCAGCTCAAGAGCTATCCCACTTCAAAAGAAGGGTTCTGCGAACATGATTTGTTTCTGTTTAGTGCTTGTTATTGCCACACAGTTATTTAAATAGCTGTCCTCCATGTTCTGTGCTGTTTAGTCATAACAGCTGGAGTTGTTATGAAGTTAAACATATCGATATCTAAAGCCAAGGATAAATGTCATATTCACAATGGATCATATTTTAACACAAAGCTTTCACTGAAATAATGAGTTGATTTAAGTAATCTTGCTGCTCTGAGGAAAACGAATTTCCTCCACAAGATTTAGTTTTAGTGCATTTTCATTTTTTTTCATTTCATATCATTCTTCAGTTTGTGGGAAACAGCTGTGCCTCAGCCAGCCATGTAGCTGTTGGAGAGATTATTGGTTGCATTGTGGTGGGATAAACCACAAAACTGACAATTTCTCCGACCTTTGAAATGGTAACACGGTAATCCTCTGTTTGTTGGAACTTTAAACACACAGAATGGCTGTCTTTCTGTGGTTTAATTTTAACCTGTTTGTTTTGGGTTGTCTCCAACATGTGCTGCAGATGGACACTTTCTCACAGGCCCTCCAGCCTGGAGCTTTTTTCTTCTTTCTCCAGCTTGCTCATTCCTCATTGAGTTTCAGTCTCGTGCTCGCTCATGGCCTCAGTGGATCCACCACCCAGCCAAAATGTTGTGTCAAAGTTTTCCTTTGTCACAGTTTTCATTAGCTTACCATGACAAGCCTCTGTAGCAAATGAGCGTTATCAAGTTAGAAACAGTTTTAAGCAGCTGGATGAGTTCCAACCCTGGTTTTGAAACAGTATTTTTAAAAATATTCCCAGAGGGACAGTGGATGTTATTGTGTCCAGGGAAGTTTTAGGGTCTATACACAGAAAAACAGATAGGGCCGTAATGATTGGCCTTTTTAGCTCAGAAAGTTATATAGAGCATAAATCTGAGTGTTACACAAGATCATTTAGTGGGCCTTGCTGGGAGGGAAGGGAGAACACTGGGTAACACAAGCTAGCTCCAGAGACTCCAACTGATTTTTATGGACGCTCAATGAATTGAACTGAGACAGAGGGCAGAGTTGTTATAAGTTGATTAGGAGCAGCTGACACAAGATACCCAAAGGCCCAACCCAAGGATGCAGACAAATGAAACCTAATAGTATTTACCACCGCTGCCCATCTGTATAGAGAACAGCTGCAGAGGAATTAGTTTTCCTGTTTGTAAGCATGCCTTCCTTTCACAAATGTTAGCAGGATCTCTTTTTAAACCACACCCACGCTCCTTATAAAGCATTTCATTTGAAACCCTGCTGATCAATGCAAAGAGAGGACAGATCAATAATTACCACGTGAAAAGGGAAAGGATCCCAGCTCCTCTTTGTTGGCTCCGTAAGAGCTTGAAAGGTCCTTTGACCTCCCCTCCCTCCCCTCCACAAAGGCCTCTTGGGCAACATTAACACCATGAGAGAGGGGCACAAACTTCCAAGGTTTGGTTGAGAATACAGCATCCTGACATCTGGAAGGCATTATGTTGATGCTGCCCGTGGGTGAAACACAGGGAGACGCATGTGTGTGTGTGTGTATATATGTGTGTTTTTGACCAAGCTGTGTGTGTTACACTGATTTAATTACATTGTTTTAGTATATTATGGCACTGTGACCTCTTGAGAAATGCTTAAATGAGGGTGGCATCTCAAACAGAAAATGATAAAGATAAAGAAATACAGTGTACTTGTTCTGTGTGTGTTGGAGGAGCGCTCATGTACTTAGTCCTGTATGACTCTTTTGTTCATACAGCTTGTTTGAAGACTGGGTCTTTCACTGGCCGGCAGGATGTAGAGCTCTGAACCCTTGGCAACAGAGCAACTCCATTTGAGCCTGCTCTAAAACAAGATGGCTTTGTATGTAAGATCACCATCCTGCCCCTCCCTTCCTTCCCCTGCACTACCTATAGGGCTGCAGGCGCTGTGCACCAGGTGTTCCCCTCTGTTTCCCTCAGAGCAGTTCAGGACTGCTGTTCTTTAAGCAGCAGTTACCTCAGAGCAACCTGACCTTCACTGGCACCAAAGGCATTCTGCTCTTTAATCAAGAGTGCTCTGACATCGGCTGGGAGACAGCAAGAGGCAGGCAAGCTGTCAGGGAGCAGCATGTGATACCACAAGTTTGCAGTTCTCTATAAGCCCCTTTTGTGTGAAAAAAATACTTTATTGTGACAGCATGACATCTATGAGGCTGAGCAGACAATCATGTTGCTTGTTGAAGGCCTTATTCTGCTGGTCTTAAATGAGGTCAGCCTCAGGGTAATGCAGAGCATTCTGGTAAAAAAAAAGAGCCTAGATTTTTATCTGAAACCATAGATGAAACAAAAAAAGCCCCCAGAATTTGGATCCATGCACTGCCTGAAATAGCAATTACTATCTGGCCCGAGCAACACTAATAAAAAACAGAGCGTTATGTCAAACAGCTTAAGAACATTTTTTAGTCATTTACTGAGATTTTCCTGGCTGTGCACCCTCACCCCCTTTGTGCGTTTTTTTTTCTTTTTAAGAGCGATCTGAGTCCTTTCCATAACATGAGCATATGCTATGTACTGCCAACTGCCCAAGGCATATGAGAGACAAGCCCTGGACAGTCTTCTCCCCCCTTCTTCAACCTCTTCCACCCCCACATCAACCTGTCATCTACTCCTCTACCCCTGCTTTGCATCCCATTCCTTCTTTCCATCCCTCCTCCTTCTCCCTTCATGCTCTGCCATCAGTCGACTGTTATTGAACAGGCATTTCACAGACACTCCCGCTGAGACCAGTGACCTCAGCAGCGGGCAGGAAGTCAAAAGGTTCAAGTTCCTCCTATGAGAGTAATCCCACACAACTCTGTGTATTCGATTCAGGATGGAGGAGTGCTGTGGGACCATGGGGGTGTGGAGTCCCTGCATTTACTAGTTTCTCACTATCAGCTTGTGCCACATCATCATTGTCATCACATGTTAATAGACTTTGCTGTAAACTATGGTGGAAAGATAACAATCTCTGAAAGACAAGCTGAATCCAGGTGTCCCTACTTCCCCTGCTCCAAAGGGTTGCAACGTGGCAGTGGAACAATATGGCGGAAGAGACCAGATTATAAAAGAAAAGGGAGAAGAGGAAGGGGCTTTTAACAAATGATGAAAGACGTACCGTATTTTTAACCATTAATGGTCAACACTGTGGCGTGAGATCAATGATAAACAAAGAAAGCTGTCTTTCCTCATCAGTTCTCCTACATCAGGGGCTAATCATTAATTTGAAACATCAGTGACAGCTGATTGGTGGCTTTTTCCCTGAAGTGGGTCAATGACCGTGACTGTTTGTGAGCCCCTTCCTGCCAAAGCTCTGTCGTCATAACGAATGTCATCTGTGGGAATATAAACTCACACTAAGTCAACTGCTGGCTGGACACGCCCACCTGGATATGTCATAGAGAACATGCTACATGTTATTTCTTTGTGACTGTGTTGTAAGACTGAAGTATGTTTATTAAAAAGCAGTCTAGGTTGCATAACACTATTCCATTACAGCATAACAACATGTGAGCAAACTGAAACTTTTTGCAAATGAATGTCTTAGTTTTTCAGTATTTTTATATTGATCCACTTCCTCTTTATACTTTGTAGCATGTGAGTGCACATTTACAGCAGATCAATAGGGGATCAATTGAAAATGTCCTGGAGGTATGTCATACAAGGACAGGCTCACAAATACAATATGACAAATTCAGGGCCATATTATCAACATGTACACATTTGCTCCTCATCCTGTGAATATCTACCATTGCTCCCAACCTCTTCCAGAGAATCAAGAAGGAGTAAGTTGCAACAGGTTTGAAACCGCTTTGTGCTGACAGCTCATAAAGCATTTCATTTCTATGAAGCTGCCTGGCCACTCCTGACTTGCACAGCACAAAGAGGTAATGTGCCAAAAATCCTGCAGCAATTCCATGGAGAAAAGAGAAAATGAGAAAAATCATGAAGCTCACAAGACCAGGCAAAAATCATTGAGTGTGCATGTGTGTGCATGTGTGTTTGTGTGTGTGTGTGTGTGTGTGTGTGTCAGGAGAGGGAGTTAAATGACTGGGAGCTGGGCATCAACTCAACTTAGTTCATCACAGATCTTTGCCTAGGGGAACATTGATGGGTTTGTACCCAGCTGTATGCCTGTGTGTGAATGAGGTGCCAGAACTGAACAGCTATATCCAGTGTTTGTGATTTTTTTTTTCCAGCTCTTCAGACACAGTCCATTCTCATCAATAAATCTGCCGTACTTCCAGACCCTTGGCATCACAGAGCCACACAAATAGTGAGCTTTTCTAGCCTTGGAAATTTGTGTATTTGTGTGTGAGCGTACACACTTAGGCACGCCAAGGTTGTACGGCCAGAGAAGACTAACAGAAGGAAGCATTAACATGTATTTTTATCGCACACTTATCTCTCAGGAAGAAGAATGCAGTGATAAAGTCGTGCAATTTAAACAGCACCACATGTCTGTGAGGCTCACTGTCACCAGGTCATATCACAACCAGCCCTGTCTGCTTCATTTGTGCAGTCAATGTGGAGGCTTTATGTGTTTTAAGAGCCTTTTCTGCTCTCTGTCTGACTTAGTGCCAATATTCATACTTTAGTGAAACAGAACATTCAGATAAAGACAGCAGCGAGACTGGGAGGACATTCACTGATAAACTCTGAACCCTCACAATGAGAACTTTCAGACTTTTGTAGGCAGGGATGAGTTGCTCTCACTCAGCACATAGTAGATAGCCATGGTGACCCGAATGCCACGGTTTCGTCATATGTTGATAATCATTTTACTAAATAAACCTTTGTTTCATTTGAGACTCACGGTTCAACAAAAGGACAGAGAGAAGTATGGATATGGCTGGAAAAGAAAACATTGCCAGTATCATCTTGAGTGAATGGAGATCTCTGTGAGTAGATGTGTGATAAATAGATTGAGGGAAAGAGGAGGAGTGATAGAGAAAACGTGAATGTGCAGAGATAAGTTCAGGTCATTGGAGTCTGGCTGCCTGAGGGTCAAGAAGGTCAGCACTGATGTATAAACATGGAACGCCATGAACTGTTGCTGTGTGGGAAAACTCAGGGAAAGGAAAGGGGAATATTTTCAGGTCTGTTTGGAATAATTGAAGTGCGTCCTTCAGCTGGAGTGTGAGTCAACAGAGTGCTGGTCATACAGAGAGAGAGAAGAAGAAGAAGAGGAAAGGAGAAAGAGGAGATTTGGTCTTTGAGCAGGTCTGGTTCCCATTAGACCAGAGGCCTGGGGTCGGTTTGTTTGTACAGGCAGAAGGTCCCCAAGGAGAGCACAGGCAGGCTGATGTTGCTCCTCCCAACTGTGTAACCATAGAGGGAATATCAGCTGCAGTGCTTCACTCTTTTGCCCTTCTGTCTCATTCCAGTTTCTGCTTTCCCTCTTTCCACCCACTCCTTTTGGAGCAAAGTCTGAAAGAGTTCTCCACATTGTTTATGGATGTTCTCTGTTTATGTGCTCGCTCTGAGAGCTGTGCTATGAGTTCCTGTCATTGCCTGTGGCCATAGTGGTCATAATCCTAGCCATGTGATGAATCTATGACTCACATGTGAATCGAACTTTTTGTATCAATCAACTCACCTGAATCTAATGGGCATGCATAGACACATCTATCACGCTTTAGGGTTGGGCTACAGTGCTGCAGTAACATGTTCCTTTTAGGCATAAACAAGATCAACATAACAGCCTTTTGTTAAAATTAGGCCGTGTAATGTCATGGAACGTTTTCCCAGCATGCATTCTGTAGCGCTATCTTTTTAAGTTAAATGTGCCATTTTGCACCATAGGCCTGCTGGAGTTCCTGGTCATGTGTTTCATTGTTTGCCACTGTGCTCACTATAAAATGACTGTTAGCAGATAGCAGTCAGTCAGTCTTGACTGGCACCACTGTTTAAAATTGCAGGCAATAAAGGGCTAACAACAACATGACCACATGCAGAAACACTAACAGGTAAACAAAGCAGGGAGACCGATTGAAGCAGCTTGACTTTGACGCCATAGCACTGTGACAGACGGGCCGTAAAGATCTGAGCACACAGTGCGCGACTTAAAGTGAAACAGAGACCTGTGGAGGTTGTGAAGACGTGGTGAGGAAGCTCTCGTCTGCTAAATTTGGCTGCATTAAAACAGTGAGAGCAGGGTGGGCGGAGATGTGGGGGTCGGGAAAAGGAAAGGGGATGATGTTTCTCCTTTGGTGCTCTGCAGGGAGCGGCTGGGGAGTGGAACTGTGATTTATGGAAGGCAGAACTTTGCAGCAACCTTTCCTGGAATTTTAGGTTATTTTTTGGGGGGGTGGAGGGTTAGCCATGAAAGAGGTTAGGGGGCATGACTGATCCAAAGCCATTATAAAAGCAGTATTTCATAGAGATTATTACATCAGTTTGCCTCAGATGAAGTCAAACTACAGGGCTAATAAACCTTTAGTTTCTTACGTTTTCAAGGCCTTTTGAGTTAAAGGCAGTTTAGGAATTGTTTTAGTCGTGTAATTGGTAGTACTTGAGCTCATAGTGCAAAGGGTGTACAGTTTTCACTGAGACTAAAAACTGAGGTATCTAATCAGGAGACAGAGTCCTTTACCTGCTCTTTATAACTTCCAGCAGGGTGATTAATATGGGCAGTGTTATTAAAATATGAGATATTCACCATTTGAGGTACAACACCTTAACTAATATTTAGCAACACAAACTGGAAAGATTTTGTTTTTAATGGAATATAAGTAACAAAGTCTCTGTTTTTGAAATTGCACACCCATGGACTTCATTAGCAGTCCCAAAAATATGTGAGATTTGCAAATTTATGTACTTTTGTGCAACATCAGAGAATAATCTTGGGTCTGTCATTCCATACTTGTAGTAAAAACTGTGGTCTCGTTGCTACTTTACCGTTAAGAAGAATGCCTAATTCAATCTGTTTTAGGTTAGTAAGATTTCTGCCAGTCTCAGACACATTCATGTGAGCTGTTAATTAAAGCCACATTTCTTTTTTGTTATCCAGCAGCGATTTTTATCAGTTTTATGGAGCGTTCTCTGTGGCAGCTGCAATGATGCCAAATTTAGTTTTTTATGAGTGAATACTTTATATCTCTGACTTTGCATTTCCCACCATTTGCTTCAACTTGAGAGAATGATTGCTTTTAATTTTTCGCTATAGCCTTCGTCTTTAGATAATGATGCAGCAGTCTTTATACTTAATTGTGCAGATCTGGTATTGTTAATCGCATGATTCACAAAGCAGAACCAGACCAGCTGGCAAGCAATGGCATGAGCTAAACCGTCATCTTCTTGTGAAAATGCCTCATTCACAGGCGTGTGGATCCACAGATCAACTGATGCTAAATCTGTTCTGGCAGAAGTTAAATAGTGGGTGTCATACTTTCGTCATAATTACTCATCATGGACTTTGACAGGGAAAAAATGATGGAGCGTGTCTTAGCTTGATGATTATTTAATGATGAGATATAGCATTGGACTGTATCTAGGTTGTGCTGCCAGTACTTGAGTAAGTCTGTGGAACCTGGAGTTGCAGTTGTTTAGACAAGGGGTCTGCAACCTTTACAATCCAAAGAGCCATTTTCCCCCTCAGCCCAACTAAATAAAACTTGTTTAGAGCCCAAATATTACAAGACCTTTGGAAAAAGACAGCTTATAATTTTTGATAAATATCTATTATATTTATTGCTAATTTGTTGACTTTTTAAAGAACCACATTTTTATTTCTATTTTTAGGTTTTTAAATAAAGAAAAACATAAAACTTTTGCAAAAGAATGTAGAAAGACTTTCTTCTCCTTGGGATGTAGAACTTTTTTGGAAAATTATGTAAAATAAATAAATACAAAAAGCCCATAGTTTCCAACCTAATGACAAGAAAGATAAATAAAAAGTATTAAAATATTACTGGTACTTTTAGTGTCAGTTATTCTATCATAAAAATGAAAACCTGCATTTGTTATTATATCTCTATTTTAAAAAAGTCTTTAGCATTTTAGCCATGTATTAAGAGCATTTGTGGAAGGTCCGGAGAGCCACTTGTTGCTCCGGAGCCGCAGGTTGCAGACCCGTGATTTAGACTTTACCTCTAAGAAGCCCTTTCAATGTAGATGAGGCGATATATATGTATTTTTGTTCATTCGCTGTAATTTCTGGTAACCTTCATTTAATTGAAGCCTTCATTACAGATTTGGATGTAGGTGAGGCCAATGAGCTGCACCAGTATTGCCATATTGGCTACATTGTCTCTTTACTTCTCAGTTCCCCCATGACTTAAAAGTATTAGGGAACTAACCCTAACGATCTTACAAGTCATGCAACAACATACTGCAACAACTGACTTTCTAACATGTCAACAAGAGAAAAGGATGTCACAATATGCCAGCTCATTTCAGAGTTCCTGGATTATTTTTTTTTTATTTTTTTACCATTTTTGACGCATATTTCTGTTTACATACTAAAAGCCCAGAAACTTGATGATGTTTAAACCTTGTTTTTTTCTTTCGACAAGCTCTGTATCAAAAGCCTGCCACCAGAGTTAAATAATATTCTTAATGCTTAAAACATGGAAGAGCTGCGAGATGACTCGTACCAAAGGGACAGGACATGAGCACTTCTTTCATGTATCCGACTGACTGATTAAAGTGTCCAACAAGTCAAATTTGTACTGTCATTTACACTGCAAACTTGTAATATTGAGTGGTACTGTAAGCTCTCTCTCTGACTCTTTCCAATGCATTAGTTAAAACATGTAAAACATTATCTTATTATTGTAATCATGCTTTTTTCTAGTTATCTAGGTTATCACACATATTTTCTTTAAATACAGGTCACATTCATGAAAACAACAGGAGCAAATATCCAATAAAACAGCTTGAAAACAAAATAAAACTAAGGCAAAAAAAAATTACACGTTATCTTAAACAACCTATGATGTATTGAATGGACTAAAAAAAGTCATTTAAGTCATTGAGATTTAAATGATGCATTTGATTTTAACCTGGATGCTAACTAGAAATAAGGTTAAGCAGAGGTGGTCTGTTCCAGCTCTGGAGTGAGATTTTGTCAACCCGACCTTGGTGGAGTGAGGTCTGAGCGAGTGGAGGTGTTCCAGCTGCAGCCAATAATAAACAGTTGGGAGGGAAGTGGGACGATGATGGGAAGAATGTGTGCCGTCTGCTGATCAAAGCACCATTTCCAGGGTGGCGTGTGGAGCTCGTCCACAAGGGAGGCAACAGTGAGCAGCCAGTAAACCTGGGAGGGTGTCTCTGTGGTTCAAAGGTGATTAACTGTGTAACAATGAGAGAATGATGAAAAGCAATTCAAATATTGGCATCAGTAACTATGATATAAGACCCATTAGTTTGGAAATAACCAAAGTTGATGAAGGGAAGTAATTTTCTCAGCAAGAGGACTGTATTCATCTTCCCACTGAAGTAATTTTGTGCATGTCAGTCTGGCAACAAATGGAATCACAAAGTTGTCATGGCCCTTGCACAATATTTGGTCTCCCACCCTAGTCAATGCGATTCTTTGGTGAGGTCTAGCTCATGTTCACTGTTTGCATGTTTGTGCATGTGTTTGTATGTTTGTGTGTCAGCTTTAATGACAGAAAAGCTTCAGGCTGTGTCAAGAGAGTGTGAGATCTACACTCCTGCTGCCATCATCCCATCTCTGCTCACATTCTTTTTTTCTTCTTTTCTTCTTAATATATAAAACATGTTTCATCTTTGAAAAGTTGGTTCTACAATTGTTCACTTTCAGCCAGAGGTGTTATATAGTTTTTTAAAACAGCTGGATTAAAGTAATGGCTCGACCCTGATCCCTGTTATCTGATGATCTTCAACATTGACCCTGGCAGCGAAGTTCCAGCTTCCCTTTGGGAAGAAGGAGATAAGTTCTCTTTGAGGAAAGAAATGTACACCTTTTGACACGTTTCAGGATAAATGCCCTTTTGTAAACACACTTTTTCAAACAATGCTAAAGCAATCTGCCTCAAGCAAAAACATACTGAGAGCAGCTTACTGGGCCTGGCTTCTCCATCTCAGCACCACAACATCTAAACTTCTCCAGGCAAGAGTCCATTAGGTGCATGCTTGAACTGGTTACTGAAAACTTATTTTACACTCTATTTATCTATCAGTTACATTTCACTTCCTTCTCTCTTCTTCCTCTATACAACCATTTCATTTCTATTGCCTTTTTTGGCTCTTTTACCATTACCAGTACACTGCCTCTGCCTGCTCTTTCTGCTGTCTTGGAAATCTACAAAAAGCTTTTGCATGAGGAGACAAAAACAGGTTGGCTCTGCTTCTTTTGTTGTAAGTGACTGCTGTTAAACATCTGTACATGCATTGTGTGTCATACCTCAACAAGCACACAGCATTCTTTGAAATTCTGCGTAAATAGCAAAGTCAGAGAGTGAGAGCGAGTGTTAACAGAACAGCAAACTGCATAATTAGAATCTGATGAGATTTAAATTTAAAAGTGCTAAAAATGAATTTTCTTGCACGATGCTGCAAAAACACATTCATATACTGTTCATGCACATACACACAAACAAAAGGTTTTGGTTTAGCTTGCGGTCTTGCTTAGAGACAAACAAACAATAAGCTAACACGCTTGCAGACCTGTGAATAACCTTTTCTGCTTTTAGCAAGTGAATTTACATAAAACAAAAAAAAAAAAACATCAGGTTTGGTTTCATTGTCGGTTGAAGAGGAACCACTTATAGATGCTGGTCTAAGGCTGAAACAACAGATTTTTAGCTGTGCCCTTTGCAAAGCCTCTGTATATTAAATGACAGGTATCGTTACTGGAGCTCTGGTAGAAACTACACCTTACACTGTTTATGCAACTACAACTGTCAAATGATAATTTGACCACAAGACTGATGGGAGCTGCATTATTCTGCAACACTGTAAAGCCAAATGCTTTGAGTTTGGAAATTAATGGAGAAGATTCAAATAATGACTGTGCGGATTTCAATGTGTTTTGCTAGCAGTACTTCAGGAAAGCTCTATAAACACTTTGTTAATCTGCAGGAAGCCACAAAAGTCATGACTTGCACCCCCTACCACAACCATGTGGGTCTCTTACTTTACTCACCACGAACAATCTTTTGCAAGGATTCTGAAAACAACAGATGCACAATGCCATTACTCAAGCGGTGGACCATGGGAACCATCGTTTCAGGCTTTTGTGTAAAACAATATAATAAAGGGTAATTTTCTATTCCTTTGTGTTAGCAGATGGGTGGAAAAATAAACAATATTGTAAAACAATGGCATTGAGTTGGAGGCAAAAAGTGAAGGAAATTCTGTAAAATAAAATGTGTAAAAAAAGTGTATAAAATGCAGATAGCTATATTACAAGGGCTAACATTAGCAACCCATTTCCTCTGTGTACAAACTGGGATTCAGACCGTTTTGCTGGACAATAAACAGATCAGGTTCTTTTGTGCCAGAAAAAAAAGAAAGAAAAAAGGTGTAAGATGGTTAAAAGATATGCAGTAACATAACACTTAGCTTTTTTTTGGGGGGGGGTGTAGAGAGGACCTTTGAGCAGCAGAGACATGTGGCGCTTAAGCCCAGTGTTTAGAGTGCACAAAGAGATAAGACGCCCCGACTCCAGGCAGCAGTCCTAACTTAAATTGGATGTACAGGATTAAGTTTTCAGAAAGATTTTTGATGTTTGAGTGCAATGAAAAGGAAGTGATGTGAGATCTTTCAACACCTCCTCACTTTCTAGGGGTACGTGTTTTTTGTTGAATCTGTTTGGTTTTTCCTTCTGTGGAGAAACCAAAGAACACACACACACACACACATGCAAAGCAGTGACTCATAACTACAGTACTACTAAAAGCAAAAATGTGGCACACAATAGCATGATAAAATTTTTATTATTCACCGTCTGACACTTGCATCTGTATTTCAGCTTTATATGTTATGAGAAAGACAGTAAAGGAGTTTTGGAAATTCCACATTTCACACAACAGAGAGTCTGAGAACAGTAAGACTCTATTGTTAATAACATCCCCAGAGTAATCCTGCATCTAAAAGAGAAACGTACAGCACTTACACACTCTTCTCAGACCATTTTGCATTTTTGGGATTTTCATTCTTTGTATGACAATCTGCACAAAATAGTGATACAAATAAAGTACTGACTCATTTTAGTAAAGTTGATTCAACAGTTTCTGGTTATATGTCTCTAACATATAACCAGCTTACTGTAAGTTCAAATGCAGGTCAGGTGACCACAGCCCAACGAAAGGCTTCTGGTACATGGCATAGTTTTGTAGTCTATCTGGTTTAAATGCATTTTAAAGCATCTTCAAAGGGATGTTTTGGTAAATGTGGTTTATGTTGCTATTGAGAATAGAACTGATATATTGTTGAGTGCGTCTGAATGAGAAAAAAAAGTTTAAAATCAACCTAACATCTTAGTCACTTAAAAAAGAAACACGCACACCAAAAAAAAAAAAAAAAAGCATGCAGATAGAGACTGTCTCAACTTGTACCACTGTTTCAGTCTTTGTGGTGACCTAAGTAAAGTAGTTTTTGGGTGTTCAGATTTAAAAACGTTATGTTTTTAAGATCCCAGAGAGTTTTGTTTTGAGGTGTGTGGGGCACACATCCTCTAGCACATGAAGTAATCTTCCTCAGGAATACAGGGGTGGGTACAGAAGGTTGCTAATAACAGCTGCCAGATGTGCAAAGTCCCCAGAGCCCATGCACATTCTCACAGACAATGGAATGCTTGTGAGGACCCCCAACAGGAAGTGAGGTCAGGGCTCTTGACCCCTCCCCTAAAGTCTCAGTGAGAGACACAGCAGTGGGCCAGTTTTAGTGTGGCAAACACCTGAAAGTGTCTCATAATAAACTTGCCGGTAGAGAGCAGCTAGTCCATAAAATCTCCCTGCTACATTTCCATTAGCTCAGAGAATCTGGTAGCACTTTACCTGAGAACACAGAGAGTGGAAACAAAAGGATTTTAAGATTTGCTGTTATACTAACTTCCTCTCTGGAGATTGCAAGTTAAGAGATTTTCCACTAAAAGTGTTGAAAACTTGATTCCTTTATGAAAGAAGTTGTTCTCTTTCTTTGGAGAGAATACTTTCAACATAGCTGCTGCGGGGGTGGCTGAGATGAGTGCGGTAAGAGTGGATTGCACAATCTTCTCTCCCTCTTAAACAGCATAAGCATTATGAGTCAATGTTGTTTAAAATCTTTGGTAGAATCCAAAAGCACAAGAACTCATCTGGAAACTCTGTCTGCTATGGTTCCTTCACTGCTAAAGTTCAGCTATGCTTTCCCATTGAATATATTGTGATGTCATTCATCCAGGTTTGACTAATAAAAAACAAGCTAAAGAGTTTTATTGAAGTAGGCTACTACCTGCTTCCTACCTGCAATGGTTTTCATTTTCTGCCTCTATTATTTCACAGAAATATTTCCTATTTAGTTCAGAAATCTTAAAGCTGGATACGGGATCTCTTGCAAGAACAAATTTCTGTAGCACAGAAGCCAAGCAGCTTTAGATGTTTTGCAAACAAAGTATTAAGTGGTATGATATCATTAAGGAGCTCTTTTTCACAGACACATGACATCATAGCCACTTGGGATGACTTTGGCTTTTAAGATAATGACTAAAGACATTATGGCTTTTTGACTGGAGCCAGCACCTGCCCTCCTCAGACACAGCCTTGATGACTAACAAGCCCTGACTTTCCTTCACCTCACCATCGTTATTACACCTATACACCCACATATGAGGAATGAATATGAAGATTGCAGTTCAGTCATCTGAAACAGACAAAATGGAAAAAAAGAAAAAGAAGAAAAATGCCTGACTAAATAATTTTTATTTTTATCTTTCCTTCTCTCTTCTTCTCTTTTTTTTTTTTTTTTTTTTTTTTTTTAGGACAATCATACACTATTACATTTATTTCACTTTCACGCTCATTGCTCTCTTGGGGAAAATGGGCCATGATGAGTTTAAATGTGTAAATCGTGGCTCGTGCGGCTGGGATCTGCCAGAGTAAAGGAAGTGAGGAGGTGGAACATCTGGAATTCATTTGTGTGCTGCAGAGTGGTGAAAACGTCCTGAAATAGGCTTATACAGGATTTTCCATATTAATTGCTGTCCACAAATCTGCACTGTTATTATATTCCGATAGTGAAACTCGCGATCCTTTATGGGCATATGACGTTTACACACACCCCACACCGTCTACTCGTGCGTGTTTGTGTGTAGCGTGCCCCATTGTGTGTGCGCCTCCCCGACGCTTCACAGCGCATGTGAAGCTGTTGTTTCCAGAGAGCAGGACAATCAGACAGGCTGCTGGAACAAGAAAAGAGAAAGCAGTTTGTCTTCTGTTTTTTTTCGGTTACTCTACTTGTATCACTTCTCTTTCATTAACTTGGAATTGTCGCAATCGCGGATGAACCTAGGATGGTTTTTGACTGTGGTGGTACAAAGAGCATTATGGATTTACCACAGACTAGACACGCTGTCTAGTGCTCCAAAGTTTTGATTGTCATCGTTTTCCCCTGAGCGGAGCACAGCGCTGAACTTTGACGCAGCATTTGAAGAAAAACCAGCGAACACATGTGAGGACTTTTGGGAGAGAATATTCAGCGGAAAGTCTTCTGGCTGCTCTTTATTTATCTCTCATGGGGTAAGCTATAGCATCTGCTCAAAATATTAGCGTTAGACAGCATGTGGTGCCTCAAACCAACAAAAGGATCCACATTTCTTTGTAATTCAGTCACACAATCTCATTGCTTTTTGGAGTGTATGACTGTTAAATGGGGTTATCTCCAAACTCCAAGAGGTTCCCCTTACTGCATTTCAGCCTATCAATCGCTTTAATAATGAACAGGAAGTCGTTAATGAGGTTAAAAAAAACCTCTAAACGCGCCAGTGACTCACAAGCTCATGACAGCATGATCGCCCACATTAAGGAACTCCACTTCTGCACTTTCCCCTGGCAGAAACATTTTTGAAGTCAATATTTGGATCCCATGTGACAGCTGCTTTTGTTAATCATTCTGTGTTTTAATAGGTAACACTGTGTGATGTTAAATATTAACACAAGGGGTTACAGCTGTCCATCATACATGGGGGCAGTGCAGTCTCCTGCATCATGTGTAGATAGTAGTAAGCTGTATGGATGGGGGGGCATTGCGCGCACAGCAGGCGCGCCGAGCACGTACACATTCACAGCTCCTTGGAGCCGTTGCGCAGCCCGCTGTGCCCACCACCCCCCCCCTTCCAACCCGCTCTGACCCCTTCGACGTTGTTGAGGCTTGTTCATCCGTCACACTAAAGAAGGCATTGTATTGAAAGGATGTATTAATAAGACAAAAGCCCCCATTATCCCAGTGTACAGGAGTTAATCTCATGGGTTTGGAATTGAGCTGCTCAGAGAAAGCCAGCACAGAGTTTTGGCAAGCAGCGACCTCACAAAATTTAGTTTGTTAGAAAAAAAAGTTTACCTGAGACAAGACAAAATTTATATTTGCATACATTTATGTGATTCAAAATGCAGTTGTACGACAGACAAGAAGGTTGCATTGTAAACGGAGCATGCTTAATTCTTTCCAAAAGCATAAATCCTGCAGGATGCATAGGTGTTAGCAATCCAGTAGGCATCATGGGAGAATCCTCAAGTCACAGTGTGATAAGATGATAAGGTAGAGGAACTAATGTTTATTGCCCTGATAAAAGCCCCCATCCCTCATCCTCTACCCTGTGCTTGGTCTGGTTCAGGCTGCACCATGGTGCTCAGTAACAGGCTGTCTGAAACAGTAAAGCATTTTTTAAAGATTATATCTATGTCCTTAAGCATGGTAGTGTATGTGACGATAAGAAAACCAAACATAAACATTCATGGATGCTGCAAAGCCTGTCAAATAAAAACTAGCAGCTAATATCTTACTGCGGCAACACCAAAAGAGGGCGGTGAGGAGGAAGTGTGATCAGTAGTGTTGGGATATGGCTATCAAGTGTTGAAGCGCCTGTCAACAGATTCACTGAAGCTGTGTTGTGCAAGGGCAGCTCAGTTTGTTTTGGGCATGCATGACCACCAACAGACCCAGGTGCTTCGCCTGGTGCGCCCTGCTGCAGCCACCCGTTCATCATCAGTGTTTGGTTTGTGTAACCACATGGCTTACTGTATCTGAACACCCAGCACCCCACCAGGCCTGACTGCTGTCAGCCTTCTTCACTGTCCTCTGCCTTGGCAAGACTCACCAGAGGATGTTGTGAACAGCTTTAACGCTTTTGCCAGATACTCCACAGCACCAGCCACAGGCAGCCTATCACAGATATGTAACACACTTAGTATTAGTCTTAGCAGTTTGCACAGAGAAGCTTTAAAATCTTTATGTTGTAGGGCAGGGATATTGACTCAGACAAGCTACACATTACATCATGAGTTTAGGATCTGTGAGTTGCTGACCCAGCTCGCTCCGCTCAGTGGCCCTATTTTCCTCTAAAAGAAGACAGTTGTAATCGGACCCTTCTCAATGGAGACTGCCGGGGGTTGCGTGAGAAATGAAGACAAATAGATGAGTTGAATAAATAAATAGATGTATAAGTGCATGCATGGATAAATAAATTAATGGTAATTGAGCGGTGGGAACTGGATTTGTGGGACTTTTTTGTTTTTACAGAACAGTTCACAAGGGGGTTGGAGGCGGGATTGGATGGTGGAGGGGTGGTGTTCATCCCTAAAGGATGCTCACGTTTCAGCTCAGGCCTGGGAGCG
Organism: Melanotaenia boesemani; assembly: GCF_017639745.1. Lineage (NCBI taxonomy): Eukaryota > Metazoa > Chordata > Actinopteri > Atheriniformes > Melanotaeniidae > Melanotaenia > Melanotaenia boesemani. Next base: position 28,763,813 of record NC_055683.1, on the reverse strand, counting down.
GTCGGTTAATAGGAAGCAGCGAGAAGGCCTTTCCCTAGGGAGGCCAAGTTCACTTTTGTTGTCTGTACTGACCACATTATTCAGTAAGAACAGATAGTCTTCTCTGAACTGTAAGATCAGACAAGCGGCGGGCCAGAGGCGCCCTGCTTCTACCTGGTTAAATAAAACTTGTCAAAGCTCAATACATACAGAAAAAAGGCACGCCAGATAACATGAGATGAAGCATGTCTTTATGGATTCCTTATAGGTTTACTTTGTGATATTGTTAATAGTCTTGGACAGTCTTCTGTGCTCTGTGAGCTCAGCGTTCTAGCTGGTACTCCCCACTGCAGAAAAACACTTTTCTTGGGTGTGGCAGCTGGAACAAAATAGACTCCTTCTGTTCACAAGTTGCCCAAGTGCAAGTCACAACACACAGCTGACAGTAGCTGTCTGAATAAGAGCTGAGAGCTGGGAGTGTCTCTGATCAGAGATATACATTTAGGTTTTTACCCATGATTTAAACACAACTGATGTTTTTGTACTTTAGAGAAATAGATATGCACAATAACCTGCCTTATCTATCTTTCCTTTTCATAACAAACTTTCTGGAACGCGAGAGTTCTGCTCTGATTATTACATAAACATTTATATAAATGGATATTTTGTGGAGAAAGAAAAGCCTTTGGCTATTTTGGGAAGGTGTTTTACCCTGTGAAAGAACCCATCAGCTTTAAAGTCTTCTATTACATTCCTTTTCCACTTGAAGGACTTGAACAAACCATAAGACCCCCCATGACCAGGCACTGATGCTTGTAGCAGCATGCCAGGATTTCCTAATGCTTTCTGATGTGAGGATAAATCTGTTCTTCCTCTTTCACGTTTCAAGCTTAGACCAGTTCATTTCCAGAAGTTTGCCAGTTGAAAGTAATGCAGAAAATGGTTTGAGTGGACAGATTTTTCAGTGTGAGACGCTGTTTTACAGACAAGAACATTATGTATTTTTCGGAGACAATGACAAGTAGATGGAAGACAGTGTTTCTGGTTACTGCTGTGGTTTTGGATGAGAGCTGCAGCACTTTGCAGCCTCTGTTTAGTTTTGCAGTTTGATTTATGACCTGGAAGGGAACAACATCAGACCGTCTCTTTTGGCAGCAGGCTTAATCATTATGGTCATGTCGGGGTTTTCTGATTTCTGGTCATTCTCAGAACTTGCTCCTGAGGAGTCATAGAGCAGGTACACATGAAGATGCTGTGGTTCTGTTGACCCCCCCTCCCCCCAACACAACCACCACCATTTTTCCTTTTTTTCTTTTCTATTGGAACCCTTTGTTATCCAATCAGCTTTGTTTGTGCAGCTGGAAAACTCAGCAGGATCACTTCAACACCCAACCTCCCCAGACTCAGAGGTAACTTGGAGACCATTTTCTTGGATTTTGAATTGCCTCATGCATAAGCCAGTGAGACCCTGCTAAAGTCATTTCTCTAGCTGGAACTGAAACTTTACTTTGTTTGTCTTCCTCATGAGCTCTTTTAGTCATCAGAGTTTCCTAATGGCTGACAGACTTTAAAAATAAGTCCAAATGTCTGACTTTGGCATGTTTGGTTAGAAATTAAGAATGCTAATCCAGTAAAGACCTCTGTTAGACTTTCCAAGCTTAAACATGATGGACTCAACTAACAGCTACACACAAGCCGGGTCATGATAGAGGCCAGACAGCTCTGCTGGAACTGACAGAGTGTGTGGAAGTGGATGCTGTTTGCATAACTAACAACTGCTCAAACATGCCCATTTTGGATGAGCCATGTCATAAGATATATTCAAAGTCAAGTACTTGTCCTGTCTCACTTTAAAAGTTGCACTACAGCCATAATTACACTCTGGACTGTTAGCTGTTCTTGCTAAATATTGCTCCACAAGCCAAACCCCAAACCTCTAATGATAATCAATGCAGCTGCATAAAAGCTTAATTATTTATTGTTAAATCTTTTGTTTTCTTGTGTAGTGTTTCCAGGAAATAAAATAGACAGGGTATCTCTCCAAAACTGGGTAAACTTATAAACCCATGGTCTCTTTGGTGTTTAGCTGTGTATTGGCAATGTAGTGGCCTTTAAAAGAAAATGTGCCTTTTTTCTTTTTTTTTTTTACATTTTAAAATGTGCTAAAGTTGTGAAAAAATACATTCAGCTCTTTGAAACCAGAATTTTTTTGAACTTCATAAAGTACTGGGGCTGAAACTGTGTGCTGTGAGGACACAACAATGTCCCCTCTCCAGGCAACTGTGTTTTTACTCCAAAAACAGAAGTGTGTTTAATGGATCTATGTTTGCCAGAGCAGTTGGAAATTGTTTTCCTATAATGGACCATGAAGAAGAAAAATGGAGGGCTTCATCAAGTCATCGTCTTATCTGTGGGCACTAGACAGAGGCAATCACAGTGGCTTGTGCCTGTGTATTTGCCTGTATAGATGTTATAATTTTCCACTGTGGAATGATTTACTTGGTTGACAGCGGATTCTACTCTTCCTGTATTTTTTATTTTTATACACTAAAACTTTTCAGAGCACTGTTAATCACAGCAGTATCAATGACACAAACATGAATGTCATAGTCACAGAAACTCTGAGAACTACTAAAATACACATCCTTCAATATATGTTCCTGTGGGATTTTTTCCCTTTTGTTTTTTCATAGGCTTACCACACATCAAATAAGCATGTTGTCTCACGGCATCTTGATGATTTCCCAGCTAAGCAAGAGAACATGAGAAGGGGTGGAGTTCAAGGTCTGGCAACATAGCAGAATAGGAGCAGAGAACCAGGACAAAAGATACCAAATGAGGGTTGAAACCATTCATTAAGAGAGATCTCACTCTAAAGACAAGAATATGAGAATATGTGACAGGGGCAGAGTTGCTGAAACTTAAATCAAGCACACTTTAGCCTGTCAGGTTTTTAAATGCAGGACAGTCATATGTAGGCTAACATCTATTTCCGTTTCATGAGAAGAGTCATGTTTCCGGCCCTGTTAAAAAAAAAATAAAATAAAAAAAATATTTGTACAGCATGCAAAGTTGATGCATACATGCTCAACATCTCAGATGAAAGTGCCTTGTGGTTATTGTCACCTTATTTTTTACACGTAAGCCAGACAAACTGACGGACGAGCTTTTTATGTGAGGTTTAACCTTTTACCTTGTGTTTGAAAAAAAAAACATCATCTTTTCATACTGAACTAACCTCAAGAAAGTTTTGTGCAAGTTCTACATCCTGCATAGCTTGGTAATGCATGAACAATTTATAGTAGCACTAGTTTATGAAATGATTATTTAGAGCTATATTAAAATACACTTGTGTGCTCTTTGAAAGTGGGGGTTTGAGCTGCAAAGCTAGGGGGTTTCTCAAAGCTTTCTTAAAAAGCTCATTGCACAGTGTGTGCTTTAATGAAGTCTTTAATAGGGGGCTATAAGAACATGTCTCCTCCAGATGTGTGCTAAATAAATCTGTCTTGATGTACATTTAATCACCTCTTTGGGGTTCTGTCTTTTGATCTTTGTGGTGAAGTTTAAAATATACAAGGCAAGGAGGGGGTGTTAGAATGAGGATGATGTGGTTTTGCACATCGGGGATCAGCATTAAAGGGAAATATGCAAAACACAGTGATTTAAAAGCACAAATAATTTGGAAATAAAACTTAAGTTGACAGGAATAGTCTGAGGGTGAACATATTATAGTAATTGCCTCTCAGGCGTCACCTTTGGAGATCCCCCACCCCCATTTGGGTATAGTGGACAGAAGAGGGGATGGGATTGGAAAAGGGGGTTATGGTTCCTGAGGCTGTATGATGCCCTTCTTTATGCAGCTCTTTGTTTCCATCTCCTCTCACTGCCACTGTATGGACCCCACTGCACATGAACAGCTGCAATGAATAAAGCAATGCAAACTTGCAGAGATTACGTGACTGTGGAGGAACAGAGAATAACAAAGGTCATCCTGAAACATGGAGTGGAACAATGTTTTTTGTTCCAGACAGAGTTGTGTTGACAGACTGGAACCCTCAGAAGAGTCTGTGCCCAAACTGTCAAACTGTTTGATGAGCGAAAGGGTAATCCCTAATTATATGATGAAACCCTGTGTATTAGGGACACCCACTCCCCTCATGTCTTGCAGATTATATGCAGCCTAAGTGAAGGCTGACTGTGTATAATGGCAGACAAAGACAGAGGAAGGTTTGTTTTTAGAGCTAAAAATAAACATTAAACCATGAACATGGAGTAAAAAAAGAAGGAGGAACTTTTCACATTTTTCAGTAAAAGGAAGTTCTTTGTTCTTTACGTTCATCTGAAACCATGATGCTGGCACGACACTGATTCTAATTTAAAATTATTTCTTTGATTTTTGTCTAAAATTACAAATTTTCTCATCACAGATTTTTTTTTTTTTTTTGCTAAACTTTTTTTTAAAATAATTTGCTAAAAAATTGCTAAAAAAACAAGCCCCCCCCCCCTTCTAACACAGAGTTCCTCTCTGAGTTAGAAACTGAGACGTACCAGTCAGTTCTTTTTTGATTGTGCAAGTTACAAGTTTCTAAATTACACTTCTCCTACAGCTTTACTTTGCGTTTATCTGATTGTGTGATCTGCTAAAAAAAAAAAAAAAAAGCACAACTTATTTACCAGCGTTTCAACCCTTGCATCGGCTCGTTTTCATTTCTAAGATGCAACATGCAGCTAAGGAAATCACTGCTAGAATGTGTCATCTTTTGCCTTTCCAGATATGACTACTTCTGGTCTAAAGGAAAATGTGATTGTGTATGTGTAGATTTCTGGTATAAAAGATAAGAAAGAGCAAAAGAGACTGCCTTGCACAGCAGTTAATCAGGGATATTTTTACAATAACATTTAGAGCTATGAATATAAAGGTTAAAGTCAGGTGAAATAATGTCTTTTGGTAAAATGAATTTAGCTTGGCACTATAAAGGGAAACTGAGGTCAGTTGTGTTTTGATTTCAAACGTGTGTTTTTAATAGTTGTTTTCAAGGCAAGGCAGTTTATTTGTATAGCACATTTCATTTCAAATGCTTTACATAAAATAAAAGCATTACAGATATTTAGAAATAGTAAAAGGCATCAACACATAAACACAATAAAATAATAAATTACATTAAAATGATTAAAAGCAAGGTAAGTAAAAAAAAAAAAAAAAAAGTTAACATGCAGATTTCATGCATGAGAAAAGAAATGTTTTTAACCTGGATTTAAAAGTGTCTACATTTGGGGAAAGTTTAATCTCCACTGGCAGTTTGTTCCACTTGTTTGCAGCATAACAGCTAAATGCTGCTTCTCCATGTTTAGTCTGGACTCTGGTTTGGACTAGTTGACCAGAGTCTTTGGATCTAAGAGCTCTGCTAGGTTTATATTCTCTGAACATTTCACAGATGTATTCTGGGCCTAAACCATTCTGGGATTTGTAAACAATCAGAAGGGTTTTAAAATTTATTCTGTGACTGACTGGAAGCCAGTGTAAAGATTTCAAAACTGGTGTGATGTGTTCAGATCTCTTAGTCCTGGTTAAAACTGGCAGCAGCGGTTTGGATGAGCTGCAGATGTTTAATGCTCTTTTTAGGAAGTCCTGTTAAAAGACCATTACAGTAATCCAGCCTACTGGAAATGAATGCATGGATGAGTTTCTCTCTGTCTTTCTGGGAGACTAAACTTTTAATTCTGTTTATGTTTCTGAGCTGGTAAAAAGCTTCTTAGTGAAGCTTTGATGTGGCTGCTGAAAGTCAGGTCTGAGTCTATCAACACTCCAAGGTTACAAACTTGGTTAGCTTTCATACCATTTGCACTTTTTATTGTCTCTGCACTTGTCATTGGTTGTTATCAGTAAGCTCGTCTACAATGTGGCATGTTATACAGATAAGCATGATAGCTAGAGATAAGTTCTAACAGCTGTGAAAAAGTAAAAACCGTTCTGCCTTTGTTGATCTTGTAGATGAGACCTCGCCAACTGTGTGTGACTATCTGTGTGACTAACTAGTATGCCATGGTCATTTGAAGGACCAGGATACGGTCAGGTCATGTCACAGCACCCACATAAATCTATCTCATTCCTGTTACAGTGATAGTGAAAAGATGAGATTTTTTTTCTTCATGGAAAATGCCAGTGAATAATCAATAGTGTCGCTGTGCTTATGTAAAACAATGTTCCACACAGAGGCCTGGGGCTCAGTGATGCATGGAGAGGCAGAGAGATGCTGCAACCACCTGCCAGCAGACACAGTCCATCCATCTCTATGCTTTCTGGTTGCATAGTGTGACTACATGGAGCAAAAAAAAAAAAAAAGAGAGAGAGAATCCTGCCCTGAGGGGCTTGTGTTGGTACTGCTTTGAAGCTTTTTAGAAGAACACTAAATGTAAAGACAAAGGCAAAAATGTAATATGTAAAACTGTGAGGAATGAGTGCAGAGATAGACATGTCTCTCAGTTTTCTCACTTCCTTTGAAAAGCTGTGGGAATTGTGGTGAAACTTTGTAGTAGTCATTTACCATATATTGTGCCTGATATGTTAACATTTGAGGTGGGTAACCTACTGACTACTGTGCTATTTCTTTTTTTTTTTTTTTTTTGCAGTTGGAGCTGTTGTCTCTTTGCTGTTCACAGTCGCATCCTCCATTATCTCACACAACCACTATCGTAGGTCTTCATGTCATTAAAAGGATGCTGCACATCAAAGAAGGATGACAGATGTAGACTGATCTTGTTCACAGTTATGGAGAGCAGTCACAGTTAAGATAGATCTTTATATTAATGGTTGAGAAACTAAACAGGAAGGAGCAAATCATAGCAGCAGAAGATTTCTATCTTTTCATGATGGGCTCTTTAATTGCTGTTTATGAAACAAAAGATGGATTAAGTCTCTGCTATAGAAGAAAAGTCTGATCTCATTTATTAGGCACAAGAAGCCATCTAATTTTCTTAAAGTGAACAACGTGCTTGCTAACTGTAATTAACGCCTCCATGTTGAAGTGTTCACAAAGAAGACTTTCTTTTATGATCTCAAGTCGCTGCCTTTTCAGTGCAACTGGAAATAAAATCAGGTAGACTGGAAAGGTGCTACTTGTTGGCACAACAGTGGCTTGTGTGCATGGAGGATGAAGGGTAGATGAAGAAAGATGTGTTACAGGATGTTTCAGACCGCAAACTGCTATACAGCAAAACATGCTTAGTGTCTCCTCTAAGCAAATGAACAGTTAAATCTTTTGAATATAAACAAGATCAGCTGCAAATGTAAACAGTTTAAACCTTTGCTTAGTTGCTGCTCATGTCAGAAATGATGGCTGTTGTTAGTGAAATGCATATGTGGATTAAAATGTGACTATGCTCACTTCATCAAAGTTTAGTACGCTGCCCTCCCCCCTAGAAAGTGGAGCTGGGTTTAAGTAGTGTGACAGGTTGCAGGTTTAATGGGACAGAGTTGCCTTGGTTTTTGGTGAGCAGACGTTTTGCTAATTGGGGCTTATCAGGTGTTTCTGGGAAAACACCTGAGGCTTTTGTGCAGCCGTCAGTCCCATTATGCAGAAGGGAAGATTTGTCTCTCGGTAGGGTTAGAAGAATGGAAGAGTCAGCTTTCAGGAGCAAGCATCACGCTTTTTTTCTTTTCTGATCATACTTTCTATGCTGCAAAAGTCTGAGACTAAATGAGGTTGCAGCAGCTGAGGTTATGTTCTTAATAAGATTATTATTATTCTTTTTTGTGGGTAGAAAAAGTAGGTGGAGTTGTGAAAATGTATACCATTTGTGCATGGGAATATGCACCACAAGAGCACGTTCTCAGATGATGAGAAATGCACAGTTTTGGTGATGGGTATTTTTTTCAACTTTCTGATAGGATATCCTGTTTTGGCTGTCTCTTTCTTCCTTTACTTCATCTGTCACTTCTTGTCATTCTTCTGTCCACACGTTTCCTTCACCTTTGAACGAGTTTGAGCTTTGCTGCAAAACTAGCCAGGATATTGAGCTGTTTTTTTGTGTATCTTTGCTACACTTTTACCATTATCTAAATGCACAAGGCACCAGTGAAACTCACATTTTTCCACTATTTCTGTTTTCATGAAAGAAGCATATAAAAACTTAAGTCTAATACCTTTTGATACATGTATTTACTACTGGATACTTACTTTTACATCATGTTTAAAGAACTAAATGTGGCCGCAGTGTATTTGCATAATGCTAGAACCACTAAGGAATTATTAGAGAACAGGGTACCTGCACTGGGCATCGGTAATAATATTTATGACGATACAAATTACATTAAAATATTAGTTTGTAAAATACTTTGTGCACTTTTAGTATATCATTTACCACTTCTTGTAATACACATATTAAAATATATAGTAACTCTAAATGTTGCTGGTATATTGGAGTTTTTTTTCTGCTGTTTCTTTCCCATTGTTTTGGCTAGGAAACAAGCCAATGTTTGCCATTCTATGACAACACCTTTGACAATGTGTTGCTGTACTGTGGAAGTGTGACAGAGATGTCTGGGTCGTATACAGAGCACATCCGTGTCAAAGAAGTGGGGGTGTTACATTTTAACAAGTATGCAGTGCAACTGACCAATCACCGTGGATACATCTGAATGACACACAGCAGGTAGACGGGCTGAGCTGCTATGAGACAGTGCTGTCGACAAACCAGCTTGTCAGGTTTCCCACAAAGAGTAAAATCCCTTGATGACAGATGCCAAAGACTTCTTGGTGTCAGGAGGACCTTGAGCCATCTGTACAACAGATGGAAAGAGAGGTGTCCTTCAAAATCCTGGCAGATTTGAGAGAAAAATCAAGATGAAGCAAATGTTTCTTTTAGCAGACGGGAGGACTGTGGAGATACAGAGGTGGACTGTTCCAGAAAAAAAATCATTATTCTTCTATAATGTAGCCTAATGCTATTACCCAGGCGCAGCTGGCACATGTGCTCAGGCTCAAACATCTTATTTGTGTCTAATAATGGAGCTAAAAAGCCTGGAGAGAAGACTAGACATCCTGAGACCGCAGTTCAATAAGGGAGTGCTCAACTGTAAATAAGTTTCTGCTATGATACAGTTGCAGCAGCCAAATGGAAGCGTGCTGACCCATTATTGAGACCGAAGGCCAACGCTATCTACACTGAAGGAGACTATTGTTCATTGTTCCTGCTTGAGGAAACAGTGTGCTGCTTTCTGGCAGTCACTTGCAGCTGTGAACCTGCCGGTATGCAGAGAAATGCTTTCCTACAGTGCTTTCTATCTGTCATGATTAACCGTGTGTTTGAAGGCAGATTCCTGTGCATGTGCAAGAGTCTGTGGTGAGTTTGTGTACGTGTGTGCACATAGCAGTGATATCTCAGATTCCAGCCTTTGTGTCGAGATGCCGTTCCACATGCATGCTCTCTGTCGGACTTTGTCTCATTCCTTTTCTATCTTTTAGCCTCTCAGGTTCTGACTCAAATCCCAGCAGAACACAGAGGAGGTCCAGGCCTGGTTTCCACTCATTTTTTAGCCAACATTTGGTTCATTTGTCCAGGCCAGCATAGACAAGCATTGGAAGCATCAGTGTTGAATTACCTTGGGAGCTGGTCTGCAGGGGGATCTTGTTACTTTTGACAGGTTTAAGACACCAACTCCACCTCTAATTAGATTTCCAGAGCCTCCGACTTTCCTTTATGCTCAGTCCTGAAGCTGCAGTCCATTTATTTTATTTTAGTTTGTGAAGAAGTTGTGCCTTGAAAAGATCCATTTGAAACCAGGTTAGCAGCTGGCAAGGTTTTGCTGTTGCAGTTGTTTTTAGAAAAATAATGTGGAAGTGTTTACATTCTGGGTTAACAAGTGGTTAACAATTAATCAGAAATACCACTGGTGTGACCATTTTCTGTTGAAACATGCCAAATACACAATACAATGATAGTGTACACCACAATCAAGTCTTAACAGGCTTTTTCTCTAAAAGTCAGGGAAGCCCCCGCTTTTTCCTCTCAGGTATCTGTTTGATTTGCGGTTAGCTTTTCTCTTCTGGCTGGAGGTGGGTGGTTGAGCAGGTCAGGGTGAGAAGGTCTGGTTGATCCACAAGCTATGCTGAAGTTTCAAGAAGTAGCTCACTGGAGTGGAATGGTTCGCTCTGCACAACAATGCTGTGTGTTGACAGCCGAGTGCTCAGACAGGGTTAGTGGAATGTCCTCTTCAGACTGCAAATGCAGCCCTTCTAAGCACCACAGAGTCTCACACACCAGTTTATACGTTACCTGACGATTACCTCGGCTGCTGCTGTACAATTCCATCATTCAAAAAAGTGAATATTTTTGCATGTTATTATCATGTTGAGCAAGTTTAAATATTCCATGGAAGTGTATGTTTAAGATAAGATGCAAAGAGCTTGTGAGCTACTGGATTCTTTCTATTCATTACTTTCTGAAGGCCAATAGTGTAGAGGGGGTTTTCAGTTTGGGATGTAACAAATGGACACATTGAGATCAGTATGTACGCTGTGTGGCATTTTATTTGTTAACCTCTTCATATAAATGTAGATTCTTTGTTTTGAATATTTATCTTTAGATAGACCATTTTTTATTTCTGTTCCATTGCTGCTCCTTTTCTATTTGACTTGTTCTCAGTTTTTTGACAGCCATTCAAAAGAAAAAAAAAAAGAGAAATCTGTTTATTTTCCACTTTTCAAACCAAGGAACAGGTTGTTGCCTGGATACTTTGTTTTGCATGAGGCTTTGACTCTGGTTAATACATTACTCAGTGAAAATGTGTGTTTGTCTTATTGCAGTTTATTTAATTTATGAAACATTTCCTTTACCAGTAACTGAGGCATTCTCTTTTTCTTTGTGTCCACAGGTGACCCACATATTGCTCCTAAGACGTGACTGTTGGACATGTAGTCCCCCTCCCAGCGCTTTTCCTGTCCTTCACATAAGGGAAATAATTAATGGCATAGACACTCTGGACAACTCTACAGTGTGAATGATTCTTTGTGGTAAAGTCACTGTGCTCTGCCACCCTGTCACCATGAAGAGCAAATATTCCGAGTACTACAATTCGAGTCTGATCCGTTCCTACTATGCCTACGCCAAGAATATGACCACTACGGAAATGAATGAACACATTAAGAGTAAAAAAGAGCTAACTCCTCTCCATATTGTCATTGTGGTTCTCTGCACCATCATCATCCTGGAGAATCTCTTGGTCCTGATTGCTGTCTTCCGCAACAAGAAGTTCCACTCTGCCATGTTTTTCTTCATTGGCAACCTGGCGTTCTCTGACTTGTTGGCAGGCTCCGCCTACATAGCCAACATATTCCTGTCAGGGTCAAGGACTTTTGAACTGAAACCCGTGCAGTGGTTCATCAGGGAGGGCACAGCATTCATCGCTCTGGCTGCTTCAGTCTTCAGCTTGTTGGCAATAGCTATAGAGCGCTATATTGCCATTACCAAGGTTAAGGTGTATGGTTCCAACAAAACATGTCGTATGTTTCTCCTGATAGGAACTTGTTGGGTCACCTCCATCCTGCTTGGAGGACTTCCCATCATAGGGTGGAACTGCATCTACAACCTCCCTGACTGCTCGGCTGTACTGCCACTCTACTCTAAGAAATACATCCTTTTTGTTGTCACCATTTTCAGCCTCATTTTGCTCTCTATTGTCATCCTCTATGTGAAGATCTATTTGATTGTACGCTCAAGCCACCAAGAAGCAACCAACTCACAAGCATATTCCCTTTTGAAAACAGTCACAATAGTGCTGGGGGTCTTCATCATGTGCTGGCTTCCAGCTTTTACCATCCTACTCTTAGATTCATCCTGCAATATACGGCTCTGCACCATCCTCTCCAAAGCAGACATCTTTTTTAGCTTTGCTACTTTGAACTCAGCTCTTAACCCTGTGATATACACTCTGCGGAGCAAGGACATGAGAAGGGAGTTCCTGCGTGTGTTGTGCTGTTGGGGGGTGCTGCAAAGCGGACGGCCCTCTGAACGCTGTCTGGTCCCTCTGAAGAGTTCCAGCTCTCTGGAACACTACACCAACAAACTTGAGCACCAGACAACACCCATCATGCAAGATTGTACCACCTGTGTCTGAAATGGTCCTCTCACATCAGAGGTTGTTTGTCTGTGTGTGTGCGTGTGTTTATATATGAGAGAGAGCTTGTGTGTGTATGAAATTAAATAGAAGGGCTGTGACAAGATAGGTAGATTTTACGAGGAGAGTGAGTGTGCCCTGGGATCGAAGTATCTGATGAGACTAGGATGGAGCTGTCTGTTGGGACACTTTCGACAATGCAAACTGTTGTTTTTTTTTTTTGTTTTTTTTCTTCTATTACAATCAAAATTGTGTGACTTCACAATCAGCATTTAGTAGATCACTTGTGAAGCATCTGTGAAAACACAATGTTTTAACAGGGAACCAATTTAGAGGGTTAAAAACTTTCAGAAATGTGAAAAAGCTTTTAATGGGTACTTTTATTGATGAATAAGGAGCATTTTTATATATGCTAACATGTTTTGTTTTACCTTTCTAAACATGTAAATCCCAGTTAAAAGCCAAAAATGGAAACAAACCACGCATAATATCTTGTTTAGAGTTATTAGTTTGCGGCCTTTCAACAACTGTGTCAATGCAAAGATTGCAAAATTGCACTTTGTAGATTACCATAGAGATTTTTCTGTCTAAGGTTTGACCACATCACTCTCCTCTCCACTGATATATTTATGCACAAGGCCTAAAGATTGTTCTCTCATTCTTTATAGAGCCAGAAATAGTGAACCACTTCTGAAAGCACTTCTCTGCACAGAAGTCAAACTATTAAGTGGTCCCTCAACAAAACTAGGGCTATATAATCCCTGTATAACTTTGCTTAACCAATTTGATTAACTTCAATAGGTACATAATCTGCTGACATGTAATGCATGAAACTTTAACACATTTGTAAACACTCATGTGTATGATTATATATTCCAGCTCCAGCTTCCATCACTAACCCCCCCCCCATGTGTCCTCAAAATCTGTCCCTCTTGCTTTTATTATTGTCTTTTGTATTTTAACAATTTCCGTCGAGGAAGGCCAAATGACAAAGCACATTTCCTAAAGTGGGTTGGCACTGATGGACTTTACCCAGTGACAGTTCTCCAGCAGCTTTGACTAAAGAACTAATGCCCTGACAAGTGTTGTAGCAACATAGCAGCAATGTGCTGTCTTATGTTTGTGCCTTCCTCTTGGGAAAAAAAGGCTGAATGTATGTATGAAGTGTTTTGGAGCACTGTGCTCCATTATTGACAGTATTATTGATCATCATTAGATCATTAGAATTACCAAGTCATTGACGAGCAGAGAGTGGGATGAACAGGGTAGGTCACTCTCACTGTGAAGTCTTATTGCACCAAGAACAAAATTAGTTGTGAACATCCTAGTTTATTTTGCTAGCCATATACTTTGTACAACAAGATGTAAACATGTCTCATCTTTCCAAAGACCCCACATTTAGTCTACACAACAGGAGAAAATCCAGATCCAAATATACAGGAGGGATTTGCCCTACTTGGGGGGGTCAGCTGCATCTTCATTTTCTGACATCCTACAATGCAGAACTTCCTTCAGCAATAGGAAGTCCTGTTTTTAATTGTGTGGTTCCTGTTGTTCAGGGTTACACTAACCTTCTTCCTGGAGACACACAATTAAAACTCTTCTTTGTCAGACTTTTCTCACACTTAGGTGGCCAATTAGAAATGGTGAAAAGCACTTCGGCAGCTTCAGTGATATTTGCTTTCCCCCATTTTTGTTCAGGTGGAGAGGTGTTTTGATCTGTGTACCTATGACTTCATTGTATGTCTGAATATGACTTTTTAAATGCTAAAAATATGAATATGTATGTTTGTAAGTATGTATGTAACTTTGTACAGTATGTATGATTTTATGTTGTATGAAATGTCTTGTGTGCAATAGCTTTGTGTGTCCTGTAGCACGCTGCCTGTGTTAAATTGGTACAATCTGAAACACTAATGTAGGTACATAAACATTTTGTTATTTGCATTCCAGTTTTATAAAATAAATAAAATACTGAAACGAATAACTGTATCTAAGTTTTTTTGTGCTATGAACAAATTCAGCTGCAGTTGTAACTCCTCTGCATGTCCAGAGATGTTTTGTTATTATGCCTACATCTGAAGAGTATTCAAAATGCAGCATTAAATCCAAACATGCTCTGACAAGGTCACAGAAAAGCTAGCTTCGACATGAAAACCTGAAATTGTGCATGCAAATACTGCCTGGGCATACATCATGGATCTCTTGCCTAATAAAAATTATTCAGTTGCTTAAAGGCTAAAACATGACAGGACAATGCTGGGAAGCTGGGCAGAGGAGAGAGAGGCTGAAAATGGGGTGTGGTAAAGAAAGCTGTCTTTTGTTAGATAGTCTGTCTGAGAGAAACATTGCAGAAGTCCCCTGGAGGGGTTTTTGGGCTAGGGGGAGACTCGGGGTGAGGCTGACTTATAGTGGCCTTGGGAGAGTTGGGTCTGTTTCCTGTCAGACATCCAGAATTCCTGGGTGGGAACACTGACTGAATCAGTCCCAGAAGGCTGCACTACTTGGAATTCAGCCAAGTCTTTCCAGCGCCCTGCAGGAGATCACATCAGCCTCTGAAACCTATAGATGAAGCTGTATACAGGAAATAATTAAATCATCATAAAGGACCTATGCAAATTATAGTGTGAATTAAAACTATGTGAATAACTTAGCAAATAATCCTACAGACACAATTCTGAAGACACACAAAACAAATGTTAATTAACTTAACTAAGTTCTAAACATACAGATACAGTGACCACTGTTCAATTTAATGTACGTGACTGCGGCTAGTCTGCGTGTACATGCATGACAAAGAAGGCATGAAAACATAACATGACAAAATAAGACACATAATGCTGACTGCAGCATAACAATTAGATAGTGCCATCTTGTGGTCAAACAGATAAATACAGAAGTACGTGTTTTCCATTTACAGTTCTGAAAAATCACAACGATCGTTTAAAATACAACTTATTTCTACATATATGAGAGATAGCAAACATTTCCCAGACACAGGAATAATAAAATATTACTGTAACACTGTAAGTCGGTTATACATAGCTGTTACCCTGCACAAAACATATCAGTTGTTCACTTTTAAAACAATTATTATTCTTTACTATGACTTCACTTGAAAAGGGGGGAAGCTTGCATCTTTAATGCTCTGCACTGTATGCAAAGTATCACTAGTATTGTCGCTTAGTAAACAATACTTCTATTGCTTCCGCTTGGACCGTTGATTACGACATCTGTGAGAAATTTAGGGGAGATTAAGTTAGTTAGTCATTTTCATAAAATTACATTTTTCTTATTATAACTATTATTAATATTGTATAGTGTGTTATAAATTATTTCAAGGTCATACAGAGTACGAAAGTATGTCTTTCATTACTAATAATCCGACTAAAAAATAAAATGACTATCTGTCAAAGACGGTTTTACCCGTGAGTTTCAGTAGTGGTACAACCCAAAGCACCCGGGTTTCCGCGCGAAAAGACGGCCCGCGCGCCCGAATTGATCATAGCATCCACCTAAAGAAGCTGCACACCACTTGCAGTCACCGTGGAGCTGCGTTGTGGTTAATGACGGCAGTTTATATCGTGATTTTAACTGTTTTTAAAGATAAGTTTTATCTTTCTTATCTCAGGCTTGTTTACAATGCCAACCAAAACGTCCCTGTCTTTGCCAGACGATGTCAGGAAAAGGTACGGTAACGATGGTAACCTGAATGCTAATGTTGTCTTAATGATTTAGCTAGTATTCAGTCTGTTGTCTCAATTCAGAAGTCACAACAACAGCGCTGAGACTTGTATTACTTACTCAGCTCCTTTGGACTTTCTCTCGGTAGTGTAAGAATGGCTGCCACTTTACCATTTGCTTACAGTAGCAGCTGCAGCTAGCGTTAGCTTGTTACCATTTGACAGCTCAGACTTCGGCATGTAGAGCTTTCATTGGCATTAGCCAGCTAGCTTTGTTAGCCTGGCAATGTATGGAGGCAACGTGTGGGATTTGGCGCCAGGAAGTTTTGTGCTCTGTTTCTGCTAGCGCGCGCTCACAATGGCTTAGTGTTACTTTATTGCAGTCAGTATGCTCCTAAAAGATGTACTCTCAGTAACTTGATGTAATCTTACTTTGATGAGCGCTCTGTTTACAGATTGCAGATGCTGGATGAGGATGGATTTTCAGAGGAGGTGAGTTAAGTGTACTGTTAGTGCAGTGTTTCTCAATCCTGGTCCTCAGGGCCCACTGCTCTGCATACTTTAGAAGTAACTCTACTTTAAAACACCTGCATGAAATGAATGGCTCGTTAACAGACTTGAAAAGAACTTGATTAGGAAGTTCATTAATCTGAATCAGGTGTGTTGGAGTAGGATCACATCTAAGACAGGCAGGGCAGTGGGTCCTGAGGACCTGAATTTAAAAACACTGAGTTAGTGTAACTGAAAGTCTGCATGTAATAAGTGCTACTCAGCTGATTGCTGATTGCATCAAATTGAATGTTGATTTGTAGTTCTGCAGACTATTTAGACCATAGGACCATAGGTTCACAATATATTGGTACAAATGCAGAGCTCTGCATTTTCGTCATTAGGTCATTCAACTTGTCTGTTTCAGATGTAATGTGACAGATTCTGAGTATCCCAATAAGCTTAAAAGCAAATAGAACCAAGTTCCTGGGCTGCCTCTAGTGCTTGACAGATGTCATATCACTTTAATTTATTTATCACTCCCCAAAAATATGTCTGGCTTTAAAATGGCTCTAAGTAATTGTATCTTTCAGTGCAATCCTCGACCATGAAATGAACTGTTTAGGCTAAACTTGATATATTTTCTTTCTTTAGATTGTATTTTTTTTTTTTTTTAATTTCCCCCAACATTTCCTAATTTTAGGATCACGTGAAAGAGAAGCTCAAATTGGTGCAAGACTTTCTGCATGATGATGCTCAGGACCAACTGACCATACTTGAGAAAAAAATGGAAAGCTCAGAGATCACAATGGTTAGTGAATCTATACATATCTGTATAATTAATCATGGAACTCAGCTGTGTATAAGCTTCTTTGACTTGATGCACTCCATGTACTTTTCTCAGGAGGTTTACATCTCAAAAGTAAAGGCCTTGCTGGTTAAAGAACTTCATCTTGAAAATGGCTTGCATGGTGATGATGCAGAGCAGAATGGCAAGACAAATGGCTTCACTAACGGCTCCCATCAGGAAGAAATAAGTGATGTAAACATGGTCTCACAGGAAGAAGAGGATGAAGAAGCAGTAAAGTCACCAACTGTTTCTAAAGGGAAGGGTGGGCGCAGGAGCAAAGCAAACACTGACACTAAAAGTACGTAAAAGGACTTATTTTTATTGCCCTCATTTATAGCACAACTTGTTTTCATGGTGAAGATGACCCATGAAACAGTATCTTGGAGTTATGGCATAAGAATGAATATTTTTCTTTTGTAGAGTCTCCAGCCAGTACACGAGTTACAAGAAACAGTGGAAAACAGCCAACCATACTGTCAATGTTCTCTAAAGTGTAAATGGAAGATTTACCCTTTTTAATTTGTTGGTAATAACATTTAAATCAAAGCGGGTGGCTGTAATTTTTAAAGTACATTTTGTTTTCCAGTCAAAAGCGCAAGTCTGAAGACTTGAATGGAGAAGTTGTCAATGGTCAAGATGAACTGAAGAAAGAAGATGATGTTGAAGAGGTGACTTTTTAAAAAAAAAATCAACCATTTTTAAAATGAGGGTCAGTTTATTATTATTATTAATAATAATATATATTATTTGTTACAGTCTCGGGAGGAGAAGCGCCTAAAAGTAGAATTGGACGAAAAGTAAGTAGTTTGCTTTCAGAAGATTGGATTTATTTATGTAAGTTGCAGCTCTGGATTTAAAACAAGACCATCTCTTCATTATCCAGGGCTGCGCCACAGGAAGAAAAGAGTGAAATGATGAAGCCAGTGTCTGCTGCAAAGGTAATAAAGTTGGTCATTTGGTTGTTTCATGGCTGTAAACAATATAAGTTATTGATTGGTAATGGCATGTTTTTTCTTAGACACCACCCCCTAAATGCCCTGACTGCAGACAGTACTTGGATGATTCAGACTTGAAGTTTTTTCAGGGAGATCCTGATAATGCGGTGGGAATCTCAAATATATGGCAAATTAAGGGCTGCAAAGTTTTTTTTGTTTGTTTTTTTTAGTAATTTTTTGTGTTTTTAGCTTGATGAACCAGAGATGTTAACAGATGAGCGTCTGTCCCTGTTCGATTCCAATGAAGATGGATTTGAAAGTTATGAGGATCTGCCACAACACAAGATTACAAACTTCAGGTAAATTTTCTATTTAAAGTCATTAGGTCACACCTGATTTGTTTTATAAGAGGAGTACGGCTGTCATCCCCTGAAGCGTTGTGATGCTTACATTGCTTTGTTGGATCTTACAGTGTGTATGATAAACGTGGGCACCTTTGTCCATTTGACTCTGGACTGATTGAGAAGAATGTGGAGCTTTACTTCAGCTGTGTTGTTAAACCCATCTATGATGACAACCCTTGTTTAGATGGTACGAAAATATTCATTTGAAGAATTTAAACATTTTTTTTGTGCATCATTACCTTCTAGCTCATACTACCAAGAACCATATATACACTTTTTTCCCCTCAGGTGGCGTTCCTGCTAAAAAGTTAGGGCCAATCAATGCCTGGTGGATCACTGGTTTTGATGGAGGAGAAAAAGCCTTGATTGGTTTTACTACAGGTAGCACACCTTTTTTTTTTTTTTTTAACTCTTTTTAATATTACTTTAATATAAATTAAACACTAATATTATTATATTTTTTATTTTTAATCCAGCTTTTGCTGATTACATCTTGATGCACCCCAGTGAGGAGTACGCTCCAATTTTTGCACTAATGCAGGAAAAAATCTATATGAGCAAGATAGTGGTTGAATTTCTCCAGAAAAATCCTGATGTTACTTATGAAGACCTTCTCAACAAAATTGAGGTGAGCACATGCATTCATTCGGCCCAGTTCTTTACCCTGTTATCAGCCATTATTGTCGTTGTCATGCTAAGTAGTTCTTTTTCTTTCTGCCCTCAGACCACCGTCCCTCCCGCCGGACTAAACTTTAACTGCTTCACTGAAGACACGCTGTTGCGTCATGCCCAGTTTGTGGTGGAACAGGTGGAGAGTTATGATGAGGCTGGCGACTCAGATGAGCAGCCGATCATTGTTACTCCCTGCATGAGAGACCTGATCAAACTTGCAGGAGTAACTCTGGGGAAGAGGTACAGCTAAAGATAATTTTGTAGACTATTTCCATGAAGCACATTGACTTGAGTGTAGTTGAGGTCACTTAGTCTTTGACTCCAGAGCCAGAATACTTAAAGAATTTTTTATTAGTGTTGCAAGTCTTAGATACATTTAATTTTCCTTTCTTTTTTTCCCCCACAAATAGCAGTGTTAAAGTTAGTTATTTTATTTTTACAGCTTTATTTCTTATATTTATGTACTTATACTCTTTGTTTTCCTATTGTCTAACATTCCTTTAACGTTTCCTAATGCAGCATGCTGCTATACTGGTAGGTAGGACTTATTGTGATTGCATCCTTAGCTTGTTTGGTGGTGTGTTAGTGTAAAGCATTTAGAAACGGAACCAAATAAGCCCGGTATCAGAGGTCATGCTTAGATTTTATTTCAAATTTATATACATATATGTATATTTTGGCTTTTCATTGTGGTTTATTTTACTGGCATATTTTCAATATGACCATTTGTAACGCTTGGAACGATGGATCTATGCCCCATAAGAAATCCTGGCTCAGTTATAAGTATTGGTTTGTAATGAATGTGCACGATTAAGGAATAACTTGTAAGTTCTGTTATTTAAACCGGTAATCATGTGTCACAAATGTAAGAAATGGATAATGTTCTTACAGGCTACTCATCACTGCCATGCAAACTTTTTCTTTTTCTGTTTAATTTATTTATTTATTTATATATTTTTTTTTTTCATGAAGTAAAATCAATTGAAAAGTTTT
Organism: Melanotaenia boesemani; assembly: GCF_017639745.1. Taxonomy (NCBI): domain Eukaryota; kingdom Metazoa; phylum Chordata; class Actinopteri; order Atheriniformes; family Melanotaeniidae; genus Melanotaenia; species Melanotaenia boesemani. The sequence continues at coordinate 28,743,693 of NC_055683.1, read as the reverse complement.
AACTGTAAAGCAGCTTAAGAGATTTTTTTTTCAGGATAGGTCTGAGTATCCCTAAGGGGAGTCCTATATTAAAATATTGTGTAATCCAAAAATGAAACCTAACTGATGAAGCTATTTCAGGTGAAAAATTAAGTCTTTTAGGTCTTTGCTTTAAACTATACGTGAGTAGGGGGTCTTCTTAGCTTTTAGTGAGACAAGCACTACACATCACACAGATTAGTGTTTTATTAATGTCTATGTAAAACACAAATTTTATAGCAAGTCTTATTTATAACTTGCAGGACAGGAAGACTTAAAAGTTCTTTCAGCTTCTTTCAAACCTTCTAGAAACTTTGTTCATGTCGGTGTTTTCCATACAGGTCAGTTTAGGAAGAACTTATGTGCACTTACTTTGATAACAAGCTGCATTTTACATCTTGACTATCTGCTTTTGTTTGCTTGTTATGTTGCATGGCCTGATGCTGTGGTGTGTTGACGGCCAGGGGCTTCATAATGCCATCGCTTCACATATAATCAGATGTTTGTGATGAACCAAATTACTTCTGTTCTGATGGGGAGGGAAATGCTATTCTGTTGACAGGAGAGCCGCTAGAAGACAAGCCATCCGCCACCCAACAAAGATAGAGAAGGACAGTAAGGGACCAACTAAAGCCACCACCACCCAGCTGGTCTATCAGATCTTTGATGCCTTCTTCTCTGATCAGATAGAACAGAATGATAAAGAGGGTGGAGTCAAAAGACAGCGCTGTGGTGTATGTGAGGTGAGCTGAATACCACTTTCAATATGGACACTGTGTCTTTTCTATAATAAACATTTGGAATATTCTGACTTCTACATCCACCCATAGGTTTGTCAATCTCCTGATTGTGGCAAGTGTACAGCCTGCAAAGACATGATCAAATTTGGAGGAAGCGGCAGAAGCAAGCAAGCTTGTAAGCAGAGAAGGTGAGCATGTCTGAGCAGTTTCATAAGTCTTGATACTTGTGAATTTCTGTTCAGATGTCTTATGTGTTTTTTTTTTTCTTCTTCTTCTTCTTTGAATTAGTTTGACTTAAGTATGAATATTGCAAATAAGAAAGATGTTGAACAGTGTCTGAACACATCTGTTTTTAGATGCCCAAATCTTGCTGTAAAGGAAGCTGAAGATGATGAAAACATCGAGGAGGATGATGTGTCAGTAGAGAAGACCAAGAAGGTTGCTCCTACCAAGAGGAAGAAGCAGACCCAGTCCAAATTTGCATGGATTGGAGAACCTGTTGGGGTATTTCCTCTCCTTCTTTGGTGTCTAAGCAGAAGTTTTTCTAATCATGAGGCGTAACTGTTATGCAAATGATATTTATCTCTGACCCCCCTTCAGTCTCATGGGAAGAAGCAATACTACAAGAAGGTCTCTGTCAATGATGAAGTGCTGGAGGTGGGAGACTGTGTCTCAGTTTCATCAGAGGATCCAACCATCCCTTTGTTTCTGGCAAGGTATGGTATCCAGAACATCGCTGCTGCATAGCCTTGTTGTTTCTTTAGTAAATTGCGTTGATCTAATGAGGTGTTGTTTTTCAGAATCACGTCATTGTGGGAGGACAGCAATGGAAAGATGTTCCATGCTCACTGGTTCCTTCGTGGAATTCACACAGTGCTTGGAGAGTCTTCTGATCCACTGGAGCTGGTCATTGTGGATGAATGTGAGGACATGCTGCTCAATTATGTTCATGGAAAAGTGAATGTCATGTACAAAGCCCCATCTAACAACTGGTCCATGGAGGTAAGTTAAAAATAGTTTAAAGTTGCCTTTTATGTTTTGATACAAGCTTTCTAATGGCTGCATTTTATATTTTAGGGTGGGATGGATGTTGACCTCAAAGTGATTGATGATGATGGGAAGAGTTTCTTTTATCAGTTCTGGTATGATGCAGAGTTTGCCAGATTTGAGACTCCTCCTAAGACTTCTCCATCAGATGAATGCAGGTTCAAGTAAGCACCAGTAACATGGACTTGTGCTGCCTGGGATCTTCTCAGTTTTTACTTGTATTGAGATGGTTGTGGTAGATTGTTGGCAGGATTAATTAAAATTAGCATGAAAATGAATAGAAAAAAAGCAGTGTTCCCTGACTTGGTAATGTAACTCTTTATATTGATCTGGATCAAGAAGATCTGTATTCAGCCTTGGTGGAAGTTTGCAGTCTAATCCCTATTTTGCCCTTCTTTTTTTATTCAGATTCTGTGGCAGCTGTGCTCGTAATAAAGAGAGAGATGACCAGGAAGAGCCTCGTGCATTGGAACCCCTGGAAAATGAGGACAATGACACCAAGGCACTATATGCTTTGGCTTGTTTCAAGGGAGAACAATTTAAAGTGGGAGACAGTGTCTATCTTCCATCTGAGGCCTTTAATTTCAGGTAAGTAAAAGATTTATTCATTTTTTTTTATTTTTCTGTTTACACTTGGATCTAACAAAAATGAGCATGACATTTATCGTGTGATATCTTGTTTCTGGTTGTCAGTGTCAAACCAGCCAGTCCAATGAAACGCTCCCATAGGAAAGAGGATGTGGATGAAGATTTGTATCCGGAGTATTACAGGAAGTCCTCAGATTACATTAAAGGGTCAAACCTGGATGCTCCAGAGCCTTTCCGTGTTGGCCGCATCAAGGAAATCTTTTGTCACCGGCGTAGTAATGGGAAACCGGACACTTCAGAGGTCAAACTCAGACTCTACAAGTTTTACAGGTAGTAATATAGTTTTGTTGGGTTTTTTTTTTTTTCTCCTGTCACAACTACTGTTCAGAATTAAATTAATGGTCTCATTTACTAGGCCTGAAAACACTCACAAAGGCGTCAAAGCTAGTTACCACACAGACATCAATCAGCTCTACTGGAGCGATGAAGAAGCAACCGTCTGCATGTCTGAGGTACTTGGACGCTGTCAAGTGGAGTATGCAGAAGACCTGAATGAATCTGTCCAGGATTATTCCAGTGGTGGACCAGATCGCTTCTATTTTCTGGAGGTGCAGTGGTCAATATTTCTGTTTCTGCTGTCATTTAGAATTGGGTATTCTGCTCATAAACAAAATTTTTTGAGTGGGATTTCCAATGACTGAGTCAAGATGTAGTTAGACATTTGGAACTTGGGAAAGATAACACACTTGAATATCTTTGAATGTAGTAGATAATGTTTGGCATATTTCCTCTCCACAGGCTTACAGTGCTAAATCAAAAAGCTTTGAAGATCCTCCAAATCACGCCCGTTCTACTGTTCATAAAGGAAAGGGAAAGGGCAAAGGAAAAGGTGTGTGTGTATATATATTTTCTGTTTTCTAAAAAAAAATGCATATATGCAGAAGCATTTTCATCACTGCTTTTAGCCTCACTAAAACTTAATCTACACTCCCATCAGGCAAAGGCAAAGGAAAGGCTGCACAGGAACCGCAGGACTCTAACATGGAGCCGCAGATGCCTAAAGTTCCCAAATACCGCACACTTGATGTGTTCTCTGGCTGTGGTGGACTTTCTGAAGGCTTCCACCAGGCTGGTAAATGTTTCTTTAATGCTGCTAACAAGAGAAAAGAATGGACCATTGCATGTTTATTTCTCATTGTATTACTCAAAATTGTAATCTTGTTGCCTTCAGGTATCTCTGAGACTCTCTGGGCTATAGAGATGTGGGAGCCAGCAGCACAGGCCTTCAGGCTCAACAACCCTGGCACCACAGTGTTCACAGAGGACTGCAACATCTTGCTGAAGTTGGTCATGTCTGGAGAGAAGACCAATTCTCTTGGCCAGAAACTGCCTCAGAAGGGGGATGTGGAGATGCTCTGTGGAGGACCTCCTTGTCAAGGTTTCAGTGGGATGAACCGCTTCAACTCTCGCACTTACTCCAAATTCAAGAACTCACTTGTGGTGTCTTATCTCAGGTAAGTGCTAACAAGGAGGAGTTGTCATCACTCATTAGACTACATGTTATTAATACCTCTTTGAACAGATGGTTGAAATGACACATTTTCTGTCTTGTAGCTACTGTGATTACTACAGACCCAAGTTCTTCCTGCTTGAAAATGTGAGGAACTTTGTATCATTCAAAAACTCCATGGTCCTGAAGCTGACTTTACGCTGCCTTGTGCGAATGGGCTACCAGTGCACTTTTGGAGTCCTTCAGGTTGGTCTGAGTACATGAACTACTGTACTTTTTGGCTGGAGTGTTAGTATAGATGGGGTTTGTTTATTTTTTTTTCTTCATGTCTAAAGTTTTTGCAGTAAAGCTAAACAAGATAACCTTGTTGCTCCATTCTGGTGTACCTCTCAGGCTGGTCAGTATGGTGTTGCCCAGACCCGCCGCAGGGCAATCATCCTGGCTGCTGCTCCAGGAGAGACTCTGCCTCGCTATCCTGAACCTCTGCACGTGTTTGCTCCCAGAGCCTGCTCACTGAGTGTGGTGGTGGATGACAGGAAATACGTCAGTAATGTTACACGGTAATAAAAACCCGATCCTCTCTTGAGCTGTTGACTCTAATTCTACATCATAAACCTTTAAAGCATCAAAAGCTTCATTGATCCTGTTAGACTTCATTGTTTTGTCTTCCAACAGAGGCAATGGTGGAATCTACAGAACCATCACCGTCAGGGACACAATGTCTGATCTGCCAGAGATTCGAAATGGTGCAGCTGCGCTGGAGATCTCCTACAATGGGGAACCTCAGTCTTGGTTCCAGAGGCAGATCAGAGGCACACAATATCAGCCTATCCTCAGAGACCACATCTGCAAGGTGAGCTGTCTTGTTAGTGTGGCAGAAGGAAAGTAAGAATTAATTTTAAAAAGAAAAGAATTATAAATTTAAAAAATTATTTTTGTTCTCAGGACATGAGTGCTCTAGTCGAAGGTCGTATGCGTCACATTCCCTTGGCACCAGGCTCTGACTGGAGAGATCTACCCAACATTGAAGTTCGACTGAAAGATGGAACCATGACTAAGAAACTGCGCTACACACACCACGATAAAAAGAATGGACGCAGCAGCACTGGTGCACTCAGAGGTGTCTGCACCTGTTCAGGAGGTACACATTTTTATGACTTAATAAAATGGCAGATCCTGAATATCTAGGTTGGAGAGTTTTTAATTTAATTTTTTTGCACATAATTGTTAGGAACGCCCTGCGATCCTGCAGACAGACAGTTTAACACCCTGATCCCGTGGTGTCTGCCCCACACTGGTAACCGCCACAATCACTGGGCAGGACTTTATGGTCGACTGGAGTGGGATGGATTCTTCAGCACAACTGTCACTAACCCTGAGCCCATGGGCAAACAGGTACTTTAACTTTTAAAATTTTTTAGCTTGATTTGTTTAAAAAATATCTAACGGTGTTTTTAGTCCATCTTGTTGAAACAATTTAACATCTCGCATTCACCTGGACAGTCAGCATATAGAAAAATGTCTGATCTCACTTTTATTATAAACCTCTAGTCAAATTATTCCAGCATATGAATTTATGATTAATCAACTTTCAAGGTCTGTAACAAATTCTTTACTTTATGACGTTAACCCGAGCTCTTAATTCCAGGGTCGCGTTCTGCATCCTGAGCAGCACAGAGTGGTCAGTGTGAGGGAATGTGCACGCTCTCAGGGATTCCCCGACACCTACCGCTTCTTTGGAAACATCCTGGACAAACACAGACAGGTAACAGCTAGTTTTAATATAAAGCCCACCCCTAAAACAAGAAGTCGGAGTGTATTTTATTTTATACTTCTTTCACTCCTCTAAACAATAACTGATTTTTAAACATTGCTCTTGAACTCATCCACTAGGCTAAACTGGTAATCCATGAGCCATTTCTGCTTGTCTTTTCTGTTGCTGCCTCCCAGGTTGGGAATGCTGTTCCTCCTCCACTCTCCAGAGCCATTGGGTTGGAAATTAAGAACTGTGTTGTGAAACGAATCAAGGAAGAACAAGCAGCAGGTAATTTTATATTTTCCTGAACTGTAATTGTTGAGAACATCTAGCACCTTACTAGATCCTTTTTATAAATGTTGGCTCTTCTCTCCACAGGAAACATCAAACAAGAGAAGATGGAGATCTTTGATTAGGTCCATGTTAATCCAGCAAAAATCTGTTCAGTAATTCCTGATGTTGGGATATTTCTACTAAATAAGCTGGCTTCACCTGTCACTAAGTGGCCACTATGGACATTCTCTGTAGTAATCATTCCATGTCGTTTTAAGTGTGCATTTAATCACGATATTGATGTTAATGTGGGATAAATTGTATGTAGTTTTTATATGTAATATTTCAAATAAAGCTCTTATGAAATACCATTTGTGATTCAGTTTAACTCGGTGGTGAGGGGAGGTTAGTAGCTGACCCAGGCCTAAACCATATCAAGTCCAGACTGCTGGTGTTTGTTTGCTCTCATGCATCAAATTGACAAGTTTTAGTTTAGACCAGGCCTACTCAATACCATCCGACAAGGGTGGCAGTTCTGCAGGTTTTCAATGTGTCCCTGCTTCAACATACATCACTGAAATGGATCCAACAGCCAAAGACACTAAAACTACTTTCAAAGCGTGGCGGGCAGATTTGACCATCAGGACATTGTTCTCCAGTGTGGCACAATCCCTCAGCCTAATGTGAGATGGTTTACTGGATGCATGCTGATCATGGGACTGTGTGTAAGTGAAAGCAAAGGAAAACAACAGAATGCAAATAGTGTTGTGTTTAGTAAAAGTGGCTTATTGAAAGTTGCTTGTCTTTATTATTGAAAATGTTGACAAGTTGAAAATATATGTAAGCTTAAGGTACTTGTCAGGTGCAAGTAAAAATTACTCCTAGCAAAAACTAAAGTTGTTATACAACGATAAATGTTAAACTGCAAATTCTGCAACAAGAATAAAATAGGAGCTGTGCAACATGAGCATTATGTGAGCACTTTTTCAAATGTAAGCCTGCATGAGCTGGATCATCTCTTTCGTTAGTCGTTTTTCAGAGTCTGGTGGCAGTTCCTGTAGGAAGCTGCCAACATACCTGCCGTAATTAGTAAAGACATTTTATGTTGCTTTATGCTCCACCCTGATCTCCTTTAGCCTCTTCCAGAGGGCAACCTCGTCAGCATTCTTTTCTGAGGAGCGTTTTCAGGTTGAAGGGGGCTCTTCGTCAGGTATCTAGAAGCACAGTTTAACACTAAATGTAAAGAAAAATAAAATAAAATTTGATAAATGTTCAACCCATCAGACCTAACTTATGCAAAAATACCCTATATTTTATTCATGCTGGTTGGTAATTTGGTTTAATTTTACATTGAGTCCATGTACCATTATAACACCAATAGTTACTTTCTTAAAATCTATCCTTCTAAAAGGAATACATGCAAAACCTACTTTTTGGCTAAGAAAAATGCCTGCAATGGGACTACAGATGAAAATGATCCTCAAAATCTCAGTTTGTTATATTTACATGGTAAACTTAATGTCAAATAACTGCATTGTTCTAAAAAAAAATCTACCAAAAAGTTTTCTAGGACTTTGCTAGTTGGAAATGTTTGTACACAAATTAAGAAAGTGTGTAAATATGCTACTAAACTAATACAGTTCTTCCTTACGGCAGTTTTTATTGCTTTCTTAAAGCTTAAACATTTTTTGTTTTGATTTTCTTATTCATGTTATTCCACAGCGTGCCCTCGTTTTTGTCCTAAATATTGATCTTTCAATTATCTATATTCCTTTTAAATGATAACTTTCCCTCTTTTTAAATCTGCTTTGCAGTTTGTGATCATTTTCTTTTATAAGCTTTAAACGTGATTCCCAAAATCCCAACATTCCACTGATTCCCGAACCTTTACCATTTTAATGAGAAAAACAGTTTCTACTACTACTGACTCTTAACGGTTCTCTTTTATAAAGTGAAACCAGATTGTATGACTGTTTCACCTGCACTTCCACAGACTTCCGTACCACAGGGGAGATATGGAAGATCACAGTTAAACATCTTGTTTGTCAACTGATTATAAAAATTTAACACATTCCAAATGAAGTGCATTTATTTATATATTCAGTGTGACGATCACAGACCATGTGCAAGAATACAGCAGCTCTGATGAATGGGTGGGACAATAAGTTATTTTAATAAACAGATTACTGCAAAAATGTCCAAATGGTGAATTCTTAGGTAGCGATATGCAGGTGAGCTGTCTGAAGGTGTCCAAGTTGTCATTGTTTAATCTGAGTCAGCTTATTTTTATTTTATTTTTTTACTGCAAACCAAATACCAGCTGTTTCTTGGAAAATCTTCCATGTAGACCCCTCTGGTAATAACTATTGCTTCAAGCAAACCAAAGGACTGAATGATTTGATTAACATAAAAACCTGCAGAGTAAATGCAACAGAGGAAAAACAAGAACAAGAAAACTTTTTAAGGACAGTTAATTCTTTTTATTTAAACGACGGCCACATTTTATTACACAATCTGGCATCTTCCTGGAAATATTCTTCTACGTTCTTCAGTTGTTTGATGGTCTGTAAAGAGAAATAAATTACGTTGGAAACAAGTTAACAAGTTGATGACTGAGTTTCCAAAATTGATACTGAACTTACTTGGCCCATTCAACATTAAGAATAAGGTGGTCATATCCAAATCCTGAAACTCCTGCGATGGCTCTGGCTGCATCCTCCCGGCGATGGAAACTGATGAAGGCAAATCCCTACAAGAAACAGGGTGAGCCATCATGGGAAAAGAAGCGGACCACAAAGTTTCTGCTCATTGTTAAAAGTATCAAAAATCGTGGCAGTGTCAGCTGGGCAGTTACTTTAAAAAAAAGTACAGGTGTAACTCCAAAAATTTGAAAATCGTGCAAAACTTAATTTCTGTAATTCAACTTAAAAGGGTAAACAATTACATAGATTAATTACATGTAAAGTGAGCGATTTCAAGCATTTGTTATAATTGATTATTATGGCTTACAGCTTGTGAAAACCCAAATCTCAGAAAATTTGAATAGTGTGAAAAGGTTTAATGTTGTAGCCTCAAAGTGCCACACTCTAATCAGCTAATTAATCCAAAACACCTGCAAATTCTATTTCCGTAGAATTCACAATCATGGGGAAGGTTGCTGACCTCACAGTTGTACAGAAAACCATCACTGACACCCTGCACGAAGAGGGAAAGCCTCAACAGGTAATTGCAAAAGAAGTTGGATACACTCAAGGTGCTGCATCAAAGTACATAAATAAAAGGTTGAGTGGAAGGGAAAAGAGTAGAAGAAAAAGGTACACAACCAGCGGGAATGACTGCAGTCTGGAGGGGATCGTCAGAAAAAGGCTATTCAAAAATGTGGGGGAGCTTCACGAGTAGTGGACTGAGGCTGGAGTTGGTGCTTCGAGAGCCGCCACACAGACGGATCCTGGACTTCAAATGTTGTATACCTCTTGTGAAGCTGGTCCTGAACAAAATGTCAGAAGCATCTTACCTGAGCTAAAGAAAAAAAAATTAACCGGTTTGTTGAGCAGTGGGCCAAAATTTTGCATCTCATTTTGAAATCAAGGTCCCAGAGTCTGGAGGAAAAACAGAGAGGCAACAATCCAAGACACTCAAACTGCAGCGTGTAGTTTCCAGTCTGTGTTGATTTGGGGAGCCATGGCATCTGCTGGTGTTGGTCCACTGGACTTTATTAAGTCCAGATTCAATGCAGCCATCTACCAGGAGATTTTAGATCACTTGTTGCTTCTTTCAGCAGAAAAGCTATTTGGAGATGCTGACTTTATTTTCCAGCAGGACTTGGCACCTGTCCACACTGCCAAAAGAACCAAAACCTGGTTCAATGACCAAGGGAAAACTGTAGTTGATTGGTCAACAAACTCTCCTGACCTGAGCCCCATAGAAAATCTGTAGAGCTTTGTCAAGACAAAGATGAGACAATGAGACCGAGAATGCAGAAGAGTTGAAGGCTGCTATTGAAGCATCCTGATCTTCTATAACACCCCAGCAGTGCCACAGGCTGATCACATCCATGCCACGCCGCACTGCGGGAACCAATTCATGCAAAAGGTGCTGAAACCAAGTACTGACTTTATATGCATGACAATACTCTTCAGATGGTCAACATTTCTGTATTCAGCATGCCCTTTTAATTGATTTCATGTAATATTCTAATTTTCTGAGATTTAGAATTTTTATAAGTTGTAAGCCATGATCATCAAAATTATACCAAATAAATGCTTGAAATATCTCACTTTGCATGTAACAACTCTATATATTAGTTTCCCCTTTAAAGTTGAATTACTGACATAAATTAGGTTTTACACAATATACTATTTTTTTATTTCACCTGTAAGCAAGAAAAAAATATATACTGAAAATATCAGATGAACTAATGTCTATTATGTCTAGGAGAAACTCCAGCTTTGATAATTCCTCTCGGCAGGTCTTTGCAAGTTGAGCACTGACCTTTGACTGTCCCGTGTTCTTGTCTTTGGCCAGGTAGATCCTCGAGATGGAGCCAAATGGTCTAAAGAGCTCCTGCAAGTCTGTCTCACGGGTATCCTCAGACAAGTTGGTCACACGAATGGTAGCATTGTCATCAGCTGCCAGGTGCAATCATACACAGTTTATAATGAGCAAGACTTGTTAATTGTAGAATAGCCATTACAGACTCACCACCAACACTGACACACACTTACCTCTGCGGTTAGGCTGCATGGACTCTCCTCTCCTTGTGCCTCCATCCCTCAGGCTCGGAGGCACATACTTCCCAGTTTTGCTCTGTGCTGGCTGCACAGGCTCTGGTTCTGCTGGTAAAAGAAAATGAAGAGCAAGCTAAAATAAAAATCAAGAAAACTTTAAGAACAGCTCAGCAGAACAGATTGTTTAACAGCAGACAATCCAATTAGAAGAAAAGTGAGTTGATGGTACCAGCTGGCTTCTCTTTGTCTCCAGTGGAAAGTCCAAGCTGTTCAGCCAGCTCCTTTTGCATGGGGCCCAGGGTGTCCTTGTATGGACAGCGGGTGGTCCAATGGTCGCCTTTGCAAATACGACAAGACACAATCTTCTGTCCTTTCAATTTGTTCATGGGATCTTCATCCTGGTCTTGGGCATTCAAATCCTACAAAAAGCAACATTAGGGACTTGAGCAGTAGTTACACAAAGTTAAATACAGTCTAATACCATGGTTAAAACCGTTTTATATGGGAAAACTCTGTAACAAACAGACAATGAGGGGAGGAAAAGAAGAAGAAGAAAAAAAACAAAACAAAACTTTAAGATTCTCACCTCTTTGCTGGAAATGAAAGTCATGAAGACATCATCACTGACTGTAGTAGTAGCAACATTGGGACCTGGTGCATCAAACTCAGAGTTGCCAAATTTCTTCCAATTCTGAAACGAGAGCCGTAACAATTACATAATATCTGACTTTTTTAAAAGCAAACACTGCTGCTTCACCTTCATTTAATGTTAACCAACCTTTCTTCTAGCAACAGCTTTTGAGGCTTTCCTTGTCTCAATTTTGAAAGTCCTCACAATCTAAAAGACAAAATAAAACCAAAATAGTATTATTTTAAAGCCATATTTGACTGCTTTTGGAAGCAATTACAACAACCAGAAGTGTTTGTTAGGTTAAAAAAAACAAAAAAAACAAAACTGCTTATCAGCATCAACACAGGTTCCACCCATGAAATATACTCATACAACCACCACTGCCACGGTGGTCAAATGCAACATAAACCTTAACAAAAACACTTACCTTGAACTTCTTTCCATCATCATCAATTTTATATTCTGTGACTGTTTTAATGTTTCCTTTTATGGTTTCCTTTGGGGATGGTAGTGTGCCTGTAAAACAATGACACATTCTTAGTTCATTTTGAGTTATGAGTTTACCTGTATTCCAGGTTGCAATCTATATGGAGAGATTTGGATGCTGCTACATCAAACAACATCACACAACTTAATATGACCGTCATTTCATCACTAGCGTAGTGGGACTAAAATGCCTCGATTTCTTATCTTTTTGCAGATCACTGCAGTCAAATTAGTTTTAACAATTGTAGATATTTTGTTTTTGAATTATAACACGGAATATGATCATATCAATGGGATAACGTCTTAATGGCAGCATCAGTAACACAAAATGTTAGCTGTTAGCATTCTGGAGGTACTGAAAGACGCTACCGACGTCGCTTTAAACAACCCCAAATAAAACTTTAATAAAACTTACATCCACATCAGTCATTGAAACGTGTAGCTTACGCCCATGGAAGGACGTATATCCTTGATATGTACTGGGCAAATGCATGTAGCTCGCCTTTAATATTAACAACCACGTGGAAGTGGAAGCTGCCTAGCCGGCCTCCTCCTCCGGCTACAAAACTACAAGAAGAGGGCTAGCTTTAGCTAAAAATGCTAACAAGCTCGTTACCTTCATCTCCTTCCTCCTCGACTTGGTCAGCCCAACTGGGCTTTGAGCTAAAGGACAGAGAGATAATTAATATTAAACTAATAAAAACCATACAGTAAAAACGGCAACAGAACTGTTTAATGACACTCACTCGTCGTATTCAATCGACGGCATCCTCTTGCCTAGCTTAGGCTCAAGAACAGCACGAGCCGGCGCCGCGCAGGACGACACACACTTCCGCTGTTCTATCGTAACGTGCTGAATTTGCACACGTACCGCTGTCTAGCCAAGGCGGTTATCCCCAACAGAAATAGTGTCACCTGACGCGGGAGCGTGCACTCCTTCAGCGTTTGATCGTCTTTACTATGTTGGATTTCAGCACGTAAATCATTGTTTGTGGGTTGTTGTGTCGGCGAGGTTTTGCTAAGTTTCCAGTAGCCTTTAGCTTGCTTCGATTTTGGTCTTTGTCAGGTGACGTAACGCTTGTGATAGCCGCTGTGTATTGTGGGCCGAATCGCCATTTTGGATGGTCAATCCTTCCTTGTAAACAACTCAGTAGTGTGCATCGTCTTTGCCTGTTCCAGTATCTTTGATAAAAATGGGACAATGGTGTTGTGTGAAAGGCTGCCGTGCTAAGTCACACGACAAACATGGTAGAAAAGTTGGCCATGAAATTAGATTTTTTCGGTTTCCCACCTGGAAAAGAGGCTTTGGACAGCAGGCAGAGGAAATAACAAAGAGGCGTCGGATGGCATGGGTCGCAGCTGTGAGACGGATGGACATCACCTTCAACAACATATCTCCCTTCTTGCGTGTTTGCTCTCGGCATTTTCACAAAGGCAAGTAGGAAAGATTGCTTTTGTTGTTTGTTTAAATAATGTTACTAAATATGCTCATTCTTTTTGCTTTCTAATAGAAATGCGTTAATCTGTGTTAGATTAGCACAGTAATGTGCTATGAATGATTTTAAATATACAGGTAAACAACAAGAATGCATAATAACACAATGCATGAGATTGTCTCTTGTGCTATGAGAGATCTGATGGGATGGTTAACTGGTCTAGTTAAGTGGTTAAGATTGTGAAATGAAATGGGTGCATCCAATGTAACTAGCTTTTAAATAAATCCAAACATATGATTGCAGGTCAACCAGCTTATGAAATGATGGAGGCTGACCCAGATTGGGCCCCATCCCTACAACTGGGACACACAGCTGTTAAACCCACAAACGCTGCGCGCTCTGCAAGGCGAAGTAGATGGGATCAGCTAAGGAAAGATAGGCTGCAAGCAGCAGAGATGAGGGTAAACCAGGATGCAGATGCAGACCCTGGAGAGCTACAGACCAAGGAGGGGACATCTGATGCTGGAGAGGAAAGTGGTCAGCTACAAACCAGAGAGGAGACACATAGGCCTGGAAGAGAACGTGATCAGCTGATCACAGAGGATGTGACCCAGACTGAATGTAACCTGTGTGTGCTCAGGCGTTCAGAAGTAAACCGCCTGTTGGAAGAAAACCGAGAGCTGCAGTGTGAACTGAATGTGCGCAGGATGTCTGAAGGTTTCTTTGGAGAGGATGATGAAAAAGTAAAGTACTATACAGGTCTGCCAAACCTGGGAACCTTTATGGCATTATTTAATTTTTTGTTGCCTCTCATGCCCAGTAAAAAGAAAATTCTCACTCCGTTTCAAATGCTTCTGTTAACATTCATGCGCCTTCGATTGGATCTGCCTCCACAACACTTAGCTCACCTGTTTCACGTTTCCCCAAAAACAGTGTACAGAACATTTGATGAAATGGTGTCAGTTTTACATGCGAACCTGAGGCATTCAATTGTATGGCCAGATAAAAACACACTAAACTGTATAAAGCAGAAGTATAAGATCTTAACAGGAACCATCCCCATAAACACGGTTCTTCCGTGTGATCGTGAAGAAGGCACAATGTTGGATAAGGTTGTCACTGTGTGCTGTGCCCTGACAAACCGTTGTCTTGACTCTTCTTTGCCTCTCTTCAGAACATAAATAACCAGTGCCAGTTTGGATAATGAAAATCACTCTTCATCACTAATTACATTTAAAAAAATCTTGTGGAGACAAACACTGAACAGGAAATATTTTTACTTTTTAGATTTTTAGTTTTTGAACTGTTCATATGTGTAAGCACCGATACCATAAACTAGGTAGTTTATGTGCATCGATGAGGTCCGAGGTAGTAATGTGGCGTTGGAGCTACATTCCTTAGTTTTGTGGTCTTAAGGATCTTTGTTATTGTCAATAATTTGACCAAATGAACCCAGGCCTCCTTGATAAGTTTGTCCCTGTAAGATATCCTTCTTATTTTTCTCCAGATTGGTGACTGAATAAACCGTTTAAAACGTACTACTAAACTAATACTCCTGTTCTTTGTTGTTTACATCTGAGGTAAAACCAAAACGGCGCCTGTGGGCATGTCTGCTAGTTAGGTCACATGACTGACAAAGACTGAATTCAGTACTTTATTTCAGACATAATAGGTTTATATTAACAACACACACACACACAGTTGAAGAACATTATTTGGCTCCACAATCACAGTTTTCATAATCATTCAACACTATTATTACCTCGCCATGTCCCCCATGACTTCGATTACACGGATGCTGTATGAGGTCCAATGACTCGCTGTAAGAAGTTAAGAAACAAGATACTATCCAGAAAACCTGTAATGATTGTTACATTTCCTTTGGCTTAGTGACTGATAGGATATATACAGGAATGCAGAACTTTGCAGTATTTAATATCTCCAGTCCAAATTTCCATAGCAAATAATCTATTTTGTAGGGTATATCTTGTACAAGGGGCAACGTCCTTAAGAAAAATGAACAGGACAAGAAAGCCCTTGCATTCATTTTATTTTTAAAGTACCAGTAAGTTCTGCCATTATACTGTGCATACAGTCTGTCATGTCCTCTCTCTTTCAAGCTCATTCTGTGTTCCAATGAAAGGTGTTTTGCACAGACGTGATCATATTTTAGTACTTTAAAAAACAGGAAGACATTTACATTACCTTCACTAAAGTTGGAGGCAGCCTTTTCAGTCTTCCAGAATCTGTGTGACATGCCTGTAGCTTATGATATCCTAACATCAGTTGTTTTTATGTATAGATGACTCAGATAACTTATACTTATGACAATAAATATGAGGAAGTTTGGTCTTCATATACAGTTATACAGGGAACACACCTTCTGACACACAGCATTACTCAGCTTGCCAAAATCTGTGTCCCTTGTCAATATAGCATATTATATTTAATAATCAGATGTTTTCATTCATAGATATCTTAAATCACACCTAATCACTACAGTAAATTTAAGGAAGTTTGGTCTTCATTTACAGAAGCTAAACAGGATGTACAAATTGTGGCAGGCAGCATTTTATATCATGATTAATAATCAGATGCTTTTAATTATAGATACCTTACACCATACTTAATTACTGCAGGTTTTATAAGCATTGTATAAAAACAACTAACAACTTGATCTGTGGGAATTGTACTTGATGTGATTTAATTGGATTATAACTGGATAACAGTAGTTTGAATAATAATTGGATTTCCTTCCTAAGATTTGCTATGCTTTGGCACAAAACTGATAATTTGTATCACATATAATAAATATTATGTTTTTTTAATCATAAATACTTTATTGATCACAACTGGATAATTGGCCTCTGCATTTTACCCAAATGTATTTACACTAGAGAGCAGTATAGTAGAATCTAAGTCCTCTATATGAAGAATCTTTTGTAAATACATTTGAAACTTCCTCATATTAACTTCAGTAACCTGGAATAATAATAATAATAACAATAACAATAATAATAAAACATTATTAAACTATATTGGGAGGGGACACGGATTCTGGCAGACTGAGAAATACCATCTACCAGAATCTGTGTATATAACTTTTGTAAATAAAGATCAAACTTCCTTAGATTAGACATTTAATATTTACTGGAGCACTGTGGTCTCAATGGGTAGGATGAAATGTTAGATAACCGGAGCTAAAACTGTACAATAAAGAAAGATGCATGTCTAACTTTTTCCTTAACAATAGGAGCTCAGACATGTTGTGGTGGCCAAGATTTCACGGGGCCAGGTTTGGCCAGCATCTCCCTCAAAGGAAAAAGCAATGGTTATCATCGCTGCAGGCGATCTCACAGCAGCAGAGAGATTTATTCCCAAAAGCATTACAACAAAAAAAGAATTCACCACATAAATTTCCTTACTGTTATAGTTTATAAACATTAAATTAATTTAACTTTTGCTATTTTGAAAGTAACACTGGCAATACAGAGGCTGAGTTTTACTGTGGTGGCAGTGTTACACTGAATTAACTCCTGAATGAAAAAAAAACAACTTTGTAACACAGGAAGACAAACATCTCTACAGCCCCCCCATTTTTTTACAAGAATGATAGAGGAGCAAATGATATTTATTACAGATAATTATGTCTCAGAGTTGGAGTTGGTAATATTGATATAAAAGTGAGTGTAAATTATGCCTTTGCAGAATTATGATAAGCTTAAGATTTTCAGTCTGAAACAAGGATGTACTTCACACAAAAGCCACAAAAAGGAGTTTTACTTCCTCATTTTTCCCTTGCGTTGTCCTCTGTACTTTTTCCGCAGCACGCCACTCTTATACTGTCAAACACAGCCATGTAGAGGATCGGATGGATGCACATGTTCAGCGTTGCAAGTCCTTTGGACACTTGGTACATGTTGTAAACCCAGCAGACTGACTTGTGAGGGCTGTTAATTCTTAGATACAGATGATATGTTTGAAAGATGTGATAAGGCCCAAAGGAAAGTGCATATAGCACGATCACTGAAGAGACTAACAGTGCAACCTTTCGTTTTTCAAGTGTTGTTAAACTGGCATTTTTCCACACCACCCAAAACACAGCACAGTAAGCAATGAAAGTAACCAGAAAAGGAACAAGACACCCAAAAACCGCCAGGAATAATTTGTAAGTGAAGTGATGATATTCAGATTCAGGAATCTGGTCACAGAAGGATACACACAGAGTCTTGTTGTTGTAGGTGTGCTGGCAAACTGAGGCGAATTTCAACACAGGGCAGGAGATGACCCCAACAATAATCCATATGACAACACTGAGTATCTTGGCGTGGACAGGTTCCACGTGGGAGCGAGTAAAAAAAGGCCACACAAGAGCCACACATCGGTTCACACTTATTGCCATGACGAAAAAGATGCTCACGTATAAGTTGGTGGTGAAGAGAAACCTCTCAATTTTACACACAGCATCACCAAACAGCCAGTGTTTCCCCAGGGAGTAGTAGACAATCAGCAAAGGCAAGGTGAGGACATACAGCAGGTCACTGATGGCCAGGTTGAAGGACAGGACGACTCCCGTGTGCCAGTTTCCTCTTTCTCTGACCAGAAGCAGCCACAGAGCAAACAGATTTCCTGCCAGGGCCAGAAGAAACTCAATCCCATATATGGTAGGCAGCACGCCGATCTGAAATTTCTCACATTTAGTGAAATTCAGCTCCATCCTGCTGTCAGCGTAAGTTATTTTTATGAGCAGCTATTGTTGCAAGCCACACCTATAAAAACAGAAGATAGTTTATCAGGTTCAGTCATTTCATGAAGTGGTGTTATTTCTTTCTTCCAGGCCACTAGAGAGCTGACAATAATGTTTGAAAATGTTTATCAAGTTGAAAAGTAGAAATAAAAGAAGCTTCCACTTACTGAAAGACAGATATGTGGCGTGCTGTGGCGTGAGAGGTAATTTCTTGGGTTAAAACTGCTGAAAACATGAGACACTCGGCTATGAGTGAAGTGACAGATGTGAAGGGCTCACGCAAAACAGTCACTTCCTCATACCCACCCACCCTTAAAATACATTTCGTAATTTGAAGAAGCAAAACATCAATGCCTTGTATTAGTCATAGATTTTGTAAGAATGTTTATTTGTCAGACAAATGCATTGATCTCACATGATAAGAAAAAACACAAGTTTTGCAAAGCTAATTTCCACCTCCGGTGTTTGACCATGCAGGGGAAACAGTAAATATAAAATACTTTTCATTTGCTAAATACAATAAAATGAGATGATTAAGCAAACCTGACTCTTCTGCTGCCCATCAAGTTCACACAAAATACTCAAGCATCCAACATCCAGCCTGCTGACATCCCATCACCACATAAACGTAAAAATGAAGCTGATCCAGATATAAACAAAGGAAATGCCTGCCATTAATCCTGTCATTATCATCTCGAGATAGAGAGAAAAAAAAGAATATCTTAAGATTTTAGAGTAGGCTACTTGGTCTTGCTGATCTATAGATACAGTTTGCATAAGAGGAATATGCAGTTTTAGTAGACGGCATAATTCTTAATCCAAATGGGACATTGAATAAGTTTTTCTTTAGTTCGATCACAAAGTATATTAACAACGATATTTATCGGTGCTGTTGAACGTTCAATTTTTCACAATCAAAATAATTTGGATTTCATTTATATATAGCTGCTTACCTACAACACGACGTGCATCGATAATTTGTTTTAGCCGCAAGCTGCTCAAGTTTCAGTTCCATTACGATTAAATTTGTCCTCTTATTCTGGCCAATTCTCAACTGACATTAAGTGAATGTCACAGTTCCTGACTGCAAACTTCAAGTTCCTCATTTGCCTTCAGGGAGACAAGAGAACAAACAACTTAAAAATTCACCACGTTGTTTTAGTTAGAATTTCAGATTTATGACATTTTAATTTTTGCATTTGAATGGAAAAAACACCCAACAGAACATCTCAATGAGGTTCAACAAGGAACTTTAGAAAATGTAAAAATATGTTGTTTTGAGGTTTACAAATACAAATGTTTACATAAAGATAGAACATTTTAATCATACATGTACGACCTGTGAATCTTCTGTCCTTCAGTTCACATTAAATAGCTTCACAAGCATCCACTCAACTCAAGTCTGCACCAGCTGATGGAATAAAGCAAACATTTGCTGCCATCTGCTGCATCAGCGTGGTACTGCAGCCAAAGTCCAGGTTAAGAATCCAAGTTGAAGAGCTCAGCCTTTTCCCTTCCTCGGTTTGAAGCCTTGCTTTGCTCCTGCACCCTTCTTCTTGAAGCCCAACTTGCCATTTTGACCTTTTGATTTGAACGATTTGTCCTTATTTTTCTTTCCATCAAACTTCTTTTTGCCTCCAAATTTATTTTCCCTGTCACCAGGTTTCTTTGAGCCAAACGCTTTTCTTGAAGGCCCCGTTTTCATTCCAGATACGTTCCCCCCATCCCCAGATTTCTTCCATCCTTTCCCCCGTTTATCTTTTCCCATTTTGTCTCTGTGCTGTCCTCCTGGACCTTTCCTTTTTGGCAACTTGGAATCTCTTTCTTTTGAGGATTTTCCAGGGGAAAACTTCCTCTTCTTGGCTGGTCCTTGAGATTTTTCTGTGTTCCGCCTCTTTTTACCGCTCAGGAACATGTCTGTAAATAAAACATCTTAAGTCAATAAAAATGAATTGAAAAAAAATGCTGTGAAACTAATGTTTACACACAGTGCATTCACCTTCATCTGGTTCCTCCCCCACAGCCTGTCTGTAGTACTCTGCATCATCATCAGATTCTACAGCAGCTGTCTGTTCGTCCTGCATTCCTGGATCCTCAACTTCGTCTTCCTCAGATTCTGTTTGCTTTTTCTTCATGCCTTCCAGGCTCCTTTTCCTGTTGACACAGAAGAAAAATACAACCCAAAACATTTGATTCAAACTTTAAACAAGTGAAAACCATGACAAAGGGGCAGATTACTTTAAAGCCAAATTACTTGTTTTCCTCCCGCTTCTCTTTTTTCTGAGCAACGTTCTGTTCCTGTTTTTTCCGGCGTTCCTCCTTCTCTTTCATCTGGGCTTCCTTCCTCTTCAGGGTCTCTTGTATTTCATCCTCCGTCTTAGAGACTGCAAGCAGGATATACAAAAAACATTCTCACTGAAGAGTAATTTGTGCCAAGTATGCATAAAACAAACTAACTAGAGACGAATCAGTAAGCGTTTACTTTGAGAGAAATCATAGAATTCATACCACTTTGATCATCCTGTACGTCTGTATTTATCAAGTAGAAATTAAAAAAAGGTTAAGACTCACTCGTAGAGTGGTAAAGGATGTTTCCTTCACCCATCCCTTCCTGAATCTTTATCAGCTGCAGAGTCATGCGAGGGCCAATCTAAAGACAAAACCATGCAATATTGAGCCAAATCCCAGGCATCACTGTAGCGGTTTTTAAATTGTCCTTTGTTTACGCACTTCAGTCAGACGGACAGCGCTCTGTTGGGATGGCATGTTTCCTCTTCCAGAGTAAGCCTGCGGCAGCTCAGTTATGTTGTCTTCCCCATCTGGCTCAGCTTCACTCTCTGAAAGGTTTGCTCCCCTGCGTTGTTGGAAAGTGCAACGTTTTTTTTTTTTTTTTTTTTTTTAATCAGATTAGAAAACAAAAACATGTTAACCATCTCAAACCCTCTGGACTGAGGGTTTAAGAATTGTACCTACACAAGAACCTTACTTTATCAGCAGTTCACTGATATCCTCAAACTTGGTCATATTTGGGAACTTCTCTTGCATCAGCTTCTTCACTCCACGACTCATGCCCACGGGGACGACTTTCAGGCTGCTGCAGGGTGGGAACGAAATCACTTCTTAAGCCTGACAGCTAATCAACGATTCAAAGTGTTTCGTTGCGTGAGGGCTCATCAGTGCGTTTACTTTGGACGTACATCACTGAACAGTCAAGTCATAATGTGTCATCGTCTGAGCCCAAATATCTCTTCACAATTATCACTGAAAATTAAATCCATCTAAAGTGTAGTCTATCATGCAGTCTTCCTACAACATAGAGCAGCTTTACTCCAGAGTTCAAGCATGTTCTCGCAAAGCGTGTAGACTCGTAAGCCATTTGGACTTAAGGAAACAGCACAATGTTGATATTTGATAATCATACTTACTAGTGTCGAAACTGAATTTCCTGGGATGTTGGATCATAACTAATGAGGACACAACGCTTGATGTTATTGAGGTTTACCTGAAAAACACCATCATTTTTCAGTAGACTTCAGGGTTAAATGTCAATGTGCTGAATAACTTGACTGAAAAATCAGAAAGCGTTTACTTATAGA
The DNA here is from genome assembly GCF_017639745.1 of Melanotaenia boesemani. Classification (NCBI taxonomy): domain Eukaryota; kingdom Metazoa; phylum Chordata; class Actinopteri; order Atheriniformes; family Melanotaeniidae; genus Melanotaenia; species Melanotaenia boesemani. The sequence goes on along the minus strand of NC_055683.1, from coordinate 28,722,138 downwards.
AAATCTTCACATGTACTCAGAAGACTATACTTTCATCATGTCAGCAAGGCTTTACACCTTGAGTCAAAACACTATGATAAAAAAAGGCTGTTTTACTTTACATACCTTTTGCACATTTATGGAAGGAAACATGTTTTGAAACATGGTAGCCATCAGTTTAACATGCATGCCATCCAGGCCGAAGTTACTGAGGATGAGTAGTGGATGATGCGTGAACTGCTGATTGTGCATCCTGTGCTTCTTCAGAGATGAAACTACATCTTTGATAAGAGAATACTGGGGAAAAGAAGAAGAAAAAAGGTGAAAGTTTGATATAAAATAGGAGAAACCCTAAGTAAACATGACTGGTTGCTCTGGCTCATCAGTGCGTTTACTTTGGAACATCACTTCACAGTCAAATATTTAATATGTCATCAGCTGAACCCATTGTTTTTAGTTTTCTATTTTTATTATTTTGTTTTATTTAAGAGAGTTACCTTGAGGACTTTGAAGTAAAGCATAGGTCCTTTGGGAAGTCGAGCAAGTCTCTGTAAAGACAAAACAGGAGTTATAAGATTGAAGGCAGTTAAACATGGCAAATCTCCAAGTCTGCTGGTTTGGGGTCTCACCATGTTGATGCTGTCGGCAGTTTTTCTGAAAATCATGAAGTGTGTCACTCCAAGTGGTCCTGCTATGGCCACAAAGTCTTTCAAAACATTCTTTTTCCGAACCTAGTTTAATAATATGAAAATCATACACACAAAGAAAGAAAACAGACATGGTAAATGTGTGACAAGAGGAAAAGTTCAAACGAAATCTAAATTTAATTTACACAAGACATTTACAGGCATGAAATACTTTTATTAAAACAAGACGTGATAAATATGCTGCAGGCAGGCTGGCGGACCTTCAGAGACTCTGCGGTGAAGGGTTCCATGACTCGCCGCATGTCCAGGATGAGCTGGCCCACGTTTTTGCCAACCTGACCCCGTTGAAACACGAAAGAGTGTGGGACAGACCCGTAAACCTCCTCGGCCACATGGTTTGCTTCAGCTCTGGATTTCTTCTGATTTTTGGTCTGTTAAGAACAACATTCACGAAATTAATGAAGCACTCAAATATGAAAAACTGCCCGATTTTTAGTAATCGCCGATCATGCCAAGCTTAAAATAAACTCTTCTTGTTAAGTAGAAGAATCTCGCCACACACAATACTACAAACTGCAACTCAGCAATAGACTAGTCTTTGGAGATAAAATATGATCACAACCACAGAATGAAAAATACAAAATATATTCATTGATGTTCAACTTTGGCTAACCATTTTTTTTGCTAACAAGCAAGCACATGCCTGACGCTTACCTTTGATTTCCCCATGTTTTAACTCGATGCAGTCCAGATAAATACCGTGGGAAAACACCTTTTGCTAAGTTATATTTAAACTACCGGGATTAAATAAGTTCATTATTTCTGGAAATGTTATTTTAAACTGCTACAAATCTCTTCTAAGTCAGAACGTCTCCTTCCACATGGTTCACCCGCTGTGTCACACAGTAATATGTCCGTGTGTTTCTGAAACGCTTGCTAGTTCCTAGCTACTCCTCACTGGTACACACACATGTATGCTCCGGGGTCATTTGACAAATTTCCGTTTATTGTTTTGGCCGTTGGGGGGAAGCAAATACACATCGAAGCAACATTGTAATGTGCTGCTTATGTATTTTCAAAGACAAGTCATATTATAATTATTATGGGTTTTGTTGTAACTGATAACATAAACCTAATTGAATTATTTGGTAATTAGGTAAATCATCATTAAATATTGTTACTCCTGCTACTCCACTTGGCAAGAAGAGAGAAGTCTGTCTGTCTGTCTGAAGAAACTAAACTAAATTCAAGTGTGTCAGCAACCTAAGAAAAAAGACATGACAGAAGCATGAAAATGCTTGTGTCATTAAAAGTCCAGTCCAGCTAAATTCCAAGGTGTAATCATGTAGGACTGTAACTTTGTCAGTCTTACAATGATCCCCCCCACCCTTTTTGTGGGGGTAAATTCTGTAGCATCACAGGTTGGTGGTAGAGGGAGGAGACAACCAGATTCCTACATTGAGCACCCAACTAAACAACAAGCTCTGGGAGGCGGTGTCATTGGGATAGTTTGTAATTAGCTGTCTTCTTCCTTAGAAATTCTGAGACGAAGACTTTGCAGATGAAGAACAAGTGTAGCTTCTGAAAAAAAAAACCCAGTTACCAAAATTGCTTTGCTGTAGATTCACAGATTTTCACAAGGAACTACTTCTAATTTTTAATCTGCAAGAAAGAGCAAATTTATGTGTCTCTTAAATATTTGAACATTTAATAATAATAATTAAAAAAACCTTAACATTTGTTCTGCGGTGCTAAAAACTGGAAAAGAGCCGAGAAGACACTTTCAGCTGCCACAGTAAGTTATGAATATTGCTTCCTTTTTTATGTATAATCAATATTCAGCTGGTTGAATATTTATGATGTGTATAACTTGTTATTGTTGCACACGTTAACTGAGCAGTGAAGTGAGTTTTAAAGACATTTAAAATGTGGACAAGTATATTGTTTCATTGGCAAACTTATGCATTTTTAATCGACATGTCAGTGATGATCTGTTTGCATTGTTTATGATGTTTTTGTGGGGCAAACTGTTCTGTTGGCTGTGAGATGGAAGTGTGTTGATTCTGGCTGGTTTGTGTTTACTGTTGCTTCTGAAGTGTTGACATACCAAGTTCCAGCGAGGTGGAAATGTGTGTTCTTAAACCTTTACAAAGAAAAATCTGGTGGACTATCAAGGTCCATAAAATACTCTTTTCTTAAATACAAAATTAATATTAAAAGTAAAAAAAAGTCAGAAATGATTGAGAAGGATTACCTGAACCTTTGTATATATGCTGTGTTCCAATAATATCTTCTTCTTTACTACCAGGTTGTCCTTAGAAGTTAATTAATGGACAGGACTCTGACAGTAGGTCTGGCTCTTTTCCTCACATTTTGTGTGGACATACCAGAAGCTGGAGGATGGAGGGAGTGGGCTAATGGTGAAAGCAAACGGTCATTACGTTCTTCCGATAAAGCAAGCCGTTGTTCCTATACCTTCATTGTTCCACAGCAGAAACTGACTGGGGCTCTCTGTTTGAACACACAGTCTGCAGTGACTAACCACTCAGAGGTGGCAGCACTGCAGGCAAAGCTCAAACAGCAGCAGGAGCAACTTGAGAGGCTCCAGCTCCAACTGGAGCAGGAAGGGTCTCTTGTCATGGAAGTAAGAGCCCTGCGCAAAGAGAGCAACAGCATGAATTCTCGCATCACCCAGCTCTATGCCCAGTTGCTACAAGAAGTCATCCATAAGAAAGACCAGGCTTTGGAGCAGCAAAAAGTGGAGAACCTCCTGCTAAATGCTACAACTCAGGTGAGCAGAGAACTCAAGAGACAGCCATATTATCTTAATGCATATCAATCTTGTATTTGATGTGGATGGTGGGATATCTCAGGCACTGCAGGTGTCCAGTGATTACAGGGAACTGGAGAAGAAATATGGAGCCCTCACCTCCATGATGAGCTCCCAGAATCAGCTCATTACCCAACTGGAGAAGCAGTGTCAGTGCAGGGACTCTAGCCAGTCATCTCTGGTAGGGAACACACTGTCCAGCATGTTGCAGGTGTAAGCTGATTTTCTTTACAAGGACTAAGATTTCTGTGTTGTTTCTTGTTGGTCTGAACAGGCATTGACTAAAACACCAGGAAGCCGGACTGATGTGCATCATAATAACAGCTCTGAGACCAACAAAATAAGCAAGGATGTTCAAAGAGACCAGAGTGTTTTTCCATCCCAGCAAGCAAAACCACGAGAAGCTCCTTCCCTTCCCTCCACTACCACCAGTACTTCTACTGATGCGCCCTTTATTAGCTTCCCTGTCACAAAATCTCCAGGTACATCAGGCTAAAACATATCAGCAACACCTGATTAGACTCAGAAAAGTGTGTATAAATGTGTCACTCTTCTGTCAGAGTTATTTAACAGCTCAGATAAGCAACAGAAACTGATGGAGTCAGTGACCCACTGGGAGAAGTCTTATCTTCCTGGGAAAGCCTAAACAATGTCAAAAACAGCTAGCAGCTCTTATCCGAGTGCAAGCTTTATAACAAACATGTACTTGTAGCCTCAGCCTTTGCTCGAGCTTTATATTACACCTTTAGGATACAAGTGTTTAGCTGTTTGAAATGACAAAGGAGAGGATTTTAGCAGTATTTTTCACATTATAAAATGTCTGGTGGAAGAGTGCAGAATACCACATCTAGTTAATGGGAAATGCTTGCTATGGCAGATCATTAGTTATTATCACTCAGTGAGGGTTATTTTCTCCATGTATACATTTTGTTTGGGCAGATTCCTATGTTCATCTTATCACTGTGACATGAGACACTGAACATGTGCTGGAGAAAGAATTCTCCAGCTTCAAGCAGATAAACTGAAGCTGCACAGCATCTTTGATCTTACAAAGCTCTCTTTTCAAATTGCCACCACTGATGAGGCCTGTTTATAAAGGAGTAAGTTTAAATTTCAGTGACTAAGTTTCAGTTTTATGCTCCAAAAACTCTGTTGCACCCCAGTCCTTTTAACATGTGCATGACATTATCGTTAACAGTAAAAGAGCATCAGTCTCAGAAAATTCCACTATGCCATTAGAAACAATGTCTACTAAATATGATACTTTTCATGTAATCATTTAACATTTTATGGTAATACATATAGCTAATATACTTAACATTTCAACATGTTGCCCTTCCTCAGGGCCATGGTGGGACTGTCAGCACGCTCTGGACTCAGGTGAGACCACCAGTGGTATTTATCTGCTTCGTCCCAGGAATTCCAACCGACTCCTGCAGGCCTGGTGTGAACAGAGTCGAGCTCAGGGAGGGTGGACAGTCATCCAGAGGAGACAAGATGGGTCGGTGAATTTCTTCAGAACGTGGGATCAGTACAAGGTGACTTCATGCAGCTTTTGAAATCAAAACAGCACAGTGAGGGTGATTATTGTTATAACTGCAGAAATATCTGCGATGTTGTTCCACTGCCTCATGCTTTCATTCTAAATGGAAATGTACTGAGAATGTTAACATGCTTTCACGTATTTGGTCTTAACCCAAATCTCATCATGTCCTTTGGGCTATTTTCTGAAATCTCCACCAGAGCTGCAAAATTATAAGGCCTTAAAGGCCATTTGGGGTTACTGGCACTTGAGGGAGTATCATGCATTCAGTAGTTACTTAACATTGCTTAGTTGCCTAACATTCTTCTTCCAAGTCTAAATGAGAAGGGTTCATGCAAATCAAGACTAAAGCAGTGTATTGCCATGTTACAGCAAGGCTTTGGGAATCTGGACGGAGAATACTGGCTTGGCCTGGAACACCTCTACTGGCTAACTAAACAGTCTCAGTATAAACTCCGAGTGGCCCTGGAGGACTGGCAGGGTCGGCAGGTGTTTGCTGAGTATGACAGCTTCCAACTGGAACCAGAGAGTGACTGGTACCGCTTGCGCTTAGGCCAATACCACGGCAACGCAGGAGACTCCCTCTCATGGCACAACAACAAAGCCTTCACCACACTGGATCGAGACAAGGACAGCTACACAGGTCTGTGCCTGCTCAGTAGTTCTCTGTTCTGAGATAACATTTTCACTTAATAATAGTCTCTTTTCTTTTGTTGTGCCATCAGGTAACTGTGCTCATTACCAGAAAGGAGGATGGTGGTATCACATGTGTGCCCACTCCAACCTGAATGGTGTGTGGTATCGAGGTGGACACTACAGAAGCCGTTACCAGGATGGGGTCTACTGGGCAGAATTCCACGGAGGGTCCTACTCCCTCAAACGAGTTTTCATGATGATCAAACCCACATAGCTCCATTACTATCTTTAAGGGAAACACCTTAACTGTTGTGGATGACACAGATAAATGTACAACTGAAACTGAAAATGTTTTTACATTGTATGTATAATAAATAAAATGCTTCAACACAAGGACATTGGTTCAATGTCGACATTGGTAAGGACATAAAAGTGGCCCACAAAGGTCCCTGGAAGACAAGTGTTTGTTTTGCACTTGAGATAGATGTTTATTTATCTATTCAGGGTCTGACATCAAGGTTTTTTTTTAAAGGTCTTAATGGCAAACAGTGATTATCCGCTGTGACAGCGTGCATCATCGTCCTTGTTGTAAAACTTTATATGTGATCATTTTGACTTGCAGAGAAATTGTTATATCAGGGAATATTTATTTGGACATTATAATTATTTTCATTTGAATTGAAAATCTTTTTGACCTCTGTTCTGACTTCTTGGACACTGTCGACTCTTTACTTTTCAGCCATTACTCCTACATCAGTCATTACCCTGTATAATCTCTGCAAGCTTATATCCCTCAGTTTTCCCTGCCATCTGACTGAACTTTACCCATCATTACCCATCATTTCCTGTGCCTGCTCACCTCCGGACTCTGGCTCAACTACTGACCTGCTCTGGCTACAAAAATCACTGCCCCGTTGCTGCAGCATCCTGTAACTTGTTTCTTCACAATACGTCTCTGCATGCGAGTCCCTACAGAATTTGATGGAAGTTCTAGTCCGATTGAAGACTTTACTAACTTGCCTCTCTGTTTTTAGGCTCTTCTGAGAATCACCTTCCAGCCAACACTGCCAGCATTCTCAATTACTGAGCATCAGCCATGTGCATCTGTTAAATCAATTAAAACCTTTTCCTTTTTTATTGCCCCTGCCCCCTTATCTTTTGATTAAATTTGAACCTATTATGTAATTCAAATGACATCTCTGAGTAAAGCTCGCCGGCTGTGACCCCTCCTGTCCATCTGCCTCTCCACCTCTTCCTTTCTCTGAACTGCCTGGCAGCTTTGATTCAGTCATCTGACAAGAAAGGAAGCAAGTTCTTTTGTTTAGTGACTATTATCACATTATTAATGACTCAACAGAAGTTAAAATATTTTCTTTGTGACTTAAATTTTCTGGTTGACTCACCCTAAAGGCACTCCTGATGTCTTTTTTGTCATTCTGACTGAAGAATCAACCAACATTAACACTGCTACCTAACTCATCCTAGCTTCTTAAACAGAAGGAGCGACAATTAACCAGGTTTGCAAGATTTTTTTAAAGTAAAATTGTTGAATCAGCTTTATTACAGTTTGAAAAGAGGATTTGAAAAGTCACTGATCAAAATAACCATAATATGGGTGGAGAGAATGATTGTCAGTTGGGCCACACAGTTTCCTGTTTCCTGTTTTATTAGGGTGTTGAAATTCCTCCGCAGCATACTGCCATTATCCACCTATTCATGTTTAACATTCAGCTACGGGTCATTACCTGTGAGCACAACTCTGAGCCAAGGATCATCTTCAGTTCCTAAAAGCGAACATCCTCTGGATCCTCCTGAAACACACATTACCACTTTCATCCCCCTTCACCCGCCTGCATGGTAGTCTAGCATGCTGCCTCTAAGGATGTTGGGCCTTCTCATGCTCTTGTTACTGCACGGTAAGTGATGATGCTCTGTAATATGGTACTGATTATAAATGTTTATTTCACAGTTAAGGAAAAAAAATGCAAATTCTTGGTTAGTTTTTGCTTTTTTTTTCTACAATTGTTGCGTTGTGTTACCGTTTTATGACTAATATCTTAAAGACGGATGTAAATAGTTATGTATTAAACCCTTGCGAGACATGTAAAAGAATTAAATAGAATAAAAAAATTAGAAATTCTAAGTGGGAGGAGTAGGTGTCAAGTTTTGTGATAAAGAGTAAAACTTCCTCGTTCAAAAGGCTGCATGTGTATATTGTGCTGGCCACGTAAACTGGGTGTGGTGAATGCACTTTACCAGATTAAAATGTATTAGACCATCTTGGCAGACCATCTACAGCCTTTGTCCAGCACAGATGGCTTTAAGACATCATATTAGTACTTGCTAGATGCTTCAAAACACAAATACAGAACAATATTAAATAATGCACATTTCTGTTTGCATGCATATTAAACTAAAAGAATGTTATCTCTACTGAAGATGCTGGCTTTTATTTAATGGCAAAGTCTGCAATATCACAGATCTTTCTAATCACCCACTTTTACTGGATAGTTTATAAATACGACAAGATAAAATCTAAGTGTGAATGAGCTACATCACAAAGGTGCAGCAAAGGCTAATTTACTCTAGTTTTTGTTATTTTACAGGTGCAGACAGTACCTCATGTCCTCCAGAGCTCAACCCTCTCATCCTGAATCCACCGATAGGGGAATATGGAACTGAAGTCGTAGTAAACTGTACCAGCACATACTGGCATCATAAAGGAATGACCCTGTTGGCTGAAAACATTAGTATTATTAAAAATGATCCTCACTACAAAATCTACAAGCCTATGGCCCTGACAGACTGGAATACAAAGGTCGAGTGCAAAATACAGCTGAATGACTCTATTGAATGCACTAAAGAGCTTGAAATTACTGCATACAGTAAGTACAATTTCAAGAGCACAAAGTAACAAAGAGAAATACCCAAAACAATATTTATTTATACAGTAACACAATTTTTATTAACTTTGTTTTAACAGAGACTCCGAATGTTGTTCTGACTATAAAAAAAATAGATAAGGCACGATATCAACTGCAGTGTGATGTCTCCAATTTTGCTCCTGCTCAAAACCATACTGTCACGTGGTACAAAGATGGTGAAATCCTCACCACAAACTCTTCTGCTGGACTAACCAAGGAATCAGAAAATCAGTTCTTCACTAAGGAAGTTAACATCCAGGGAGAAGGGAAAGTTGTTCAGTTTAGATGCGAAGCTCAGCCGGACTTTGGGCCATACACACCATTGGGTGCTGTTATTTCTGATACACACAATGTTTCAGCTCTCTGTGAGTACACATCTTGATTCCAGACAATTGCAACATTTTCTAACTTTGTGCAGATTTATTTAATCATTTCAACAATTATTTTTTTCCTTTTATAGATGCCCCTGAGCTCAGCACAAATTATAGTGAGGACATCAGTGTCTCTAAGGGTGAGAATGTAACCCTGACTTGTCACATTGAAGGAGATCCTCCTCCTAACTTTCAGTGGACTGTTGATGGCAAAGATTTGGCAAAAAACACAAGCCAACTCAAAATAACTGACATAAATAACAGTACAACATACACCTGCACAGCTACCAATGATCTGGGAAACAAATCTATGGAAATTTATGTCAATGTGACAGAAGTGACTACAGGTGCTGCTCCTGTTACCATGACCACCCTCAAAGCACAGGCAGAACAAGGTATGCATCCTTGCTCACTTTACAACTAATACATTTGGACCATGTTGTTGATATTAGATGACTCACTTCTCAGCGTGCACTAAATCAAAGCTCTAACTAAATATGTTTTCTCATGAATAACAGGTTGCCCCCTAATCCTGACACCCAGTGAAATTATAGTGAAATTTGGAGACCCAGTTGAAGTTAACTGCACTGCAAACACAAATATTAGTGGATCCGGTTGGGAGGTTTCAGCTGGAAGCGCACATAGATTAGATGCGACCACTTTAACCTGGAAAGTTGAAAACCTGAAAACATGGGATATAAAACCTAGCTGCTATGCTAATCTGAAAGATCGTTCTCAGTGTGAAGTTGGGCTAGACATCACTCTTTATCGTAAGTACAAGTCAAACCTTCGCTTACAATATGTTTGATATAATAAAATGATTACTTTGATTATTTTTGACATTGTATATCTAAAAACATTAGAAATAATGTTTCGAGTGGTAAAAAAGACAATTCCTGACTGTATTCAAAAAATGTTTAAGCTAAGGCAGGGGATTTATAACTTAAGGGGGTTGTTAATGTTTGAAACATATAAAGCTAGAACTAATCTTAAGTACAGATGTGTGTCAGTTTTGGGTGTAAAATTATGGAATGGATTAAACGATGACATTAAGATGTGTAACTCTATGTTAGTTTTCAAGAAGACTTTAAAATCAAAAATTATCAAAGGTTACAATGAAATTGATTGAATTAGATTGTTGTTGTTTTTTATTTTTGATGTCTTATTGTGATTTATTTCTATGATAGTACAGGATAGGCAAAAATAAGCCCGGGGGCTTCAGCCTATTCCTTTTTCGGTTGCTGTCTGATTAATTCTTTTGAGAAAATGTAATTTTATATACTTATTTTTTGTTTTTAAACCGAAATAAATAAGTATTCATTCATATTTACATAGCTTTTCATGGCAAATTCACAGCGCTACTTTATCAACTACTTAATAATGAAAGGCGCGGTTATACAAGTTACTAAAGCCTAGAAGAGATTGAACAAAATGTTAATATTTTTATGCAGAAATGAAAATGGGCTCAGACGTAAACAACAACATATATAATTACTGTTAGTTTAATACTTTGTGTATTGTTTACAGAGACTCCAGATATTGTGTCAGTCTCTGGAGTGGATCCTGGTCCAATGATCGAGGGCAGAGAGTACCAGCTGAAGTGTGATGTTAACAATGTGGCTCGTGTGCAGCTCAAAGTGAAGTGGTACCATGGAAATAAAACTGTGTTCACAGATGACATACAAAACATCAATACAACCCCAACCAATGTGTCAAGTTACTACACAGTCACTCCTGAGAGAGGTGACAATGGATCAGAGTTTAGGTGTGAGGCTGAGCTGCAGCTTGGACCCAAAGGACCAGAATTCATCCCACCTGTAACCTCACAACCTTTCAATGCTGTTGTTTACTGTAAGAATCCTTCACATGATTCATTTTCAGAACACCAATCAAACTTTAAATTAATCCATTCTTGTTTTCCTTTGTAGATAAACCTCTCTTTCAAGCTATTCCAAGCCATTACACTGTTGCAGAAAAAAACTTCACCATGAGTGATCTGCCATATGAAACTGATGGGAACCCACCTCCAGATGTTAAGTGGTACTATCAGGGTACACCAATCAACCTAAATGAGTCGCTCAAAAGGACTGACACTGGAAGCTACACTGCTGAAGCTAGTAATGTTATTGGCTCAATTACCACCTCTGTTTTTATCACAGTTGAATGTGAGTTCTGCATATATCTTTTGTTTGTCTTTATAGTATAAAAACACATCACTCTGTCATTACTTGTCCTGAAAACAATCTTATTCCATGTCCACAGACAGACCCAGTTTAACCTGTAAGGAGCAGTATGAGGTAGTAGAGAACAGTGAGTTAAAAATCCCATGTGAACTAGATGGATCACCTTCACCCTCTATTACCTGGTTCAAACACGAGAAAGAGATTTCCCCATCGCGATGGACAAAGCACGACAGTGGAATGTACTCACTTAAAGCAACCAACACACACGGAGCAGTCGAACGCAAGTTTAATCTTCAAGTTTTGTGTATGTTTTAAGTTTTAAAATAACACTTGACATAAAATGACTGTTTTTTTCACTGTATTTTGCTGATAGTGAATGTTAGTAATTTGAGATTATTATTATAGGATGTTCTTTTTTCTTTTCTCCCACAGATGCTCCTGAGTTCTTGGATGAAAATACCACTAGTAAGATTACCCTTGGTCAAAATGTGACCTTTAACTGCAGTGCCAAGGGCTACCCTCCTCCTGTGTCTAAATGGACTGACACCAGGTCAACGAATTTGATTGTGACCACTGGGGAGCGCTACAGCACCATCACTATTATGGAAGCCACGTCTGCCAATGCTGGCGTTTATCAGTGTGTTGCCACGAATAAAGTTGGGACAGTGACAAGATTTGTCATACTGGAAATAGGTATGATTACTGAGTCTGCGTACAACATACGCATGCATAAAATTTTAAGCAGTTCAGTAGGAGCTGATGTTGCCAAACATAATGCAAGTTACCGAGAAAAAAACATGAATGTTATCAAGAACTGAGCATTAGAGATTAAACTGATATTTTAATTGTGTTGTCTTACAGGTGAAACCAGACCTTTTCCGAGTTGGATGGTTCCCTTCGTCATCGCGACTGTGTTGCTTGTGTCGATTATTTTAGTACTTGTGTTATGGCTCAGGTGCAAGAATAGAGGAGAATATAGTTTTGTTGCAAGCAATGATGCTTCCCATATACCCATGACTACGCAATCTACTGAAGGGAACGCTTAGATTTAAAGCATGCTGACAGTTTAACTGGATGCAAGAACAGATGGCAAATGTGAATTTTTCTGTTTGCATGACACCGTCTCACCTTCATAACCTACATATGACATAGACAGTATGATCGTCTTGGTACCAAATTGAATGTTTTGAGTGGCACTGATCGTTTGCCAAGCAGTGACAAAGCAGGTGTATTAAAGGTAATAGTATTGTTTTAAATTATTTAGGCTATATTAGGGCTAATCTCATTTGTAATTAACGTGAAAACCTTTGGGACAATAGGATTACATTATTGCAGTTAATGAACTGGAAAAGGGGATGACTTTTGACAGATTTTAATTAGGAAATAAAATTGATAACTTATTTTCATGGTTGACCTTATAATTATAAGTCATTCGTGACTTGGATCACATATTAAAGTGTGCATACTGCATGCTGTGTGTAGCATCAGCTGAGGGATGGCTGATAAACTGATCACAACTTTGTGTGGTGATGTTAATGACCAGCACAAAATCCATGGATTCGGAGGAGAGACTTCAGGAAAATTATGACTTTTTTTTTTGTAATTATTATTATTCGTAGTAGGAGTAATAACCAGGAAGAGGAGGATATGGATGGGAGAAAAGGATTTTAACCTATCCACGCCCTGAGGATGTCGCAGCGTCCAGGCCAGGGTGGCTCAGCGCGCTGCCCCTTTAAGACTTAGGATTTGGGAGTGACGCGGATTCGAGAGCTAGTTTGTCCCCGTTTCCTTCGCAATGAAAAATATTTGGACTAACTAGATTACAACTGTCAGCAGAAGTTGATTGGTTAATTATAAATTTGGATTTACACCATTAGCTAACGGAACTATCATCGTGGTGCGTGCTGTTTCTTTTCCATTTCTTCTTTCTTTCGCTTTTTGTTTTTCTTTTTTTTTTGTATTTTTTTCTAACCACGTCGGGATTCTACTCGGGCCGTCCTCGGAACTGCTGTGATAACTTTGGAGAAGTTCTTTGTATTCGTGGGACAGCTTGGCAAACAAGCTGAACATGGATTGGGGCACTGAGCTTTGGGTGAGTCTTTCTTCTGTCTCTTCTAGCAACACCGTCAGGATAACAAGAATCCTTCAGGCAGCGCACAGGAAAAGTTGGGAAGGAGTCTGGAAAACGTTTGTGTTAAGTTTGTGTTTGCAAATACGTGCATTCACCACCGCTGTTCCACGTCTGAGAAGTTTTCGCTAAATGTCCATCAAACGCAACATTTAAAACAATCACACGACGCAAACAAATCGGGTCATTTACTTTTCCTGGTCATATTCATGGTGTCAGCACTGTTCGTGTGAAGGTATGCTAATTGATTTTAGGCAAAGACAAGCGTCAAAATGTCATTTGTTCTGCATGTGGATGTTTTAAAGTGCAGAAGTTGTTCCTGTGGGTTGTTTTCTCTGTTTACATTCAGTCACTCTTGCTCCCATAGAGCTGAAATGAGCTGTTGTGTTGTGGCTTGGCAACAACCTTCACTGCTAAGATGCTTCATGTGTCTACCTGAGTAGTCAGATTACATGTTCAGCAAACTGATTTGCACTGATTTGCAAGTACACAGGTTTTTATGAGGCTGTTTTGACCTGTAGTATTTAAAATGATCTATCCCAGTAAACTTAAATATAAGGACTATTTACAAGATCAAAACAAATTCCAGTGATGCATTCAAACTAAGCCACTTCATGGAAGCAGCAGTAAAAAGGGTGACATCCAGAACCTAAACAAATCTTGTTGTCACACATGCATGCTTCCAGGGAACCTGGATATGTAAAATGGGATCATTGCAAAGATGAGGATAGGGAGTTTGTGACCTCATTACAGGCTCTCCCCCTAGGCCTCTTCCCCTGTCCCTTTTTTTCATCCTATGTGCTGGTGCAACAGCCTAATTAGTTTTGCCCTACTTTGATTGACAGAGAAACATCCGCACTCCGGTTTTAATCAGACTTTCTGCAAAAGAGTTTTCCCTGTTCCACTGCATGAAGCTCCTGCAGTAGTATTCAGTTAAAGAAAGCTTTGTGTAGTCAGTGTTTAATATAAATTTATTTCATGCAATATGAAAATACTTGACTCAGTATTTGCGTTTGGTGATAACCTTGTTTGTCAGGTTAGACCAAAACTCGCAGACATAATTGGTTTAGTCAATGTTTGGCTCCACAGTCAACCTTTGGGCCAAGTCAGCTCTATGACATCTGTCCCCTGATTGTTGTTAATCCGGTGGCTATTTTAAGCCACCAGTTTGTAGTGCAAGATCAGTGTGTCGGCTTTAGCTGTGATAGTAGGAGGCATTCTTGTGAGGCAGGTGTGGCAATTCAGGCTCCTAATTTCTTTTACAAGACGGGTTCACTCAAGCCTGAAACCTTCACAGAAGCCTTGTTACATGGATGATTTCTGGGGTGAATCCTTTAGATGTTGAGCAGCTTTAATGTTATACAAGCGGTATCATTAGAAGTATTGAAATGTGAGGTGTAGAGGAAAATTTAAGTTACTAAAAACAGACATGAATGATTTAATATAACTTGAATATTTTTTAATGCTTTCTATAGTTTTTACAGTAATATCACTATTGGGATTTTGTTTGAGATATTGTGACAGCCCTGGTATTTATAAAACTTTAGAGGTACAGTGTAGATGATCATGTTGTATAGTTGCTCCCCTTGTCCAAATCTGTGTAGGAACAATATGATGTGGTTTTCTTATTTAGCAGTTTGATCAATATTAGGGGGAAAACTAGAAGAGTTACCTACCCATTAAAATAATGAATTGATAGGAGGAAAAAAATCTTTAGATGGTCTTTAGTTTATTTACTTCTACTTCGTTAACTATAGTTAAAACCGTGTCAGTGACAGAAGTAATCATCAGTTCTTCTGCTTTAGTGTGAGGCGTTTTAAACCAGGAAACTCTGCTAACTACTTCAGGTGAGTTGAGATTTGGGTGAACCGGATGCTGCTTTAGTAAAACAACTCTGGTAAATACAACAGTTGAGTAGTTTATTTCTAAAGTAATCAACAGGCTTTTCTTTGTGTTCAGGATGAGAAGTCCCAGATACCCCTACTCGACCATTACCTGGTCAAACCTAGGGCAAGATGTGCCTCATCAGATTTTCTTGTCTTTTCTTTGGTAATTGAATTCTCTGTTGTTGATTCACCATTGTTTGCCCATTGATACTCCAACAAATTTGACCATGTTTTGAAAGCAGTGCAAAAGCTATAAGTTTTATTTAGCCTTTTTAGAGTGTATAAAATCATTGTTTCATGATGCAGCTTGGATTCAAAAGAGGCAAAAACTGGCTGCCCCTGAAACCATACCAGTGAAACATGGTCAAAATGGCTGTGATAGTGAGTGGATGGGAATATCAGACTTGCTACGGTATTTAGTCTACTCAACGTTTCACACAACAGCTACAGCATATTAACCACCGAGTGCCCAGCGGTTAAGGAATCAGCCTCACAATGAATGAAATAAGGCAGTTGTAGTAGTGAGTGAAACAATGAAACTTCAGAACAACCAGCAACAGCAAAATTCACATTAGATACTATAAAGAAAAGACCACTAAGGAAAGAGATCAGTTGCTTTGAATGAAAAAGTCTGGTATGTGTGCACTGTTATGGTTAAAACCACTTGGTGGCCATACGTGACACAGATGAAAACAGAGAAACAGCTGTCTCCAACAAGGCCAAAACAAAAAGTTTAACTTTCCACTATGCGATTGTCTATTGAATCATTTAAATTCAGCTGGTATCCCCTGATCTCTCTATGCCACATTTTACAACTCTCCTCAAAAACTGACTAATATTACTGCGCAATTTTATACATTTTTATATTTACATTGACCCAGAATTCCATAAAATCTCCTAAAAAATTTAACTTCAAATCTACTTTTTCTCTTTAAAACGGAATTTAGAGTGACAGCTTATGAAGGAGAGAAGGGCCGAGCTGTGTATGAAAACATATCGTTGCAATATCAGCATGCACAATACCAATATTTCAGACATTTAGACCAAAAATAGAAAAAAAGGACAAGCACAGGTGTATTAAGGGGAACTGGATTCCTATTGCAGGATGTTCTGTGCTTGTGCACGCTCTACATCTAACATGCATTGATGCAGAATGGAATGCAGTCTGTGCTAATCACATACTGAAGTATTAATAATTTTCAAGTCATATTGCAGTTGCATTTGCAGTATTCAACAGTGACGAAATATTTGACATGTTTTCTAATAATGGGCAGCCCTAAATGAGATAATAAGTTCTTTGCAAAAGTTTTTTTTATATTACTATATATTTGTGTTTTCAAATAAGTAAACACCATCACATTTGTGAAACCATGATCCAGGAAGCTTGGCTCAGAGATTAAATCTGACATGTTTTTTTTTTTTTTTCCTTTTTTTTGGTCCAGTACATAAATAAAAACCTACAGCAGATTTAGACCATCTTCATGGTTTGGTTAAATCAAATTTTGCTTCTTTGCTTCTCTTCTATACTGACTTTAAAATCTAGTTTTATGTACTTGACATTTGCTTCAGCTGCTTAAATGTGGCCGGATGGTTAATGACATGTTTTTCTGTGACATTACAAATGACGAGAGAAAATGTATTTTACTATTGTATTATGATTTAAAGCTACTTTTTTCCTTTCTTTTGATGCACTGATATTTTTGTTAAAGCGAAATACTCAATATATAAAGATGCAATTGCTGAAATGTTGAAGTTGTATTTACTACATTACCTGTTGCTTAAAAGATTTTAAAACTTTAGATTTAATTTAATTTAATCTGACGTTTTCAGTTGTATATAGTCTTTTTTTGTAGTAATGTTGTTCTTTGTTTTGAATAAACTGATTGTGATTCTTGGTTATTATTTCCCTACAGATTACTCTTATCATTGGTGTGTAGGGAAGTATAGTTTATTGTTTTAAGATTACAACAAACAAAACCTTTCAGTAAAGGGCTAACAAGAGGACTACCTACAGTATTTGCAAACACTATAATGTTTTAAAAATTATATTGTTGAAACTGATTAGAAAGTAGAAAAAAAACATTCTAGTAAAATTTTCTTCCCCAGTGTGTTTCTTCCCCACAATATTCCTTATAGCCTAAATTGTCTGGACAGGATAAATGAGGAATGTTCTAAATTTAAATGGTGGCAAATATGTCTAGCAAGGTAAAGTTCTAGATGAGGCTTGCAGGGGGCTGTACATGTATGTATCAATGTGAGAATAACTGATCCTCTTCAAGTATGCCAGGTTTATCTAACGCCACTGAAAACTGGTAAACTATTGAAGTGCAAATGCAATGTGAGGAGTTTCTTTACCATAATGCAGAAGATCTCAATGATCAAGTATATGTTTCCTCAAGCAAATAACTTTTTCTGCATTATTTGGAAGTGTGACTCTTGCAATGAGAGGGAAATTTCTTGACTGGACACCCCACAGACTTGGGTATCTATTCCCACATGCAATAAATAAAACATTTAATTTAAATCTTACACAAATGCTTAATCTTCCCAAACAGTTTTTAACCTCTCCCCTCAATCTCTACTGTAATTTACCTCCTTTTTACTTTGCTGAACAGGAGTCCAAATACTGAATATGCAAATCACATCCAGATCTATGCAAAATGTCTGTATCAAGAGCTAAAGGTAGAATACAGCTTTTTTTTTGTGCTGTCACGAAGTGGTTCCTGAGAGTTTGTGACTCTTTAGAATCTGCTGTGTTTCTGCATGAATATTACCTAAACTATCAGCAGGATTCCACACAAACCACAATAGTAGATTAAGAAAAAGTGATAAAGAAATATATTATAATCAGTTAATTACTTGTTGAGAAAATAGATCCAATATCACATATCTGGGCTTAGAAAATTAAAGGGAATCTTTAGGATTAGTGGTTAATTTGATGGATAAAGTAAGACCAAAATAAAACTTTTTTTTTTTTTGTATCAACAAGAAGTGTGATGTTTGGAAAAAGAACACTTTGCTCCAGCATGAGAATGTTATTCCATCTGTAAAACATGGCCGATGTTGTATATTTTGGGTCTGTTCCTTTGCATCTAAGCCATCATTGACTGGACAGTGAATTCTGAATTATATCAGTGAATTTTAAAGAAAGAAGTCAGTAACTCAGATAGTAACCGTTGCGCAGAAGTCCTTCTATTAAAACTGGATATATAGCTTTATAGTGATGTTAATTTTTTACCATGGCCTGATAAATGTTCTGACATTAATCCAAAAGAAATTGGGAAAAATTTGAAGTTGATAATAGCAAACCCACTAACATCCCAGAGGTGAAGCTGTCCTGTGAAGAAGAATGAGTTAAAATTCCTCCAAGCTGGAAGCAGGGCTGCTCAGCAGTTACCCATCTGCTCAGTTTGGGTTATTTCTGCACAAAGAGCGACTGGAAGTGAGAAGCTCCTATACTTTTACCACACACCGGTGTGTGGTATTTAACAGCTCCCTCAAAAGTTTAAAAATTGAACATTTGAATGTTTTTTTTTAGTGTTTATATATTTTGATATTTTTCTATCTACTTTTAGGACTTGGTGTATAAAAACTACAATGATTTAGATCAGTGTTCCTTAATCCAGGCCCTCAGGACCCCCTGTCCTGCATGTTTTAGATGGGTTCCTACTCCAACACACCTAATTCAGATTAATAAACTCCCTCATCAAGTTCTTTGCAAGCCTGTTAATGAGGCATTCAGTTCATTCAGGTGTGTTAAAGTAGGGTTACCTCTAAAACATGCAGGGCAGTGGGTCCTGAGGACCAGGATTGAGAAGCACTGATTCAGATTGTATTTATAGAAAAATTGTACATACTGTAGATGCCATGATTGTTTTTCTTATTTAATTCATCATAACTCCAGTCATTTAGAACTTTGGCTGTACACACAATATGCTATCTGACTGCTTCAAAACCTAAACCTCTGTTAAAAAAAAAAGAGGATATGCTGATTTAGCAAACTGTGCACTCTGTTTTGGACTTTCTGGCAGCTGGCGTTGGTCCAGCACAGGCTTTACTTGTATGTCTGAATGCTGATCAGTAAATAATGTCAGTATCAGAATCAGATAGAGGTACTGGATCTGACAGGTCTCAGATCTAAATGGATAAGGCACTTAAAGGTAAGAGCAAGAAAGAGCAGGATATATGCAGCCATTATTTCACCACTCACGGGTTTGTGGACTTCATCGTTGACATATATGCAGCCACAACTGATATGCAGAAGATGGGCCTGAGCAAGAAACTGGGAACTCTGTGCTCATCCATTCAGTGATTCATTTGTCACTCAAAGCAGTCTTAATGCTTTGAGCAAGTCGTCCGATAACTGATAGGCTGACAGTTTGAATCCCACTTCCCCACTCAGTTTGTCGTTGTGTTCTTGTACAAGATGCCTCACCCTCCTTCCCTCCAGTGTTAGTATAGCTGGTGCATGAGTGTGTATGAATGTTCAGAGGTGGTCAGAGAGCTTGTTGGCGTGGATTGGCTGCCATGTTTCCGTCAGTCTACCCCAGGACAGCTGTGGCTGCACATGTGGCTTAAGATTACCAAGTATGAATGTAGAGTGAATGAATAATGGATTCAATGTAAAGTACTTTGGGTGCCTTGAAAAGTGCTGTATAAATCTAATCCCTTATTATTATTATTATTATTATTATTGATGAAGGAATAATGAACTGTAGGGACTAAAAAGTTTTTATATTAGTCTGCAAACATTATTATTTTTTGGTTTATATGGATATTTTTAAGAAGGGGTCTGGTTCCCTCACTTTTCCAGTCAGTGACAAGTTGCAGGGAAATAGTTTTTGGCAACCTCCACTTTGGATTCAAATAGTTGCTGCTTCTCTGCTCCTTTTTGGATAGATTGTATTTTGATTCTGCTTGGCAATACTGCATAAAAAGTGATTATTTTTTGGTTGTTGGATGTAGTTCATCTTTTTTTTAACTATGTTTTTGTTCTAAGGCAGCTTAGGATATGCATGTCCTTAGTGGGTTGATTTGTTTTGGTTGCATTAGATGCAGATCACTAGTGTTTAGCTTTCATTTGGTAAATCAGTAACACAATAACATTCAATTTACTATTTTTAAAATAAAAAAAGACACATTGGAATCCAGCAGTTTGTTTAATTCATCACTCTTTCCCACCATTTTTACATCTGAGGAAAAAAACATCAAATGTTTTAAGCATCAGGACTTCTGGTGTTAATTTGAAGTTGAACTCCGGCTCAGCGGCTGTTTTTGTTCGGGGTTTACTGTGATGGCGCTGGATAAGAAGCCTTTTAACTATGTTCTGTGATGAGGTTAACTATTGTCTCATTTATTTGAGATCTGCTTCTTTTGTTTTACCTAAGGACCATGAAGGTTTGCAGAAGAACAAACAAGGCTTAACATGCCAGGATTCCCCTTTCAAAATACCCCCATCTCAAAGAAGGGCTTGGGGGAAGCCTTTCTTTGTTATGTGAGAAGGACCAGCTTTGATTTTATCTCTCACCTCTAACAGACTTGCCTGAGCTTGAAGGTGTCATAAATTTCCTTACTTGAGGAAGAGAAACAAAGAATACACTAGTCATCCTGTGTGATATGAAAAATGCAGACTCAGCTATTCCTGGGACCATCAGCAATGCATTTTGCACATGTGAAGAGCTTTCTTGGACTCTAATGTTCAGGGGAAAAAAAATGTGTTTAGTTTACTGCCTGCCATTCACGATCCTTCTAGATGTCTCAAACTCAACCAGAGGAACATCCCAGCTGTTGCCTAGAAGTAAACACATGCCCCAGCTGCATGTCGGCTTGTCTTTTCCTTATATGTCTCCCGTGCTCTTTTTTTAGGACCAATATGACATCATAGAGAAGCACACACAGTCTGGCCTGGAGCTGGTGGAGAAGTATGTGAAATTTGTGAAGGAGAGGACAGAGATTGAGCAAAACTATGCCAAACAACTGAGGTAGGCCTCATTTTAGTCCTGTTTTTGTTTTATTTTTCTTTCTTTCTATTTCCTGTGCTGACCTCTGTGCAAGTGTGTTGCTCACAGCTCGTGGCTGTTTGTGTGTTTGAATATGAGCATATTAAAAGGTTGTTTATGAAATGTTTGTTGGTCTTATGACTGCTCTGGGACAGAATCTAACTTGTCTCTGAAACACTAGTCCAATTCTCTAGTTGCAGTCTGCTCCCTGGCCCTCTGTTTCCCCCCCACTCCACCCTCTTTTCATCCCTACTGCTTCCTCTCACAGTTGCTTCCAAGTGCGCAGGCCCACATCTGTTGTAGTGCTGAGCTTTGCTCTAGAGGAGAGGAAGTGGGAGCAGACTGGCACATGATAGATGGGATGTGGTCAGTGGGAGAGTAAAAAGAGGAAGAACAGCTTTTTTAATATGTCCATAGTGAAGTTTTGGGAAAAGAAGAAGAAAAAAAAAGAACTGTTACTGGTTGCAGAAGGATGTCATTCATCTTTTCAATAATTTTCTTGTGATTTTATTAAATATTATCATAAATCATTTCCCACAGGAATCTCTCAAAGAAATATAACCAAAAACGAGGCAGCAAAGATGAACCAGAGTGCAGGTGAGTTTTAGTATGTAGGTTTTGTTTTGGAAGTCTTTCTTCCAGAAAACAGTGAACCTGCTGTGACATTTTTGAGGTTCATTATTCCCCTTCTGTTTACTGATAAGATTTTAAGCACTCACTGAGGGAACTAATAGAGGAAAGCAGAACAAAACTGCAAATGGTATCAAATTTAAAATAGAGAAATCATTTTTTCCCTGGTGTGATCCATGTAGTTGTTGCAATCTGATGTTGATGACATTTAAATGCCCTCAGAAGGAAACAGGAATAAGGAAGTCCTGATCTTCTTATCATGATTTAGTCCACTGCTGAGCTTTGTGTCCTTATCATGCTATCACTTGTCCCATCAGTATTCTCCACCCTTTCCTTTCTCCTCTTAAATGATAGGTTGTCAAGCTACCAGTCCTTTTTGGACATCCTGAATGAGATGAACGACTATGCGGGGCAAAGAGAGCTAATTGCTGAGAACTTGATGATGAACATTTGCATCGATCTTACTAAGTACCTGCAAGAGCTCAAGCAGGAACGAAAGACGGTGAGCCTGATATGCAAAGAACCAGGAACACGCTGGGTTTTCCATCTTAAAACCCATATTTGTAGCAACCAGGGGCATCCAATAAATTGAATTTGGTACATTTTTTACTGGGAAAAGATGTTATGCAGGTCATCTTCTTGCAGCCTGACTGACAACCCTCTGATGCATCTCACCTGAAGCTTGTTACCTTTGTCCCAGTTTTCTGTGACTCTTTACTTTTACAGTTTTGCAATCTACGACTGAACATGAAAACACTCAGATTGTGTATGCACTAGTGTACTGGCGTATGCCCACAGCATCATATTAAAAAGCAGTCTGACAAAATGGCATTTATTTATTTATTTATGCAGTATAAACTGTGAAGGAGGGGTGTACAGTTTAGGAGGGGGAAGATAAACTGATTTAAAGGAGTGGAGATGAGATCTCACTGCTGCGGCAGGAAAGGAGTCTTACTTAGTGTCTCCTGAGGGAGGCATAGTCTGTGCAGTGGTGTTCTATTTCTCCATGAGGAATGCTCTGTCTTTGTCATGTTGGATTGCAGAATAATGGAGCTGTGTACAGCCACTTGCCGAAGACGTTATGTCTCAAACAGACACGCTGGTATTTGTTTTCTTGTCTGTTTTGCTGTGTGGCTTTTGGAGGTCATTGTTTATTCTGTCTGCTCCTAGAACATGGCTGTATGTCTCCCTCTGTCATCTGACCCTCCTCTCACTCTATTTTTATGAATGTTTGCAGTATCTGATGGAGGCCAAGAAGGCCCAGCAGAGTTTGGAGAGCACCTACAAACAGCTTGACAGTGTAAGTCTCACCTCAGAATTTAAAGATTAATCAGAATATAATTGGGTGTCCTTTGAGTACAGAATGAAATCTGTTCAAAGTACTCTGCAAGAGGGTGGCTGCACAGTCTGTGTGGTCATCAGGTTGCTTTATTTGTCTATAGTAAAAACAGATGAACAGAGTAGGAAGCTGTCTCATTTCAGACTCCTCCTACATCATTGATCCAAAACTTATTTTTTCTGCTCCCAAAGGCTGAAACTTCCCCTGTCTTCTCTGCTAGACAGTAAAACAGTTTTGCTTTGAATAGTGGAGTCTCTTCATATTTGATTCAGATACTGGTTTCACTGAGCTGCCTCAGCTCAACTCTTTTTCTTCTTTCCCTCTACACTAGAGTAAAAAACGTTTTGAGAGGGAGTGGAGAGAAGCAGAGCGTTCAGCACAATACGCAGAGAAGACGGATCAGGACATAAATGCCACAAAAGCTGATGTTGAAAAAGTAAGATGAGAGAAATATGCAGTGCATATGTATATTGTTTAAGAAAGAATTTCACATGAACCAAAGTAAGAGCAGAAGCAGTTGTTAACCTGTATGCTTCATGTGTGGTTGCAGGCCAAACAGCAGGCTCATATGAGAGCACACATTGCAGAGGAGTGTAAGAACGACTACGCTGCCCAGCTCCAGAAATACAACAAAGAGCAGAGCCAGTTCTATTTTAATGACATGCCTCTCATATTCAATGTAAGTGCACCATCACAAACACTTCCTGAATGATTATCGTAACAGTATTGTGATAACTGAATGATGAACATTACGTCCCAGTAGATACCTTGAACCTGTGTTCTGTTTAATGACTGATAGTGACAACTGGTGGCTCTAGAGAGAAGTCTATTAGTGTAGAAAATATGAGAAAATGACTATACTTCTCACTTGATTTGCTGCCTTACTAAATATTTTCCTAATGACGGCATTATTTTTTTAACAGATTGCAATGTTTATTTAGTAAATAATGGTCCTATTAAAAGTAAAATTAATATTTAAGCTGTGCCCACTTTAGGGCGTGGTTAGATTTGGTTTATATTTTATTTTTCAAAGGATAAAGGATAGTCAAAATACCAACAAGAGGCTTCAAAGTGAGAGTCCACAGACAAATAGATCAAATCATGGTGGCTACCTTTATTTTCTTTATTTGGTTTATGGGACAAACAGATACTATGGAAAATGTGTCCTACTGGAAAACCCACTCTCCAGCCGCAATTCTCCATCACTTTGCAGAAATTTGAAGTAGTGTTTTATAGGGTGCTAAAATAGTGTAGGCCTCTAAGTGCAGGAAGGGCCATCAATACTTTATAACTATTATCTCTTGAAAATTTACTTTCTTTTTTTTTAAAGCATTGTTTGGATTATGTCTTTCATTTTATATGCTATGAATGTATGTAAATGATCTTGAAGAAGTATCTCATGATCACAGCAGCTGACGTTGTTCATTTGCTGTATCTTGTGTGAACAACTGTTTTGTGTGCTCTTTAGAAATTGCAGGATCTGGATGAGAAGCGAGTACGGAAGCTGGCACAAGGTTATGTCTTGTTCTCAGACACAGAGAAACATGTGATGCCCATCATCGGCAAGTGTCTGGAAGGCATTACTAAAGCTGGCACTAATGTTAATGAGAAGAATGTGAGCTGACATTTTATAAACAGCATGGCTTAATGCAAGCTACTGGTTTTATAGATGTGTACAATAATTTTTGCTCTCATGCATGACTAAATTTAATGCAGGACTCCGGGGTTGTAATAGAGCAGAACAAGTCCGGCTTTGAACGTCCTGGAGATTTGGAGTTTGAAGACTACAGTCAGGGTATCAATCGAGCCTCCTCTGACAGCAGCTTGGGAACACCTAAAGGCCCCTTAGACCTTATGGGAAAGAACAAGAGCAAAAACTTTTGGCTTTTCAGCAAAAGGAATAAGGTAGGACATTTCACAGACATGCCTCAGTGTTATATTTGTATTGTGGAAAGTGTCCTGTGAATGAGTTAGCAACTTCCATACATTAATGTTTAAGAGTCCACAAGTTGGCAGGCAGGTTAGTAGGTGACTCTTTGCTCTGTAGAGCCAGGAATTTCTGTACAGAGAGCACTCATGGTGAACCTGAAGCTATAGCTACACACACATATAACATAAAGTGTAAAGACTTAATCGCTGCATTTCAGTGTAATATTTCTCATTGTACTTTCATTTCATCATAAATGACCTCACACACACCCCATTATTTCTAGAAAAGGTCCCTTTGCATGACTGTTCCTGGCTGTGAGTAAATAAACCTTGGCTCCACTACCCCACAACCCCCTGAACACAACCCTATCTCTGCAGAATGCTTTCCAGTGGGTCAACTGGCAGTCAGCATTCTGCTGTGCTTGCGCTTTCATTGGCACAGGACCAAAACAACATTGAATTTTCTTCTATGTGCATCCACAAACACACTGCCTTCATTATCCTCCCCAGAACCTGGCATTATGTGTCGCATCACAATAACAGCTTTGTACCAACATCACAATCACACCAGGTTAGCCATGCTAGAAAAGCTTGATCATTGTTAACACTCTTTAATATGTACTTGATGGAAAAGACTCACTAGACTTAAAGAATCTATAAGCACTCACAGCTCCAACACGAAACCAGTGTTCTGAGTGACTGACCACTAACCAGCTAATGGTCCACTCCTCCAGTCCCAAAACTAAATGATCCCTTTCCTCCTTGCAGTGTTTGCTTGCTCAACTCTCTTCTTTCAGCATGTATTACTGGCTGTGCTCTGCTGTGCACGCTTCCTGTTCCATGTATGTGTGTGGCAGAGAGCTCTTTGTTATCAGTCATGCTCTCCCAATTAGGCCTAAGGAGCATGAACAGGAAGCTGGCTGTACTGACTTGAGTAAACCCTTGGTTTATTTGAGCCATTCTTATTAACAGCTCTCCTTTACTTTGATCCCCCATAACTAAAGTAAAGTAGCACCAAAGTAGTAGATGTTCACATAATAACAGTGCTGTACTTCAAGCTCTCAGTAATTATGCATAGGACCCTGTTGTAGACCCTGTTTTAAGTAGTCATTATTGAAGACTAAAAGCCATCAGCCTCCTGTGTAATTTAGCTAATAGATCCCACCTCCACCTTTTCTCATAAATGCAGATTTATGTAGTTAACTTCAGGCATGTTGTCAAGTTAACCTCCTTCTAATACAGGGCATTCACCAAGCCCTAAAAATCTATAAGCACTATCCCACTGGGGAAAATTATGAAAGCTATTTATAACAGCTGTACTGGTTTTTGAACTGATATGTTGTCTACTGTATATAGGTCAGAGTTTGGATAGTTGTGCTCTAACTGTGAACATGATCCTTATTTTTCTTTCACAACATTGCTTTCACAGTTTAGAAAAACAACAATTTTCATTTAATAAAGAAAAACTGACAGTAACCAACTATGGCAATCTTCACTGCAGACACTTGGCAATACAAACAAAGAATTACGGCTTTTGGAAGGATTTCTTTTATTATTGATGCAAACAACTTCATTGAGGGAATAGCAAATATAAAAGCAAGTGTAATAATGGTGTTGAAGAAAAGATCACGTATGACAGCTTGTGGAACTTTAAGGTAAACAGATGTGATTTAGTTTTGCTGGTCTGGCCCATGGATCCTCACTGGGAGTCTCACTCTGGCCTTTGTTTGAGTTTGACTGCAGACGTGGGGCAGGTGTGGCACCAGTGTGGAATCAGTGGCTGGTTGCTTACTCTGTAGTGTTGTGTTTCTGGTCATTCCATGCAAATTCACACACAACTCTTCCAGGTCATGCAACTGATTTTCTTGACCAGTTTTGAGAGTTTAACCCATTAAGACCTGAGCCTTCCAGACCTTAGGGGTTTCTATAAAACTGCCCACTAAAAGCTTATTTTTCTGCCTATAAGGAAAAAATAAACATGATATTAAATATTTTTACCACTGAAATATTATTTCAGTGGAATTCTGACAAGCTGTGAGCACTGTTGCTGGCTGTCACTTTCAATGACTGCATAGCAAGTAGTATAAGACTAAAGACTTAAACACAAGAATACAGTAAATTGCTCACAACTCTGTACAAGATTTCACTAAAACTGACTGAGCTTTTGATTTGTTAAATATTTTAATGGTTCCTAATTCTAGGCCTAATTGAAAACCCAGGAGGAAATGGTGGCCTCATTTCTATGAAAACGGAGCAATCGACAAGATTTAGAAAAATGAAATGATTAAATAAATTAGCTCAGCTGGCCTAACTTGAAAAACGCTTTGTCACAGAATTTTTTTCACTTATACAAATTCTTGAGATATACTGGGAGAATTGGGTGAGTTGGCATAAAATGTCCTTTTTTGTTTTCTTTAAAAATGTGTGTGTTTATGGGCCAAAGATGTGTGTTTGTTCTTTCATGCTCTTTGGGCTTGTGTGCTGGGGTTGCTCCAGTATTGTCTTCCAGGCATTGTGGTGCGCTTTAAGGTGTTGACGGTGTCTTTTTCTTTCCCTTGTCATCTTGTTGTTTTTGTCTTCCCTGTCTCTTCTATTTCTCTGTTATCCCTTTCCCTCTTGTACACCATCCTTTTCCTGCAAACCTCATTATTGGGTGCTGGTACTTTTGGTCTTGCCCAACCCCAGCTCTCTTCCTCCACACTTGCTCCTTTCTCTACACCCCCCACCCCTTCACCCCCTAACGGACTCCCTTCCCCCAAGTTTGGCCGGGACCCCCTGTCGTACTGTTTGAAGGAGATCAATAAGACAGTCAAACCCAGAATTTCTTCCTTCCGGACACTCAGGAGATCGGTGAGTGACAAGAAGAGATGATTCGGGTGCCAGGAGACCTCATCCATCATCCTGTGCTCATGCCACTGCAGGAGCCACTGAGTTCCTCGAATGAAGAAGACAATTTACATTTCCTACTGCAGCTATTTAGTACAAACAGTTTATATTTTTAATGTATTAAAAACATGTAATCATAATATATTTTTTTAAGTTTGCTCAGCAAGAAACACTTTAAAGCTTATTAGATGTTTTTTTTTTTAACACAAACTGCTTTTTTTTTCCACCCTCAGAAACTTACCCCAGAGAGAACCATGGTAATGTGGATAGCAAAACTGGTGTGGGGTTACACTTGTCTGTTACAAAAAAAAAAAAAAAAAAAAAAAAAGACCACCTTTTCTTTACAACCACCAAATTCCAAATCATTTCCTTTCACAAATTTGTGCTCAAGAACAAAGTTGCTAGCAAAAGGCTTGTTCTTATGAGTTTGTATTGAAGAGGTGGCCATCTGGTGGTGGAAGAAGGGAGGAAAATCAGCAATCAGTAAACCAATATTGAATTGGCCTTCATACCCATGGGTGGTGGCTTTGTTTTCAGCTCACTGATGACTTGAGCTGAGCTGATCTCAAACCACAGGGCTGGTGTTCTCACTTGGTTGTGTGTTTCTGTGGCCACAGTGAATGTGTTCTTGAAACTGTTAAATGCGAGCCTCTGTATGGTGTTAACCCACCCTTCCTGTGACCTCTTGCAGCCCACGGTGACAGAAGACTTTGCCCATCTTCCTCCAGAGCAGCGCAGGAAGAGGTTACAGCAGAAATTAGATGAAATTTGCAAAGAATTGCAGAAGGAAGTAGATCAGAGGTGTGTGTTCTTGTGTGTATGTGAGTATCATGCACATTAATAACATTCTCTGTTAGAACCTTCTTGCTGGAAGTGTGGATGCAATATTCATACAGAGTAAACATCTCTGTGCTGTTTGTGTGTGTTGGAATTGTTTACCCACCTCTGAGCTCTGCAGGGAACAAAAATTCGCCCCAAGTCACTTTCCTCTTCTCCCTCCTTCTCCCATCTCTCTTCTCCTTTCTCTTCTCAGTGAAGCACTTGGAAAGATGAAAGATGTTTATGAGAAAAATCCTCAAATGGGAGATCCAGCTAGTCTTGCATCCCAAATCAGCCAGACGTCCCAGAATATAGAGCGGCTCAGAGGAGAGCTGAGCAAGTATGAGGTAATCCTCACTTCTGTTGTTTTTTATTAATATTTCAGGTCCTTATGTCAGAATTCTAATATATTTTTAGGCAGTTTTTTCCAGTATTAATGTAAAAATTTATGTAAATAACCCGAATTGGACCATTTTTCTCTGTTTTTGTTCTTATATAGAGTTGGCTGGCTGAGGCAGGTGGACGAGGCGACACACTGCGCTATAAAACCCACACATTTAACAATAATGGAGCTCATGATGCACACAGGTAAGCTAAAATTTTATTACATGATCTTTTTGAAACATAGGTTAGTTTTCCACTCTGAACTGGAAACCTTTGTATTTCCTTTCCAGCCCTGATGGAGCTCATTCTGATGAAAGCACCCCTGATGCCTCACAAGCCATTTATGCCGAGTTCGATGATGACTTCGAGGATGAGGAACTAGCAGCTCCTATTGGCAAATGCACGGCCATGTACAGCTTCCCAGGTATGTCACAGGGTGTTTTAACTAGCTGAGTAACTCATGCACTATTGTTGAAGAGCGCGTGAGTGGGAATAAGAGCATATGCTGTTCACATTACTGGCCACATTGTTAAATTTCAATTAAATTTTGATGGATTGAAGATCAGTTTTCATGTTCCACAATAACAACTACAAGTGTCTTGCATCTGATCTTCAGGTGCCAGTGAAGGGACCATTTCTATGCAGGAAGGGGAGGTGCTGGCTGTAGTAGAAGAGGACAAAGGGGATGGGTGGACCCGTGTTCGAAGGAACAATGGCGATGAGGGCTACATACCTACATCTTATGTCACCATCACCCTAAGCAAATGAGGAACAAGAGAAAGAAATATAAAAAATTTGCAAAACTGTTTGCAGTTCTTCTCTTTGGACCAGTCATGAGGATGGCATGCAGCTAATGGGCAGGACTGCCTGGGCAACCAGAAAGACCCAAATCAAGTGCTTTGATTTCTTCAGAGGCGCCTAGAGGAATGGTGCTAACATTCGGTTTCTTATGGCTTGCATTTATGAAATCCTAGTTACCCAATACCAAAAGCATGGAGATGTTAACTTTCTGCTGTAATTTCACCATACATTTTTGGTTTTGGTAAAAAGTCTTGCTCACATCTTATACACCTTTATAGTGCAAGCAAGCATTTGCCTCCTTCCACGGCCTAATGAGGCTTTAGCTTCTGAGAGGTAGTAGTAAAGGAGAAGTAGAGTGGGAAGAGGAAGAGAATTAGTGCTGCTGCCATTTTTACACTGAGTGTTAATATCTGTAACACTTTGGAACAAATTAACACCTGTTTACATTTTCAGTTAGAAACTGACCAGTTCTGGCCCACGGCAGCCCACTTCACTGCAGAAACCAGAAAATATGACCTGTTTCAGTTCTCCTTTGTCTCAAGTGTGCCAATTTCTACTTGCAATAGCACTTGGGTGTTGAATGAGCTATGTGGGGGAAGATCGTATTGCTTTTGAATTTCAGAAGTTTGAGAGGCCAAAGGTGTGGACAACTCTCCTGTTGTGGTAAAGCACAAAAACACAACCATGTACAGACTATTAATATTCTGACAATCACAGCCATATCGCCATATAATTTCAGATCATTATCAATAGCAAGGAAATAAAGTAACTGTTGTTTTCTAACAGTCACAGCCTGAAAATTTTACTAAAATAATTTATTACAAGTGTATTAAAAAATAATCTTTGACTAAAGTTGTACTTTGTATTAAGGAAGTTCTGACGTTGGTCTTTTCTCCTTGCACACAGTGGACAGTCCTTAGCCACAAAAGGGATTTAAAAAAATGCACACATAGAAAATGCTCCATGAAGTCTATTATATTTATAATATATAATATATATTTTAGCTGTCACAATACCACTATTGTCTTATTAGCTTTTAGCTTTTCAAATAAAGTTTTTTTTTCATTGCAAAAGGAAACTTAAGGCATCTAATTTTGTTGCAAATATTTTATTTGGATTTACCTAATGTGTTCAGAAGTTGTTACGTGTCATTTTTTAATTTTATTATGAAGCCAGCAACTATCTTTCCACTTCATGCTAATGTGTCTTTGGTGCCTTCCTGGTTAAAATATGTTTTCCCATTTTTGCATACAAGATATTTTTTCCTTTTTTCAAGACTTAATAAATGTAAAAGCACATTTCAATGTTAGAAGTGATTATGTCATCTCTGGACTTGGAGAAATAAACAATTAAAACACATTTTCATCCAGTAAAGTTTGTATTTTTCCCTCACGAAATATGACAGATTTTAAGAGTTTGGGGTCTAGAATAACTGAGCAAAAATTTGGTTTTATTTCTTTCGTCAAAGTACAATTGAGGAAGTTTAAATGCTGATGTGCTGTTCTGTGCTCAGAAATCATGGGATTTCAGTAGGGCTTGTTTTCTTGAGGTAATATACAACCACAATGCCAAAAAAGTTTAAACACTGTAAAATGTGAATAGAAACAGAATAATTTATAGTAGTGAATATTTGCAAATCTCATATAACCAGTAGGCAGCACTGTGTTAAAAATGGCCATGATTCTCTACTGGAAATCACTGTATGGGCTGAAGAACACTTCCAGGCGTCATTGTTTTTGAACACAGTTTGCCGTGCAATTCACAAATGCATGTTAAAGCCATGTAAACATGATCCAGATATGATGCCATCCTCTCTGGGTCAATGCTTATTTAAAATGGTCCGAGACAATTTGGAAAACTGTTCTGTGGTCAGATTAGTCAACATTTTAAATTCTTTTGGAAACCATGGATACAGTGTTCTGTAGACTAAGGAGGAGATGGACCATTCAACCCAACAGCGGATATTTCAAAAGCTTGCATCTCTGATGGTATGGTGTTGCATTAAAGCTTATGCCATTGGTAGCTTATATATCTGTTAAGGCACAATCAATGCTAACAAGTACATAAAGGTTTTAAGTCTGCTCCCATCCAGATGTCTCTTTCAGGAAAGACTTTGCATATTTCAGCAAAATTGTCCTAAACTCCATACTGCTTCCATCACAACAGCATGGCTCCACAGGACAAAAGTCCAGGTGCTGAACTGGCTCGCCTTCAGACCTTTCACTGACATCCTTAAATGAAAAAAAAAAAATGAATGCCCAGGACTGTGGAGCAGCTAGAATCCGAACAGACTAGAATGGGACAACACTCCTCTCCTAAAACTCCAGGGACTGGTCTCCTCACTTCCCAGCTCTTTACAGAGAGTACTTAAAAGAAGAGGTGATGCTACATAATGGTTCTACATCATTCTTTTCCAACTCTTTTGAGATGTGTTGCTGCCATCAAATCTAATATGTTGTTTATGTTCTATTTGGAATAAAGTATAGGTTTATGAGATTTTCAAATCATTGCATTCTGTTTTTATTTACACGTTTTTAGAATTGGGGTATTCAAAAACAAAAAAATCAAAAATCTATTTCATAAGACAAAGCATTTGCATCCACAGTGATGTTGCATCCAACTGCTAAAGGGGGGAAAAAACCCCCAAACAATAGGTTGTGGCAGACAAAACTGCAGTATTCAATGTTGAGGGATTAAGAAGAGGGCGGTTTCCAACTCTCAACTGAGTACATACCACTCATCCTCGGTAGATGGCATTGTTGCATCATTCATGGTTCTACCATCTCCTCGCTAAATAATTATGTTTTCAAAATAGGCCATGCATTTGCATACCTGATTAAACTGCACTGCCTTCAAAACCATAAGATTTTTAATTACTAATAGGCAATGCCCCCCCCCCCCCCCCACACACACACACACACAAATATCACATCATTCACAACAATAGTCAACTGAAGAGAAAGATGATGAACACAAACTTAATATAAATAATGTCAAATAAATTATTCTGTAATAATTTCAAAAGGAATTAAAAATGATGAAGAGTAATGGTCTGCTCAGTGAAAGGAACATCCAACAGTGGCATGCTGTGACACTGACTGACTGGTCAGATGGCTGAGGAATCGGATCATTTGTATGCAAAACCATAATTCTCTAGATGCATTAAAGGTCAGCTTTTCAATAAAACTACTGGATGCAACCAATGTCTTTTGCCTGCCTACAGCTGGGAGGTAGCACTGCAACGTGGCACCTTAGCCCACTCCAGTGGGAATATTAATGGGAAATAAACACAGAATATACAGTGCAGAATAAAAACACTGTTGTAGTTTCATTTTTTAAATCCATTTTGCAGTCCTAGTAACACCTGAATCAGCTACAAACACTGCTATTATAAGGGGTGTATTGTCTGTTTTTGCTCTTTGCGAATCATTAAATATTTACTTTACTTACCTTTATTACATACCCGAATTAACTCAACTAGATGTAGGTACAACAGCACATGATGTGCGACACGGGTCATAAATGTCAAATGTCTCACATGTTCAGTGACTGACTTACTTAATAGATAATAAGGCACTCTGCATAATTGCTTCAGGGGATCAAATACTATACCAATGTAGACAAAAAGAAAGCTACTGTAAATAATCACTTTAATAGGAATTTACTACATAATCTAAAATATGAAGCAATAAAGTGTTTTTATAATAGAGGGAGCTGTTATAAAATAAGCAATTATTTCTCTGCCCTCTGCACCACAGGTGATTAAAGATCTAAAAAATCAATCTTCCAGCAGTTGCTGCAGGAAAGAAAATGACAAAGATGGAGGAAAACCTTTAAGTTTTTCAGCACCTCTGTAGAGTCTAAAAGTGCATGGTTGTACTTCTCCGTAAATAAGAACTCAATTTACAGGATTAGTTGAGCAACCTCTGAATAATTAATATTTTGGTTTCAGAATTCTAAACAGGAAAAAAAAAAAACAACAAAAAAAGAAAAATCATGATTAAACAACCGAGTTAAGACTGCTATGCAGGATCTGTAATTGTCGTTACACAGCAGCTGCATACATAAAAGACTCAGATTAATCACAGTTTCATGTTAGTTCCTACAGCACAGCTTGAGTTCAATTTTCTGCTGGTTTACAGCTTCTGTCTGTGCACAGTTGTTCTGCTGAAGCTTATTCTTGCCACACCAGTGGCATCCTGCATATGTGGATCCAAAGAGCCTTTAATAAGCTCCACCAGTCAAAGTATTTTACAATAAAGCTTTTATTCATTTCCAACAGAGCCAGGGCTAACACAGAACTGCTACAACTCAGCAGGATGCTTCATTACTCACAGATAAGTCATTAACTTGAAGGTGAATCCTGTTTCACCAGTACATAATAATCTGAATAAGACTGAGTCATTTAATCTTTGAAGTGCTTGTAAACAAACCCTAATGTTTTTATTCAAGTCACATTTTAACACATCCAAATAGCTGTGATTATCTCTCTTTTGAAAATTTTTAGACAAATTTGCTTGAACCCTTTAAAGCAACTATTTCTTGCTTGGTTTCACATGCAGCATATGACAATGTGGACAATGTCTTGAGTCAAATATTGTCCTTTATGAAAAAGTAATTTGAAGAGATATAACGTTTTCTTCATCAGTTTTTAGGATTAATTGAATTCTATTTTTATTGATGTCAGGAAGTAATAAAAAGGTGATAAAATATGAGAAATTATTTTGGCCAGAATTCTATGTATGTCTAGTAAAACAAATAGTTGGGGTAGGTTGGAATTTTATGTCCATCCATCCATCCATCCATCCATCCATCCATCCATCCATCCATCCATCCATCCATCCATCCATCCATCCATCCATCCATCTTCTATAGCTTATTCACAGTCGAGTCATGTGAGCAGCAGCTTGAGCAAAGAAGCCCAGACCAGGCTATCTGTCCCAGGTCACTTCTTCCAGCTGCTTCCAGTCAGGGGGATTCTGAGGTGTTTCACATCCAGCTAACAGACATAGTCCCTCCAGCATGTCCCATGTCTTGCCCTGGGCCTTCTTGTGGTGGTATGTGCTCAAAACACCTCACCAACGTGGTATCCTAACCAGAAGCCCAAACCACCTCATCTGGCTCATCTCTATGTTGAGGAGCAGCAGGAGTGTTGTGGGGTTAAAGGAATATTGGTAAAGCTTTGGCCTGTGGCAGCAAGTGAAAGGAAAACAATGAAGATGTGAGCTTTAAGCTGTAACCCATATTCTTCAGGAGAAAGTAAAATTTATTCCACAGGGACTGTGAGGAAAACAAGCATCTGCCATCACAGGAGCATAAAAGGCCTGTTGATTTCAACATTGACGTCTCACCATTGTGTTATTTTAAATAATGTTTCTAAAATGTTGAATGACGCATACTACAATGCTTTTAGACCAATTTCTTAATTTGCTTGTCTGAGACCAGACATTCTCCAAGCTATGGCTCACCCTCTCACGACCTATTCATCACATTCAGATGACAGAATAAAAAAAAAAAAAAGACTTGATGAATCATAGTGAAGTCCTACACACTGCTGCTGCTTTTTTGTTAACATTTCAACAGAGGTACATTTTTTATTCATATAATTTTATTACATGTATATTAAGACAGAGAAATATCAGTTTAGTTTTTAAGGATTTTTAGGGTTTCATGACAAACTGGAGGAGCTATTTAAGTCAAGCAAAAACTGGTTCTGTCCTCAACATTGTAATATTATAAATAGTCCTTTTTAGTGCATTAGCTTTGGGGTAGCCGATTTTAACAGCTGTATGTCTGACAACTAACTAGCAAGCTACTCTACTTCCAATTCAGAAATGCACTTTCTTTTGAAGGCTATATTGGCAGAAATTGGGCTGTCTACTAAAATTGGAGAGAAATAACTCATTAAAGAAGAATTTGGTTTAATTTACTTACTTTACTGAAGAGTAAAGTTGGAATGCAACATAGCAGATGTCTGAGGGGCAAACCAGCACAGAAAATCCAATTTAAGCTTAAGGAATCAAAGTACCAAGTTAATGTGAAAGCAACACACACACCATGCGTAAGTAACACACTATGAGTTAATCCTGTGAAAAGAAAACACTGCAGTGCAGAATTTAGGGGACTATGTAGCTCAAAGACCCAAAGCTAGGGGAGTAGGTAAACCCTCAGGGAATTTTTGTTGTGCAGAACCACAATGAAGAGGAATTAAGGATTACCACCAACATCTGCCTCATTTTTCAGTATGCACTTTTAAAAACGTTCACATAGGTAGCTGGGATTGATGGTGATACTAGTGGCACAGTTTACCATCACCAGGGCGACTCCACCCATCCCCTTCTAGTTGCTACCTCAGCAGGGATCAGGGATACAGCAAGAGATGTAAACCATGCTAGAAAATTACAAAGTTAACAACTTAGTCCACAGCTGTAATGTAGGTGGACTATTTAAGGTTTATATGGAACTAGAATAGTTTTGTAACTTGTATATTACAAAATATGAGTACAAGTTACAATTATGGAGATACAAGTAACAAAACGTATGTCCCTATTCTATTTTCATAGGTTTACAGCTTGTGATTTCAAATCTAAACAGTTTGGTTTGTTTTAAACCTTACATGTTTCATTGAGACTGATCCGAGTTCAGTCAGACAGCATGCTGGACAGATACATTATCAGCCGGGTCTAACAGCAGAGTTCTGTGTATATATGATTTTGAAACTTAAATGTATTTACTATGGATGAGCATTGTAGGTGATTTTTGAAATCGACTAGTCAATAATTCATGAGATCATTGTAACGTCATCAATAATTAAAAAACAAACAAGGAACAGATTTTTTTTAACATGATAACTGATTGGATAGTAAATAGTAAAAAAAAAACGTTTTCTTTTCGCACACAAAAAAGAAAAAAAAAAATCTGACTTTTTCCTACTCAGATTTAATGTTTGTTTTGTGTCATTTTAGGTCTTCTCTGTTAATACAGTTTGTCCAAAACAAACAAACAAACAAACAAAGAAAAAAAAACAAACAAAAAAAAAAAACAACAGTAAAATCACAAATGAGGTTTTGCAGAAAGAATTATATCAAACAAGGCAGGTAAACTTTTAAAGATTTCATATGAGGATAACAACAGCCAGTCATACCCTAGACCCTAGAGGGTTAACCAGGTTTACATGTAATAAAATTAAAACGTCTCTGTCAGTGGATTACAACAACACCATTTATCTCACAGAAATAAAAACTATACATGAAATTGCTAGAGATGGAGATTTTCGTCTGTCTTACGTGCGTAATTTGGTCCGTTTTTGGGGAGCTTAGCTATTTGTTGCTTGACGCAGAAGATGGAGCAATACCGGCGGAAATCGCGGGGGCAGTGCTGAGCAGAATAGCTGATATGTGACCAGCGAAAGAAACAAACCAGATAAGAAGAAGAATCCTGAAGGGAACCAAAAGTAATAAGAAGTATAAAGACAAGCACAACAAATGTAGAAAATGTGTTAGCTTTTGAAGAAATACTATATGTGAATGTATAGGGCAGGGGTAGCCAACGTTGGTCCTCGAGGGCACCAATCCGGCAGGTTTTCCAGATTTCCCTGCTCCAGCACACCTGACTCAAATTAAATAGATCCAACAGCCTATAAGGACCTCCACAATGTCTCGTTAGTTTAAGTCAGGTGTGTTGGGGCACGGAAATCTGGAAAACCTGCCGGATTGGTGCCCTCGAGGACCAACGTTGGCTACCCCTGGTTTAGGGTGTGTTGGGCAGTTTGAAACAACTTCATAGGGCTGCATTACCGCTGCCAAACGGTGTCTGAAACTGAAGTTGGCTCACGGGAGTGAACACTTAGCTTAGCACTGCCCACTAGTGGAGGAATTGACTTAACAATGGAAATGCAAAACATGCATGGAAGTATGAGGGAGGCGATGTTTGACAACGTTTGAAACGGACGTTGCTATTTACTTACATAAGGGAGCATAAATAGGCCTTAAGCGACTTAAGGCAGATTTAAGCTCGTGCGGCGTCTGCGTGCGGTCGGTTACTGCATAGCTAATGCTGGTGAGTTTGCACTTGCACTCGAGCATAGGGACTACACTTCGTTTTTGTGTTGTTTTCTCCTCCTAATCTGAAGGTGACAGCAGGGGTGGTATCAGCTGGAAAACTCACCAGTTCAGTTCTTTTGATGGTTCACATCAGTTCCGGTATGTTTTAAAACAACAATGGCGTTCAGTATGGTTCAGTGTCTTTATTAGCTTGTGGAAGAAAACAAAGAAATAATTTGATCAGCCTCTCATCAACTTGATCAATTGGTTGTA
The DNA here is from genome assembly GCF_017639745.1 of Melanotaenia boesemani. NCBI lineage: Eukaryota > Metazoa > Chordata > Actinopteri > Atheriniformes > Melanotaeniidae > Melanotaenia > Melanotaenia boesemani. The sequence goes on along the minus strand of NC_055683.1, from coordinate 28,683,909 downwards.
GTTTTTAAAAATGGCAGTTACTGCACAAATTCAGCAAGAAGATCCAGAAATGCAGAAACTTGTAATCCCAAATTGACTGATCATAAGGGAGTACATCAGCTTAACTGTCTGCGTAGCAGGGGTGCACATCAGGTCTGGAAGAGGTGCTTGTCGGGCCTCCGCAGAGCTACGTAGTGCCTACAGCCTGGGCTACACCCTTAACAAAGTGGAAATGCTTTGCCATTGTAATTACAATTTCTGCTACTGCTAGGACTCTGATTCCTCCTCAATGTTTCGCTCCTCATGTGCATGCCCTTCACTGTGACGGCAGACACAAAAGAGGAAGAAAAATCTTCTGCCACTGGCTAAGTTCCTTTCCAGCCTAGACTACTTGGCATCTTATTAGCTGTTGAATGATGGTTTGCTATCTGCTTGGCTAGCTGATTCAATACACGAGGAATACCCTTAAGTTAGTTAAATATGTTAGTTAACTTGTTTTTTTTTAACCCAGTTTACATATGCACACCAAGCTATACAAGTTGCTCCTCTAAATGAATCAGATTATACAAAGGAGCTCACCACATTTTCCATATTTGTGTAAGTGATTCTGTCTAATAGCTCTTCAGTCCAACTGTAAGATATCTATGTGCACAGGTCATTTCAGACTTTAAATGCAAATAAGGTTTGATTAACTATGGAAAAATTCGCTGCAGACACATTTGAATGAACTGTCAGGCATTTTTATTTGTATCTAAACTGAGTGGACCAACAACAGATGGAGGAAAATGTAACATTTGTGCTTCTGTCTTAATTTGATCCTCTCGGGCATCTTTCATCAGTTCCCTCTCAAAGTTCAACTAATTAATTGCCTGTGTTTTTGAATAAGGGTTGAAATTCATAGGGTAGGAGCCATGGTTAGGTTTTGGGTGATCAGTCTGAAATAAAGAGGTGGAATTTGTATTCAGCAAGAAGGGAGGTTCTGTCTGGGAAGCTCCATTGAGGGCAAAGGATGTTAATGAGCTCTTTTTACTGGGAGAAAATGCTGGCTGCCAAATGACGCTCCCTCCCACTGTATTCTTGAAAGTTTTCATGCTTTTGTGTGCTTGGAGAAATTCTGCAAGAAAGGCTGCATGTTGTATGATGCTTGCAAGTTTTATACTTAGTGAGCTCAATACAATTTATAACCTCTCTTCAATATAGTGTTAGTTTAGCATAGATTATGTTACTAGTATGTTAAATGTCTTAACTTGGTGAACATAATGCTGTGTTTGTCCATGGCCTGTTAAATTAAAAAACAACAAAGCAAACACACACACACACACACACATATATATATATGTTCCTCAGATGTTCCTGAGGATGGACTATACTCCGCAGATGGAACATCTGTGCAGAGTACAGACTGGAAGCCCCGAGGTCAAGATGGGAAACACCTCCGAAGGTGGTAGAGAAATAACCGAGCCTGTGGGACTTCCAGGACAAACCTCAGACATCTCGGTCCAGAAGAGTGCAGTCCTAGGAACAGCAAGGCAGAGGACCCCAGCTTGGATGGATGAGAGACCGCCACGGACGGCGAGGGGACATTTTTTTTTTATTTATATTTGGCATGGTGGTTAGCGCTGTCACTTCAGAGGAAGAAGGTTTATACTTAAAATCTCATTTGGGACTCGTAGGTGTTGGGTTTGCATGTTCTGCCCTTCTCATCAATTCTCTTTTGTTATTTTGATTGTCTTCCATCATCAAAAACATGAATGTTAGATTAAATGTGGTTATAAATTAACTCTAGAAATAAATATTAACCTGGATAGTTGTTTGTCTCTGTGATGGGCTGGCTACCTGTTCAGGTTTCAGCCACCCTGTAAAAATGAATTGGAATAAGCTGGAATAGAGAATTGATGGATGCATGGACAAACCATGATACCTAAAGGAGATCTGAAAAACCTAAGCGGAGTGATGGGGATAGACTCATGTTGATATTGATCTATATGTTTATTTTATTGAGAAAAATAATGTTAACAGGCACAAGATCTAAAGATGCAGGACAATTTGCTTTAAGCTTGAAATAAGCTTAAGTGACATTTTAATAATTAGTTATGCTTTAAAGTAAACTGTGTTGACTTTGTTGATTCATCCAACCACCTTCAATTCCACCCACGCAGACATTGTTACAACATAATGTACAGCGTTTCTGCTGTCACTATTTACATATCCACTACAATTATTCTGTCTGCTAGAAAGCTTTGTCTCTCTTTTTTCTCATTTAAACCACACTTGTCAGTTTAACAGCATGTAAAGACTGAATTTCGAGTTGAAAATGAAGGAGAAAAGAAAACAAGTAGTTAGTTGTAATATTAAAGTTTTAATATTCAATAAAAAAGTTAATATGTTATTTTTCTATGAATTATTGAGGGTCTGATGTTATGTAATTTATGCTGTGATGTGACCAATAATGGTGACAGGAAAAGCCACTGCATATAAAACCTGCTTATAAAATGATCAGTTTGTTAAATGCTGCTTTTGTCTGTTATGTTAGAAAATGTACATCAATAATTTTTTGCTTTCCTGTATGCAGCAGAGCAAGAATGTAAATTATTTACTTGATTTGCATTGTTTGATCATGAGTAAGGATAGGTAGGCTATTCTAGAACCAAGTAGTATAATTATTTCCCATTTATTTGTTTCGGGAATCATAAGCTCTCATATTCAGAAAAGTCGGGACTCTCATTTAAACCCTGTACCCAACTGAAAATAGTTCAAAACAACATAAATGATTTGGTAGCAGATAAGAAAAACAGTCTACTCAAAAAAGTGCATCTGAGAAAGGCTGACCGGCTCTGTCAGAAGTAAATAATTGATCTGTGAAATTGCACATTATTAAATAGTTAAAACATCAAAGTATTTGAGGATTTCATCACCTATATAGTCCATAATATCAATATAGGATTCAGATAACTAGAGCAAGTCTGATTATGAATAACAAGGTTGAAAACCAGTACTAAATACCTGCTCTTTTGGTGTCAAGCAAAATTTAATGAGCTGAAATAGCTGAAGTAGCTGAAATCACTGTACAGATTTCAGACCACTTCTGAAAACAGCTATTAGAAAACATAGTTTGCAACTACATCTTCAAATTCACTTGAAAACTATCCTGCAAAGAAAAAAACAACACATAAATGTGGTCTAAAAATACTGCAGTTTTCTCTGGGCCCCAGTTGTATTTATGATGCACTGAGCTGAGTATAAAACTTGTTTGATGAATCAAAATCCATTATTCTTTTTGGAAAGCATGACATGCCCTTCAGACTAAAGAGGAGAGGGAACATCCAACTTACCAATTCTGCTCAGCAGCCAGCATCCATGAGCGCATGGGGTGCATTAGTGCACATTGCATGCAACGTTCATGTATGACACTATTAACACACACTAAACAACATATACAATTTTGGAATAACATGTGTTGCCAACCTGATTGAGTCTGGTCCAGCAAATGACTACATGACTTGGTTTCAGCAAGACAATGTCAAACCACATTCTGCATGTTACAGCAGCATGGCTCTATCATAGAAGGCTCTAAGTACCAAAAACACCCATGTGCAGTCCAGATCTGTCATCCAGTGAATACGTTTGGCCCATTAAGAAACAAAAACATGTCAAATGATACCATGAACTGTAGAGTGATTTTTAATTCAAGAAAAAGTTTTAATTATTTGTGCATGATTGTTTTATTTGCATTTTTTTTTACGTTTGAACTTTTTGTAAATAGGATATTATTGCCTTCAAAAATGAAGAGAAAATACAAATCAGTATGAAAATGCACATTTTCTGCCTGTCAGATGGAAGTGCTCTTTATAATTATGGTTTGAATGTGACAGCTGCACAACATATCTGTGAAAAGATGGTAGCAATGCCAAAGGGTAGCACAGAGAAAAGGTAAATCAGAGCAATATTGCATGGTTAATCTTCTCTCTCGTTAGTGTGCTTCCTGCCATCGGGGATGTATGGGCTTCTTTAAATAGCACTGATTAATTAGAGGTTTTAATTGGAAGGGTGATGGCGGCAACCGTACGCTCTCTTTTCCTTCAGCCAGTCATTTACCAGAGTGGTACACATGTCAAAAGGACACCTGGCACTGTCTGACTCAATACCACCAGTCAGTGGGCTCAGCCTCTGCTCTATTGACTTGACAAAGCCTCAACCACCACTGAATCTTCTCTGCATAGGTGTGTCCTTGACAGGGGACACATTTCCCTGTAGGTGTTGGCACCCGCATCTCTCAGACAGTAGCTTTGCCTTTTTCCTTTTTTCTTTTGTTGCTCTTTCTGCTTGGTTGCATCACCATTTATTTTCTCTGTAGGTTGAATAATTAGCAGCCTATTTATTCCTAACTTTGTTGGGCCTCTGTCATTGCTCTTTCCATTGTTATATATATATATACATATATATATATATATATGTATATATATATAAAACCTTATGATAAAATTAACTTTTTCCCTGTCATCCATGTATTCTTCACTAAAGAGTCAGTGCAAAGATTATTTTGCAGTTTCACAAAGTGATGTAAATTATTTTTAATTATTCAGTTATTTTCCATTCTGCAAGTGGCTTCTTAGTCAAGGGAATGACATTGCTTGGCTATTCCTACGTTTTCCTGCCTTCTTGGGTATGCACAGTGGCCCCTGGTGATTGATGAGTGGGCAAGGGGAGAGGAAATCTATCCCCAGGTTACAATGCTGCCCTGGTGATAGATGGCCCCTTAGAGGTCTTAGCAGGACTGATGGGTCATGGGCCTCAGTGAGCCCGAAGCTAGTAGTGGGAGTAAGAGGACAGATCGGGAAGGAAAGGAACAGGATGCAGAGACAAATGATTTATTATGTAAAAAAGGCTAAACATTTTAATTGGAAAAGTACCCAAACATTATTTACCCATCTGCATAAGATTAGCTATACCAGTTTTATGATTGCTGCAGTAGTATACAAAGGAAAATTAGAGAATTTTCTTGCTCAGTTGAATCAGTTTAATCCAGTCATATACTGTATGTGTAGCTTGTAAAGCTGTGGATAAGCTAAACTAACCAGAGCTCTTACTAACCATCTTTAGTAATGAAAAAATGCAGAACATTAAGAAACAAATATACCAGTTAATGCCAAATACTTGAATCACTAAATAAATGAATAAATCTGACATGTTCCACCTTTCTCTGACACATATATGATTTTCTTTCTGCAGAGACTTCACCCAAAATTAATCTAGATGATGCACATTGAGCATGAAAAAGCAGACAGAAAATAATATGATCTATCACAAGAGATGCAGAAGATGCTTTTGAAAGCAGGCAATGATTTTGATGAAACATTATATCTGGCAGCCCTGTGAACACATTTTAGAACTGGTCTCTTGATGTGAGGTTTCATAAAAAAATAATGAATACTTCTGCACTTGCCTCACGCATGTCATCATTTACTATTCTCTCAATGCAGCAAGTATAGTAATAACCCTCTCACAAGAAACTTTGCGATGCTCTTTTCCTTCCTGGGATATTGAAATGATCCATTATTGCATTTTTCACAACAGCAAACTCGGCCAGCTTCCATACAGCCATAAAAAGAAACAGAAGTTCCCTTTATGACAATTTATTTTTCATTCAAATGTGACCGTATTCACATCATGACCCAACACAAGCAGCACTCATGCACATACACTAAAACCAATAAAAAGAAAAGAAAAAAACAAAAAACGTGTGATTTGCTTTATCTGTACCACAGGTTTACCTGTAGTGTGGGCTGTATTGGTGATAAATTGCCATGGATTTGATGTCAACACCGGAGCAAATTCCCTCTTAGTGGAGAAATAGTGAATCTGTTCAGAACAGATCAGACAAATTATGTCAGGAATTCATTCTCAGCACACCATGTTTTTGTATGTAATGACAATTTAACAAACAGGATAGCTGACAGAGCCACAAGTCAGCCATGAAGCTACATGGATGGGTTTAGGTTGTCTTAAAGCATTTGGGTTGTTAGAAACCAGCTATGTTGCTTATGTATTAGCTGCTTCAGTGGCAACTTAGTATTGGGAAAATATGACAGCCTAATTACACCTTTAAAACAGATGTCCCGCTGTCTTAAAATCAGTAATAAACCTGCTGTTTACAAACAGGCTCAGCTGGAAATGTGCCTATTTCAGCATAAAGGGATATGAAGTTGCAGAGAGTATATCTACAGTCAGTGTTCATTCGAGCAGTGAGGTAAATCAGATCTTGAAAACTGCTCTTCTTCCTTTTTGGAGACTTTAACTGAGCTATATCTTTCCTTGTGTCCAACTTAACATTTTTCCCAGTCTTCTTGCATGTCACCACAGTCTGGTATTGCAATTGCATTCATAAAGACAAAGAACAACTAGATTAAAAACTGTTTGATTACAGGATTTTATTTCCTCTCAGGCTATGTTTCAAAGAAATCCAAATGCTTAAAGAGAGAGCTAGATTGCTCACCAGAGTATAAGGGTGTGAATTAGTGTGTTTCTGGTGAAGTGAGTGAGCACAGCTTATATGCCCAGAGGCTGAGTGATTTCCCATGTGAACGGCAATTAAACAGAAATCTCTCGTGGAGAAATCAAATCAAACCCCCACAACATGATAACTTAAACTGCGCCATGTTTTTTATAACCTTAGGCAAGTACTTTAGGTGGTCTCTTGAGGAAAACATGGTCCTCCCTTTCCTTTAAAAAACTTTTTAAATGTTTTCAAAAGCCCTACTGTCTTTGAGAGTGTTTAAACTGTCTGTGAGTTCATTGATAAGCTCTCTGCATTTGCCAAGTTCCCATTTGTGTAACAGAAGCGTTTTGCACCATGCCGGTTCAACAAGTAACTACAATTTTGCTAATTGGCTTTCCTTTTTGTATGTACTACAGACCTCCACCTCTGGTCATAGCTGCAGAGATGCTGCTATTCCATTATTATGCTTTTGAACGGGATGCATAATACATTCAAGCACAAGATGTGTGGTTGCCCTAAGGGCCAAAGAACCATTCCTGCTCTGTTGATAAAAGGGGGGGAAACCCATTGAAACCAACTTAGCAGAAATGTGTGAGCATAGACTCATCAATCATTTACCTCTCTACATGCCTCCAACTGTCTCATCTCATACGTCACAATTTTTAATATCTCCAACCTTTCTCCTTTGTTTTTTTTTTTTTTTTTGCCTATCTTGGACTCCATCAAATGCTGTAGCCATCACGGCATTTGCTAATGCATATTGTTGTTGTGATGAAATAGAAAACATAGTGCACTTACTAGACTTTTTTTTTTTTTTTTTTTTTTTTTTTTTGCTGTAGAGGACAGCTCAGCAAGTGTCTTGGGATTGCTGGTTTGCCTGGCAGGAAACCAGGCAAGAGATGAGGGCTTGGGAAGAAGCAAGCTGGACAAAATGGCTGTACTCTGATGGATGACTGCCCAGAACTAAGTTATTTCAGGGATTGGGGGTTTGGAGTAAAAAGCATGATACTTGTTCAAAGCAAAAGGGAGGTAGTGGGCCTTTTTCTCAGTGTAAAGAACACACAGAGCAATCATAAAACACATACTGCTTGGAAAGCTGGATGCTGAAAAAGCCTCAAAATCTACTGCTATAAAGGAGAGTGTGAAATCAGTAAGCTGCACCCCACTCCAGTTCACAGACCTTTGTCAGCTTTCTCTGTCACAATGTGAGATGTAGCCTGTCAGCAGCTATTTAGTTCCTCTGGATGGGCAGCAGATTTATAATACACCTGCCCTCTCCATACTGCCTGCTTGACTTCTGTGAAGTGGAGTACATGCTGCACTCATTTGGCATTACACCAGCAAAGGTACTGCAGTGGCAGAGATGTTCCATTGAGGTGGCTGGTAATTGATGTATGGCATCAGCCATGTTAGGGCTGTGTGGAGGAGCGGAGGAAAGCAATTTGTGGCTCAGCTTGGGGCCCCTTCAACAGCTTCAGTAAGCACTCCAATTTTGCCTCTATTCTACTCTGCGCCTTTGTCTAAGGATAAATGGCAAGCTGTGGATTTCCTCTGATCACATGTACTTGCACATACACACTTGTGAATGGTTTGGGCTTTTTGGCCTCACCAAGAGAATGTTTTCAAGGAAGAGTTAATATGAGTGGATTATTTTTTTTATATTACTTCTATTGCATGAGTGGGACACAGTGAAAACACATAAGAGGAAGAGTCAAGTGTTTGAGCTGTTGAGTTGAGTTGACACAAAAAGAGAGGAGAATGACTTGGTTGGTGTTTTAGCTTTAAGCTGCAATGCTGAAATGTTCCAACATATCTAAATATTCATATTCCACAATGTTCTACATCAACGGCTGAAACACTTTAATCTATCTATATTTGCAGTTTCAATAAATAAACCACTTTTGCTATTAAGTGAGACTTAGTTTATTAAGGCACACTCTGAGGCAGTCATTGTAACTTGAAAAATTATCATTAGAATGAGAAGAAAATATTGTCAAAACAATAAATGTTTCACATCATGACATAATAAACTCCTAATTTTTCTTTTCTTGAGTGGCAGCAGTATGGTTCTGTACTTAAAGAAGAGACATTACAATACTAGTCTCAGCTGCAAGGCCTTTTTTTTTTGGCATGGCTTTCAAGTTTTAGTATAGTGCAATCTGGTAATGAATTGAGTATTCTGCAGCCTAATTAGTCTACCATAAATCAACAGATTGAAATAAGGGGGTAAAAAACTAATATTTTTTTTTATCAGTTTATTTTATTTAAGTAATTTATAGACAAAACAGTCTTTTCTAGTCTGTTTTGATTTTCTATGTATCCATCCATCCATCCATCCATCCATCCATCCATCCATCCATCCATCCATCCATCCATCTATATTCTATACCCAATACATTCTGTTAGGGCAATGTGGGGCTGGAGCTTGTCCCAGTTGTCATCTTACTTCCACAGGTCACCAATCTATGACTGGTTCAGCACATAGTCCTAGGGTCACCAGGAACCTATCCCACAAGACCATCACAAGGCCAACACAGAAAGACAAACAACCACACACACTGATTCCTAGGGAAATTTTTAAAGTGTCCAATTACCCTAACATACATGCCTTTGAACAGTGGGAGGAAGCTAGAGTATCTGGAGAGAACCCACACATACACGGGGAGAAATGCAGTCTCCACACAGAAAGGTCCATATGCAAACCCCCGAGTTAAGGCTTGAACCAGGATCCTTCTTGCTGTGAGGTTACAATGCTAACCACCATACCACCATGCAGCCACATGCTCATGTTAATGGTAAATTTAGAGTTATCAATCCATCTGACATGAAGCTCCTTTTTCACCAAGGAAGGCCCTACTTTTAAACTGTGAACCTCATTACCATAAAGCGATATGACACATCTTGATTAAAAACATCTTAAAAAAAAAAAAAATGTTACCATAGTAGTTTTCTCACATTGAAAACGTTTGTGGTTTGAACCTTCATGATGGTGCTTTTCAGAGTTTGCATGTTCTAGCTCTGCCTGTGTGGGTTCTTCTAGGTCTAACAAAGTACGTTAGGTTTAATTGATGATTCTAGATTTGTTGTACAGGTGTGGTTTTAACTGCAGACCAACAAGCAGAACTAATCTGAAGCAGGTGCTCATTTAGGGAAAGGAAATTGACTGGGTGAGCCCCCCCCCCCCCCAAAACAGACTGATTCCATATTTTTTTCCCTGTGCTTGGTCAGTAAAAGTAACCTTTTCTGACTACCATAATGTTTTTTCAATGTTTCTTTTATTGTTTCTTAAAGCCAGAAAGTTGCCATTTGGAATGACTAGAGTTTTGTGTCATGTTTGTCTTCTGATTTTGTTCTACACAACAAAACAACTGCATGAGCGCTCTTCCAAGACTGGTGATTCCATTCTTTTTGCCAGTGGTTGTAGACAGATAGAGTGGGATGTTTACAATAATTAGCTGTGGTATATATTTAATGAGATGAAACATATGGTGTGTTTTATCTGGACTTCAAGCAAAATGTGTTTTTTTTCCCTTTTGGTACATCAGATGGTTAATCCTAATCACCTAGTGTTAATGAAAAGCCATGTCAGTGTTTATCAACAACCTTCACTTTTCAGTTATTGGAAGGAAATTAAACATGCTTGTCAGTTTGTGTTTCCAACGAGGTCCATCATGTTATAACAAATACGGCGGATCATTTTTCTTTTACATGCAGCATGAAACAAACTCCTCCAGTTTCTGCCTTACTGTACTTTACCACGTATATTTGCACTCATGGATACAAAAAAAAAGGAGTAATATTAACGATGCTAATAAAAAAAGAAGAAAAATCGTTAAAATACTCCAAAGAATACTTGGTTGCCTAAATGTTTTATAGTGGATTTTTTTCCATAAATATTTAGCTTTCTGCTTCCTTGGTAATTCATATGCTATGAATTAGCTTTTGTTTCTCTGGTGATGCTGCTCCCACGTGTGCACTCTCTGAAATAAACATGATAATGATGAGTTTAGTGCAGAGACAGGCATTGAAGCCCAAGTGGATGGGACTGCTATCTTAATGGTCCAACTAAAATTATGTGAATTATTGTAGCACATCTGAGAAGCCTCTTGACGTTAATTAACAGCCCTCTGCCGAAAGGATCTCCTCTTTATACCATGAACTAAAACAGAAATCCTTATGCAAATTCATCTCTTCATCCCTTCAGTTTCTTAACTGTTGCTTCTTTTGCAGAGGGTATAGAAAGTCGCCCCTTTTCTACAGCATTCATAATGCATGAGCCAGATCACATCAGTTAGTGATCAAAATTCCTATTTTCACACCCTCTTCCTTCAAGGTCCATTTTTCTTTTATTACTCATATTCTTTTCCAAATGGTCTTTCTGTGTCTTCTTCTTCTCTCTCTTTATCTCTTTCTCTTCTCTTTCTCTCTTTCACTCACACACATACACTCAAGTCATTTATACATGGCTTTGGGAGCTTTACTGTGACTTACATTATTGTCTTGGAGACTTACTCTAACCTTACCTCAGTCATTGCTTTCCCTACCCTAACCCTTATCCTGATTATGTCCTATCTTAGAATTGAATCATTTTATACTATTGAGACAAGCAGGAATGAACACACACAAACATATATTTCCTCTGAAACAATTTAAATATAGCATGTGATTTTATTCTTTTCTGTTTTGGAAGTTGTTAGTAAATTTGTGAATGCTCTTTCTATTTAGAAACCAGAGAAGTCTTTCAAAAGGTTGAAGTAACTAGTAGGTTGGGGTTAGAGTGGGTGTTGCATGCTTGAACATAAAGGGACTTCCAAATGTGCATGTGCTGTGCACATCAATGTGACTGTACACTGCAAGCTGATGGGGTCTGCTGAACAACACCTGCACCTCTTTTACTCCTAAGTTGCCGAACGTGCCTGTGTGAGGATTTTACAGCTTCCTAATTATAAGCCTGTTGCATTTTGTGGGTTAGAGTTAGGGGTTAGGATCCTCAGAAATAACTGAGGAAAGTAAAAAGCATTCTCCAAACTGGTCCAGATTGGCTTAAGGATAAACTCTCTTCTGATTACAGAATAAATATATGGGACACACCGTTGACTGATTTTTGACTGGATTTATCCATTGCCATGCATAGTGACCACACCTATTTAAAAGATTACTTCTAGAATATTCATGGGTGCGGGTGGTGTATTTGTAAATCAGCCCCTTCATAAGTGGACATCATTGAGTCATCCAATACATTGTCACTCACAGTGGAGCGTAGGATTACTGAGTTTGCCTCTGTGATAAACAGGATATTTATGCAGCTATATAAACATATTATAATTCTATATTAGACATATATACAGGTGAAACTTCAAAATTAGAATATCATGCAAAACTTAATTTATTTCAGTAATTTAACTTAAAAGGATAAACTAATATATTATATTATATATTAAAAAAGGATTTTGAATACAGAAATGTTGACCATCTGCATATGGTCATGCATATGAACTCCTTATTTGGTTTGAGCCCCTTTTGCATGAATTGCCGCCTCAGTGCAGCGTGGCATGGATGTTATCAGCCTGTGGCACTGCTGGGGTGTAATAGAAGATCAGGATGCTTCAACTCTTCTGAATTCTTGTTCTTATGTGTCTCATCTTCCTCTTGGCAATGCCCTATAGATTTTCTATGGGGTTCAGGTCGGGAGAGTTTGCTGGCCAATCAAGCACAGTAATCCCTTGGTCATTTATACCAGGTTTTGGTTCTTTGCGGAAATGTGTACAGGTGCCAAGTCCTGCAGGATAAAATAAAGTCAGCTTCTTCAAAAAACTTTTCTGCTGAAAGAAGCATAAAGTGCTCTAAAATCTCGTGGTAGACTCTGCGTTGACTCAGGACTTAATGAAGCCCAGTGGACCAACACCGGCAGATGCCATGGCTCCTCAAATCAACACAGACTAGAAACTTCAGACTGCCCTTTGAGTGTCTTGGATTGTTGCCTCTCTATTCTTCCTCCAGACTCTGGGACCTTGATTTCCAAATGAGATGCAAAATTTGCTCTTATCAGAAAAGATCATGTTGGCCCACTGCTCAACACACCAGTTAATTTTTTCTTTAGCCCAGATAAGACACTTCTGATGTTGTGTTTTGTCAGGAGTGGCTTGACAAGAGGAAAATGACATTTGAAGTCCATATCCAGGATCCGTCTGTGTGTGGTGGCTCTCAAAGCACCAACTCCAGCCTCAGTCCACTATTTGTGAAGCTCCCCCACATTTTTGAATGGCCTTTTTCTGACCATCTTCTTTATCTTACATTACAGTCATTTAGCAGAAAAGCATCTGCTAAATGTCTGTAATGTAATGAAATACACCATTATTCCTTCATAGCCAGTGGACAATGGAGCTTCCCCTCCACTGGATGTTTAGGATGGGGAAATGGATTGTAGAGAAGATTCAATGCAATCTGTAGGCTTTCTTAGTCAGGCAACTTTTGCTTAGGAACTGTAATGCTGTGCTTCTAATTCAACATAATTTGCCAAAAATATCAGTAATATGGATTTCTTTTTTTCTTCCTTTTGTCACGTTTCCTGAAAATGCAGGAACTGTTAAACAGAGTTGTACACTACACAGCCCAAGCGCTACAGAAGTCATAAAAGTCCAGCCAGAAGAATAGCAATGGATGAGCGAGCACAGCAAAGGGACCTCGCTCAGCTAGTCAAAATGTGAATGTGTATATCTGTGTGTCTGTGTGGACTATATTATGATATGAATAATAATTCTTTTCATTCACCAGTGGCCATGAGTGTCTGAGAAGTGTCTGCAAATCCTCATTTTTGCAGACAAAGCAAAATGCCAGGGGGAAAGAAATGAGTTTTATTTTAAAGCTTTGTCTCATTCAACAGATTACATTCGTCTCCATCTTAGGTGACTGCACACAGCCCAGGTTCCAGCTGCACTTAACAATATTTGGAGGCTGCCTCCCGATTTTATGGCTTGACTTGTAAAGTTGTGTTGGCAATTTACTCCATCTGTGCTTGGGGTTATTGTGTTGTCTGGACAAAAATGGCTCCATATTATATCCATTTTTTAAAGCCAACCCTAAATGTTGAAATAACATCTCTGTGCCTCTAAACAATGTAGCTATTATTTTGTTAACACATAATCCCCCTATTTTAGTCTTCATGTTCTCTACTGAAAGCCAATTAAGTCTTGCTTAAAGCTGGAAATAATTAATACTATTTTGAGAATTATTTATAATTTTATACTTACCAATAATTTGTTTATTTATATACATGTACAGTGTTGTTCAACTTGCAGTTAAGGAGTTATAATGTAAGAATATTTTACATGCTTGCAATCCCTGCAGGTCCACACATCTATTTTCTGAGTATCTGTGGTGTAGTGTTGCCCTAAGAACTTGTGTATATCCTTGGTAATGATAAAAATGTGCATACTTTGCAATGAATGGCGCGAAATTATTCTCATTTCTTAGTCCAGGCACACATGAACTTTCCTCGCACCTTGTCTGTATGGTAGTGCACAAAGTGAGAAACAACTTCTTGGACAAGCTGACGTGCTGTTACATCACTATACTTATTGTTTTTGAAAAACTAACAAACAGTCTGCCTGGTATGGGTTTCTTTGCTCTAAACCAGGGCTATTCAATTCGGTCCTACGAGGGCCGCAATCCAGCAGGTTTTCCATGTATCCCTGCTTCAACACACCTGACTCAAATTAATTAGTCATTGTGCAGAACTTGATTGGCTGTTAGATCCATTTAATTTGATGCACATGTGCTGAAGCAGGGATACATGGAAAACCTGCTGGATTGCGGCCCTCGTAGGACCGAATTGAATAGCCTTGCCCTAAACCAATCAAAATCTTTCAGAACTGACTCTGATCAACCCAGCCAATGAAGCCAAGGAGCCCTAAAGGCAGGTCATGCCTTGACAGTTGGTAAGAAATTTGGTATGCAGTACTAAATGTGATACAAATCAGGAGCAGTTCAATTCTGGGTGGAAAAAAGGACAGCATACTGTGTGGACCTTCTCACCACTACAATCTATAGAAGGTTTCCCAGAGCTTTGTTTCTGGCAAGAAAGTAATTCTTTCACATTACCCAGTCTCAATTCATAATTAGCAGCTTATTGTTTTGATATGAGGGTCGAGATGTGAAAAAATGGCAGGGACATTTTGGAAAAAGGAAGGGGTGCAAACACAAGAAAATAACAGGCCATTATGAACGGCTGTTCCATAAAGAGCAATACTCAGGTTCTTTCACACTTACAACAATATGGAAATTGTTGCCAGACAATCTTTGAGTATAATTGGGCTCTGTGTATGAATCAGCAGTTTAGCTAGCTCTCATTGTTAACAGCTCCCAGTCCTTCTTCTCTGCTGGCTCTCAACTTCTTTCCCCGTGGTCTCTCTTTTTCTACTCACTCAGCTGCATGCACACTTCAGCAGCAAACAACATCTGACTAACACATATGCTATCTGTTATGTGCATCTACACAAACAAAACTAGCACACGCAGTTATAAAGCCATTTGGAAGCAGCATACTTGAATCGTTCTTGTTGCCGTCAGCAGCCATAATGGCATGACTCATTCTGCAGAGAAACATACATCCTCCAGAACTAACCTGGTAGCAGCAGAGCTTTGCCAGTTCCTGGGAACCTAAATCCTTTTTGCTGCTTGTGTTTACCTGATATTTGTTCACCTTATGCAGACTAGGGTGGACAAAAGCTGATGTCTTTTTAGGCGCCAAACAACTGTGGCTGTCGTTGCATAAAATTCAAGTGGTTGGTGCATTTTTGGCCTGACCACTTGTTATGTACGGTTAAAGCATTTGAAGCTTTGATGAAATCTCAGCTTTGTGTATTTCATATTTGCTTACTTTTTTGTTAACAACAATATTTATCAGATGTGACAGAGTTTGCATGAGATGCTGCAACATTAATTTTTATAGTCTTGTATTACACTGCAAGGATTGGCTTTTGTAGGATTGTTTTATTCATCACCCTAGCCTGCTCTCTTTATGTGTTGTAAAGAGAAATAAATCAATAATTGCTCTGCTTCAAAACAAACAGCTGAAGAATAACTGAACGAGTGCCTGTCAGACTGAAACAAATGACTCTAATCTATGAGTGATTGGACTTGTTGCCACCTTTCTCTTTGCTACCTTACATTTCCCCCCTCTCTTCTTTCTTCTTATTGCCTTCTTCTACGGCAAATTGAAATTCAAATGAGCCACAGTGGTGCGGCAGCAAACAATATTTGCCTGCCAAATTATCTTGTAGACATTTCTGAGGCAAACATTACATAAGATGAGATACGACGGAAGTTTATATCAAATCCATATCAGTTGCAGGGGTTTCTATTTAAACATTCAAGTGTATTTTTGCTTCAATATCATTCTGTTTCCTAGTGACATCATTGTTGATGCCAGCACAAATTGCTTCAGTTACTATTTGGCAATAGATCTAAGAAATTAGGTAAATATACCTTGAAAGCTCAGTAAAAAGTTTTTGGATTGCTCCACTTTCAAGGATATGCTCTACAGTCCTTTTTAACGTACAGACAAGACATAACCAGACTTTATTTTTTATTTTTTCAGTCTGATTTTATGGTCAAACCAGAGGAGGTATAGCTCATTTTTCATTAAAAGGTTTGAAGCTTCTCGTTTCAAATTCTCCCAGCATTTTTATTACCCATAACTCTATCAAAGAAAGATCTAATTTTAAAATTCACTGTAATTAATGACAAAAGGTATATAAGAAAAGTTATATTAAAAGGAATACTATCTCACTAGAGTCAAAACCAGAGAAACCGCAAGGAAGTTAATTAAACCTATGGAGCTCACAGATAATATTTATTGTAGTACCTGTTTTCTGTTTCTTTATTAATCTGGGCTGTCTCTCATCTGCATGAGTGTGCTGCTGTTTGTTATATAACAAACAGCAATGTATGTAGGGAAAGCAGGCTAAAACCTATTTAAAGAGGGCTTGTTAATCAAAACAGTCTATAATTAGAAATGGGAGATTGCAGTGGTGCACTCTAGATTGAATAGTGAATTGTTATGTGTGTGGTATTTTCATTGCTGTCCAGAAAAACACTTTATGTTTTTCGCTGAGACAGAGTTTTTCAGTCTCGTCAGAGAAGGTCTAATAGACATGTTTGCCCACTGGTCCAATACATAACAGTGTCACGATCAATAGCTTTGGGATGGTGTTTTCTATCGGGCAGTGTTCACGTGATATGATGTGAATCTTGATGCCTGAATATAAAAATGTGTAAACTGTAACTATGGAGATTTTAGTCATTTTCCAGCCCTCTATTTGGTGACATCTGTATATGTAACATGTTCATTTTACATCTAAATGTGTGCTTTTAACACAGCTCAGGAATAATGAATGAATAATGAATCACAAGTGGAAGAAAAGTAGAAAACAATGTGAACAGTAAGTCTTGAGCCAACAGTCTCTTATACAGCAAAGTTCAGTGTGTAACCAAGTTCTATGGATTATTGTTTCTCACGTACAAATGTTCGTTGCCAACTCAACACTAACAAGAAGTGGGAAGAGGATGTAATGTCAAAACACAAATGGAGAAATAGATCAAAGAAAATACCTTCTTTTTCTTTTACTTTTTAGCTTTTACTGATGTGCCATGAATTAATGTGTCAAGCTCAGTTATGTTGTGAAATTCAGGAAGAAATACTTGACAGCCACAACCAAATTGTACTTTATTTTTCAGTTTTTCTTTTGTTAAAACATAACATATAATTCGTTAGTGGTCTGAAATCCCGTAGAATTATTTCAGAAGTAAAATCCAGATTTTTTTTACACTTCTTTGTGCTTTATGGTGTTATTCAATAAAATCTTTAGCTATAACAAAAGTCCTAATAATGTCACTTCTTTTCAAATATGAGTGGTGATTCAAAAGCTACCCTCACTTTTGAAACTGTCATCTGTCTAAAAGACCTCCTCCATCTGTAACAAGGATCAGGAAGCAGGATGACCTCAATCTCTCACTCATCCTGAGGGCTCCTCATCCACATTTAACCTTCCACATCCCACAGATGAATGCTTAAAGGGGTGTGATGCCATCCTGACATGTTACTGATACAGACCTTAAAATCTCTTGATTCTCTTAATGCATACACACATAAACAAATCAAAGTGATCTACTGTGGGGTGCATACACTGTTGGTCAATTTAAAGTTATATCTAACAGAGCTTAATGGACTTTAAGACTTAATGATTAGAGCACTTTAATTATACAACACTAGCAGACTGCTTTTGTCACGTCAGCAGCTGTAAACTCTTCTTTATGCACGGTTATGCACATGCAAGACATGCACAAAAACCATGTGCTCTGTGTTCTTTTGCACTGCTTCCTGCTGTAGAACCTGTCAGCTGCTGTCAGGTGTGGTGTTTTAATGCAATGGATGGTTGGGAAAGAGTAGGGAACCTGCTGTGGAAGTGTATGAGTATTCTGCGAGTGCCTGTCTGTGCTTTCTCATCATAAAGACCTCAAAATGGCAGGTCATCTGTCTTGTCTCCATTTACTCTGTTTCTGCTCTCCCTCAGTGTCTATTTCCTTCCCTCCCGTTGGGCTTGAAAAAGCCCTGTTACTTTTTCTGCTTTACAATTTGAACCATTTTTCCCTCTGCCAGGCAGTGAGATACAAAGCTCATCCTCAAAGCAGTGACCCACACAGGGGTTGCTGCTTTCCTTGCATTACACAAGAAATAAGGGAGTCAGAAGGGTTGCAAAGCAGGAACGAAATAGCAAGCAGGGAGTCACATATAGGAGTGAAAGCAGGGTAGATGGTGGTATAGAATGAAAACAAAATAGA
The DNA here is from genome assembly GCF_017639745.1 of Melanotaenia boesemani. Classification (NCBI taxonomy): domain Eukaryota; kingdom Metazoa; phylum Chordata; class Actinopteri; order Atheriniformes; family Melanotaeniidae; genus Melanotaenia; species Melanotaenia boesemani. Next base: position 28,665,593 of record NC_055683.1, on the reverse strand, counting down.
TAAGAAAAACCTGTGCAGCATGTTTGCCTCCACACAGCTGAGTTGTTGTTGTTGACGTTTAGTAATGAAGCTGCAGAGATTCCCCTCATAGTGACAAAATTAGAGTTGCTTGGCTGTCTCACTTCTTCTTCATCTCTTTCTCTCTCTTTGTTTTTTCCTCTGGCAAAAACTAGGAAAACGTTGCACTGCATAATCATACTCACTCAGTGTCCTACTTACTTGGAAGTACAATTATAAAAAAGTGTAAGGAACTGTAAGTCAATGAGAATTGGATTACAACTCCCTTTGTGCCCCTTGTGTTGATCTTTTTTTAGCATCTCTACAGCTTATTGAAGTTTCCCCTCTATTTTTTACTAAAACGATGTTTGTGGTAGATGTTGTAACATTGCATTTGATTGGAAAAAAGTGTGGTTGAAATATAGTAAAGGAAGCTAAAAGAGGATTTACTGATAAAGGGAAACATATTTCAGGTGAATGTTATGGCAGATCTCTGCCACTAGAGGCGGCTTTAAAAAGAAACGTAAATGAGCAGACATGCAGTGTAAGTACACTTGGCTGCATGGCCCTTGATAATGAACGCACACCTTGGTTTTTTCCTCCTAAACACTAATTATTTCATCAGACACACTTCTTTTCCTCATCTGCTCATCACAACCTCTTCATAGCTCTAATCTTGGGCTCTACGTTTTCTCTGCTGAATGATTCGCTGCTGACACAAAAGACTTGTTTACACTTCGCTCAGCATCTGGCTTCTTTATTGCAATTTTAATTTCAGCCACCTACTTCTGAAATGCCTTCATCTGTATTGCCTGGCAAAGTCCCACAAACCATTGACTTTCAAACCCCAGTATTAGTCTTTGCGTCATGATTTATGATTAATTCAAGGCTGCATTTTCAATAAAATTCCTTTGTAGATGACAACTGATGCTAAAGTATTTGCCAGGTGGATTGCATTTTATTCTCACATGTGTGCCCTAGAGGAACAAACTGCATTAAAATTGACCTTATATTTCTTTTCCTACATTTTACTTATATATCCAAAATAGTGCAGGTCATACTGTACCAAGTCTCTTATCTATGTTTTTTGCTGCACTGCAGATATATTTAATAACTAAACAAGTTTCTTGATCTATTTGTCCTAAAATTTTTGCAGACTAGTGTGGCACACCATCTGTGCTGGCAGTAAATCTAAATCCTACGTAGCATCAGTATCTGCTGTGAAAACTGGACCTCCAATTTATCTTGTTTTAGTGTAGCCATCATGTTGCACCTCTGCCGCAATAAATAGTTGACATAATTGAATCATAGGTGCATTTTTAATGATGCATTACAGCATTATTGCATTTTTCTCATGGATGCACCCCGTATTCATGGCTAATTCAGCATCCCTCTTGCATCCTCCCTCTTTTTCTTCCTCATTTCTTCTGACAATGTATTCTTGCGTTTCTTTGCTGAATCAGCATTCAAAAAGGCTGATGTGTTGATATTTGTTTGCTAGCATGTGAAGCAGTGTGTGAAGCAAAAGTCGGATGCAACTTCACACGGTGTCCAGGATGAAAAAGTTGTATAGTGACGTTTCTCAGCCTCAGGATGCTGCTGGGCAGTGATGGCTCTAGAAATGCACATAATAGATGTCAATGTGCCATCAAACGAGTCCGGAGCGTGCAGTTTAAATGTCGGAAGGTTACATAGTGCATCTTTAATAGAAGAAGAATAGAAAGGTCATTAAAGAAACCGAATCTGTGCAAAATGTCCAAACCTTTTGTGGTTGTTGAAAGCATTAACATGTGAAGTTAGTCTGAATGAGGAGTTGCAGAAACAGCAATGACCACATTCTGACTTTGCTTGCTTTAATCAAGCAGAGGATGCAAACTTTAAATCTTATAATGTTTTCTGGGCCTGTGTCTTTACAGGCATCCCTAAACTTCCAGTCAATTTCCGATTGTTGTGCTTTATACTTCCTTCAGCTCTTCCAATTCATCCCCCATGCTGTCTTTCTCTGCATGAGAGGGTGGTTTGGTGTCTTTGTCTCAGGGTCCTCTCTTGCTCTCAGAGTGATGTTTGATCCGCTGGGTGGCCTGTATGTATACTGCTCCTCCTTTTTGCTGAAAGTCAAGCACACACTGATATGAATAATTAAAGAGCTGGGGATAGGCTTATTCTTCTCTTTTACAGAGCCCGACATCCCAACAGTGTTACCCTGTTTGTCTGAGCGTTAAAGCTTTACTGAATGTGCCTCGGCTCTCTGATGTTCCTCTCCTGCCTCTTGAGATCAACTGAGATTTAATCAGTAGTTACATTAACACTGTCAGAAAATTAAGATTTTCAGTACCATTGCAGTAACCTCTACAGCTTCCACTGTTGTTGACAATTATCTCTTGACACTTTCCCTCTCTCTTTTTCTCACTTGTTTCTCTACCTTTCTCCTGTTCTCCTCTAGAGAGACTTGGAAAAGGGCAAAAAGAGCATTCCAGTGATATGAAAAGTTTTGATTGCGGCTTGGACATCTGTGTCCTTAAGGAAATTGAATTGACCGGTGGTTACGTCTTAATACAGTGAGCTCAGTGACCTCCTTCACCTCATTCTTATCAGCTGAGCCCCAGACTCAGCTTGGATGTGTTGGCAGGCCAGCTCACATCTACCAGTGTGGGTAGCCACACTAAGGAAGCAGACACACTTGAAATTTATGCTCCAGAGGAACAACATGCTCTATTAGAAATCCAAGTTGTCATATGTTCAATGAACTTGGTGAAGAGCCACTAGCTATTTTCTTCCTCCACTTCTCTCGCTATTGTTCATTCGATTACTCTTATGAGTCCACTTCTCTTCAATTGAAATTCCTCTTTGTTCCTGCTCTCTTCTCACGTACCTGACTGCCACTCTCCTCATCTGTTGCCTCTGCTCTCATTGTCTCCACATCCTGCACTCTCGCTTCACTTCCTCCTACTTGCCTATAGCTCTTTTTTTCTGTGCCTGCTCTTCATCTTTTCCCTCATGTCGCTTCTATGCCCAAATGTAAACACAAAGCACATAATTGCTCCCTGTGGTCCTTCGATTTCCAAGTAATTGCTATAATGATGCTTGCTGGTTTGCAAATGTCCCCCCTATTTGAGTCTTTGCCCAAGGTCACTTTATACAAATAATAGTAAGCAAGTGAAACAAACAACCCAGTTGTTCCCACTAATCCAAAGAAAACTTTCTTTTCACCTGCTCCTTTCTCATTGGAATTAATTTGTTTTTGAATTGAGGAAAATGTTTTTAGTGGCAGAGCTTTTTGTGAGTGTGTCTGTATGTATTTGCCGGTAAAACAACAAACTACAACAGCAGCCTGTTGTTTTTAATCTTCTTTTTTTAAAAAGAAGTTTAATCATTGAGGCCTCTTTTCTTCTTGAGTGTCTATCACTGTCATTTCATATAAAGTGTTCTGTGAATAATCTCTACAAAGTGTATTTGTCTGCGACTATCACCAGAAAATTTAGTGGCTTGACAGCATTGCTCCTCAGAGACTGCAGCATTGAGATGTCGTGTGACATCACCTGTTGCTATCACTGCAAAACTCAATGGTAATGTCTTGGCGTGAAGCTTCATTCAGGCTGTGATTGCAGGGCAGCAAGATGATATGAGATTCTAGGTTCCCCTGTGTGCTGGCGCTGCTTAGGTGATGGATGACCCTGTAACTGCAGAGCGGGGTGGCCTGACACAGGGGAGACAGTGCCATCATGCACCTTCCCTCCATCTCCCTGTTGTGATGAATTCAAAATTGATAAAGCCTCATTAAAATGCACAGATAAAGGGGAAACCTATTGACTACCTCAGCAGCTCCTGCTGCTTGTTTTTAGGGAAATTAATTTAATAACTGGGTCCGTAAAGCTTCCTGATCACAGCACTTGCTCCAATTTGCATATTAATGTAGCACGGTGAGTGCAGTCTGCAATGTTTATGGATGGGTGGGGCTGATGCAACTCTTTTTTAATTATCTTTACTTTGTGTTGCCCTAGAAGTGTCAGGGGCGGGGACTTTCTCTTCACAGTTGAGCTGGGAATTTTTTCTGGTTTTGCTTTTGTGTGTTAAAAGATAAAAATGTTCTGTGTAATGCATGATTAAGAAAAATATGATGCCAAAATGGATTCCTCCTCATGGATTTATATCTTCAGTGATTTCACTGTGAGCATTTTGTGTTTTTTTTCTACCTAAACCCTGATTGTTTTACTGTCAAGTTTGATACCTTTCAGTGCATGTGTACGATATGAAGGGATTTCGTGAATTTGCTGGCATAGTGAAGATGTCTGTGGTACCAAAAACTTTAAATATATATGTTTTTGGTATGAATTATACATCCCTTTTATGGACACAACGTGAGTTCACACATGTCTGAACCTGGAAGATTCAACCCACACTGTAGAAGGAGAGGGAAACAAATAAAAACATAGCAAATAAGCGAGAGAAATGAAATGTTGGAACCTGTTTAAAAAGACACCTGAGTCATGATAAAAGCAATATGAATCCAAGTTTGAGTCACAAAGTTGTATGAAATAAATGAAAATAGACACTTGCCCACATCTCTATTTTAAGTATAGCACCAGTAATGTTACAAAACTGCAGACCTACATAGTGGATGGTGAAGCAGATCCAACATTAACAAATAAATGATAAGAAAATCAAACTTAGAGCATGTGGGGGTGCTTTAACATTTATGACACCTGTTAAATATATGTCTTTATCTGCATAAATATGAAACAAGCCTCGAAGCAAATAATGGAACCTAATTTAATAAATAAAACACAATACTTTGTTTAGTGAGGGAAAAGGTCCAGCAAGTGGTAAAATAGAAGGTGTGTAATGGTCCAAAAGGTCACACAAGAACCCAAGTTAACTTCTAAAAAGCTAAAGGTTATTGTTTAAATGTCCATTATCAGGGTAAAGCTATAAAGAATCTCTCTGTATCTATTAACTCTTCACAGCTTGCATTTACACTCATGTTGACATGACTATTTTATATGATTTGTTTTCTCTGACTATATATTGATAATCTGGAGCATAAACTTCAGGATGTGAAACCTGACCTCTCTTTTTAACACCAGTTATTAAATTGTAATACACCTATGCTAAAACAAGGCTAATGACTCTTTTACATTTCTAGAAGCAACTTATTTATCCTCAGTTTATATCCTCACAACTTTGCAAGCTGATACAACAGAAAGTACTGATATTAAACTATCCTATCCAGGCTGTGGTGAACCAATCCTAACTTCCTGGAAAAAGAAAATAAGGTTTTCAATTTTGGTTTTGTTGACTGAACCAGAAAACAATAGCTGGAGTGATATCATATTGTATTATGCAGGGCAGGGTTTGTTACGTGCCATTGTTATCTAGGGCAGTTGTTTTTATGTAAGCCTGTGTGTATTTATTGTATGACCCTGATGATATCAGTCAGATGGGCTGATTTGAGGTGAAATCATCTTCCAACATCTGTTGAAGTAGGTGTGAATTATACACAGCAGGTTCTATTGTGTGTATTAATTACTTCTTCTAACGTCTTCCGTTAGTTGAAAATGCTTATGTACATCTCATTAAAAACAAAACAAATGAATACCAAAGTAGGCCACATGGAGATCTATGAATAAGTTTGTTGCAACATGAAAATGAATTCACAGGGCTGAACCTGTACAGTTTACCACAACCCAGTGATGCTTTGAAAACCAGGGAGAAAAGTCTTTTGAATCTGGTCCTTTAATCTTGCTGCACTGAGTTTTGTGTTTAGGCACATCGCAGTACAGATCTGTGAAAAGGATTCTCCCATGATGCCATTCCCATGGACATTGCCCCTTTCTAACAGAGCTCTTTTTATTTGTCACAGAACAGAGATGATAGCAGCTTTAGTGATAGAAAATCTGAATAAAGTCATCTATTGAAAAAAGGGTTCTACCTCTTCTGTGAGAACAGCATCTTGTCTCAGTATAAAGGGGCTGTGATGTGGCGGTTTTCACACCAAACCTGGATTTCACTTTGTATGTCATTTCTTTTACCTGAACTCTCAATGCTGAATTTAAAATCACTTATATTTTCATCACTAGTTGTAATTGTTCTTGCATTCTTTAATAACATCGTTTTTAAAATTTTGATCCTAGCCAACAACCACACTAGGTTAATATTTATTAGCCTGCAGCCAAAAAGAAGCTATTTTGGCTCAAATTTCTTTGTGCTTGATTAAAGATTTAGCCTTGTGCAGAAGTTGGTTTTGTAAAAAAAAAAAAAAAAAAAAGAAATTATTCAAAATGTTATCATGCACTGAAGTGATTAAAGTTAAAGTTTAGACAGGTCAAACTGTGCTTAACCTGTGTTAAAGCAGTAGAAAATATTGAATAATTAATTTGTTTGTAATACTTGGTAATTATAATAGCTTCTGGCATGTGCTGTCATAATAACTTTTTAAGAGTTAGATGTGTTTAGGGAGCCACAAAGTCAAAACCTAAATTATAAATACAGCATGAACATTTTCTGTCTACCAGTGATAACAATGATGACAATCTGCAGGGAGTCATACCAAACATGGAAGGAATAGCAAGTGTGGGAATAGTCCACACAGATCAATCTCCACAGAACTGTGGAAATAGTGGAGAATGTTCTAACTCCATAATACTAAGACATCCCTATACTGTAGTTATACCACTGCAGGGTAAAACACTTTTTGCTTGCGATGTAGCCCTGCCTGACTCTGACGTTGTGGTACATAGTATAATTTTTGACTCTTTTTTATGCTTTTCAGGTGACAGTGTCACTAACAAAAAAGTTCCTTTGAATAAGTAGTCAAATGTTGCATTAACATAAAGATTAGATCTTTTTAGGTTCTGTTTACACAACATTGTTTCCAGGCAAAACACAAATATTTTTCCTTTACATTTTTGCAAAAATAATGTATTTAGACAACAGCAGAATGAAAATTATGTCCATGCAGGAGAAAACGCAAAGACAACATGAAATGATGTAATGTGCATGCCAGGCCTCTAGTGGGCAGTGAAACTTTGTAACGACACACCCATGTATGTAGCATCCTCACCGCAAACACCCCAAAGCATAACACAACAACAGAAGCATTAAGGCTGGTAAACACATAAGGATTTTCTAAATCTGAAGACATTTTTTATCTGTTAAGGATCGCACACATGAAGATAAAAAATCAGGCATTTAACAGTTTTGATCGTACTGTGTGTAGTGTGGTCCGATAATCACAGCACAGAACAACACACACATAACGATGCTGTACCACAACCGATCTAGAATCTAGTCCTCAGTGCCAGACATTTCGCTGGACCAAATATGATCTAACAAAAACAGCCCGATAATCTTCATATGTGTACCCAGCTTTAAGTGTCAACCGCTAGTTTTCTGGCACATGTAACCTACAGTGACATTGACTTCTTCGATGATAGTATAAATACTCCACCAGAAACAGGTTTTGCTCCAACAGACCAAATAAATTAAAAAGATGTAGTGGGACAAACATGACACAGAGGTCCGCCATTGTTGTTGCGTTTTTCGTGGAGTCTGAGTATGCAAGTGCAAGATGGCGTGAAAGATGTCATCGTTGCCAAAAGATTCCACTTCCTGTTTATATGGATGGGACTTGCCTTGAGTTGTCAGAAAATTTCACCTTGAAAGCCGTTGTCAAACCTTTGCAGTTTATCCACCAAAAACTGTGACTGTGTAAACAAGAGGCCAGAACACAAAACTTTTGAATTTTATTTTCTCAGCATTGGGGGGTAAATGGGGCCTTAATTTAATTAATTAATTTTACTCGATTTTTTTTCTGCTGGTGATTTAATTTCCTTTGCGAGTATCTTAAGTCATTAGACAAGTGAGGGCTTAAAGAAATTAGTTGACAGATTTACGACTGTTCATCATAAGATAGGTCATATTATATGTTGTATAACACTGACAAGTGTTCTATAAAATTTTCACTTCCATAATTACTGATTTGCTTCAGAATTTAAAAAATGTCCCCTACTCAATTCATTATGAGGAAAGAATACTCAGTGACTTTGCAGTATTCTTATAAGTTATATTCGCTAAATTTCACATATCAGACATTTTATTTATGTTTGTGGCCTCATTGTGATGTTTGCGTTTAGGTATTCTGACCTCTTTTCTTTTGACGACACAACTGAGCTTTCATCATTTTCCGCTTTACTGTAATTACAATGAGATATGAAGGCTCCAAGAGAGCACTCAGTTCAGTGCTTCATGGTACACCTTTACTGCAGTGGTTAGGTGTATGATGTCCTGACATCAAGGTTATGAAATGGAATCACCCATGACTGCAGCGAAGAAGGACTCTACTACCACTCACAAATCAGAAAAGAGGTTAGAGATGCAAGTGCTGAATCAATAAAAGTTCAAAACATAATTAAAGAGCCCGTCAATGTGCAAGGTTCTCTGAGGAGGTGAGTAAATTTACCTCTCTCTTGCTAACCTGTTTTCCCATCTCTGCATGCTGACACCATTGCAGTCCTTTTGAGTTCAAACATGAAAATAAGGGGAGGAAAGGAACCTGAGTACAAGTTATGTTTAATCATGAGGAAACAAATGCTCAAAGCCCGTTTTAGAGAGCAGTGTCACCTCAGGCAGCTCTGAATTGAGGAAAAGTTTGTTTATTGTGATTTAGAAGGAAAGGAAGTGATTTTCCATGTGCGTGCTGGCAGGGCACAATTAATTAGGAAGATGATGCAAAAATATACAGTGAATAAAAATGAATTTTTACATCAAAACATAAAGCAGGATCAAGAACATTTGTGAAAATTCCAGCCAGAAGGAAGGTGTGAGTACTGCATGAATAGGGACAATAGATTGTAGTTTGCTTGTACACTGCAGTTTAATCAAAGAGAAGTGTCTCAGGACCAGCTGCACTCACAAAGATGATTGTTTCATCTAAACAAACAAACAAAGTGGGAACTGTTTCTACTTAATTCTTGAGTTGCTGCCTGCATATCTTCTCCTGTCTATGAATCTCAACCTATGCACTCTATCAAAGCAGTTCTTTTGTTGCCACCTGCACTCAGTCAGTTCAAGTCCATGTCAAAATGCATGTTCACGACTATTTAAAGTAAATCAAAATGGCCAAGCCGCTATGTAGTCAATTGTTGCTTTTGGATTTCTGCTTTGCATTAATGAAGGCTGCTCATACTGAGAGCTTTCTTTAGGTCAGTATTGCATCCTAATAGAAAGTCTGCATTGGTCATACATTTTCAAGACAAACCTTATCTCTAAAGCCACTGTTTTTTTGATAGACCATTACAGCTCTGCAGTTCTCATAAAGTCACAGCTGACTGCTATAAGGAAAAATATACCATCATTCAAAGAATAACTTTTTGCATTTCAGGTGTTGCACTATTTTGAGTTCTTTTTTTTTAATACACACTTTATATTGAGCGATTCCATATTGAGCTATCTGCATATATTATGCATGTTATGTAGCATATGCTACAAATGTCACTGTACATAAACAAAGTTGTGTAGTTGCAAAATGACTTGCAGCTGTTTTGCAACTGTGAGACCACTCTAAGTTTTTGGAATCAGTGGATAGTCAGCAGATAAAGTTTGGTACAATTAAAACATGCAAAGTCCATCTGATTCCATGAAAGAAATAGACAAACAATGACTAACAGAAAATCTGCTGATGATTCCCCTCCTCTTCATTATTCCAACAGCTGGTCCAAGCATCAAATTAGCCTGACCGAAGAAGAAGTTATGGGACTATCCAAAAATGATGACATCCAAGGTGGGGAAGAGACTATATTTGGGATTCTGGGTATGAACTTAGAGAAAAATACCCCCAAAAGCAAGAATGGATGAATGCTTAGGATAGGTTGATCAAAGCCTGGGCTGCTTTAAAAACAGATGTGAGCACACAAGACATGGCCTAAATTCTGTATCAGTGCAGTAGCTTTGATCTGTGGATGTGAAGTATAAATCAGGTGGAAACAAAGATATTTGGGTCAGCCTCTCTCTGCTGGACTCAAAGTTACTCTTCTCAAACCTGTACTAAATTATGAATAGTGTCGTTGTCAAATAACTTAGTATTTCATCCTACAAAACCTTGCAGACTTACAGACATTTTAAATACAAACCTCATTTTCAGAAAAATGGAAAAAGATTTTAACTTGAATTCTATATTTGTTTATATTCTATACATACAACGGAGTTGGTCAGTGAAGACACTGAATTTCTTTAGTATTTGTGTATGTTAAGTAAAAGGTAAAAAAAAAAAAAAAAAGAAAAAATCTTTATGACTTTTAGAATGTGAACATGTTCCATGAACTTAAAAACACTATCTGAAAGCATCAATGAGTTATACAGATCTTTTTCAATTTTCAAAGGATTTCAGATCAGCAAGTTTTATAAATGACCCCTGAGTCAATGAAGGATGATGAGACATTTTTAAAACACAAGGCTAATTCAGCAGTTATGAAATCAGGCTAGAAAGAGACTAGATAAAACTGTTTAAGATAATTGCATAACATACATAAACAAACATAAACATTATCATTTCAGAGCTACCTGTGGGTATAGTGCTTTGAGTCATGTGGTCTAACAAATAGAGAGAGATAAGCCAAAAGGGAAAAAAGAGGAAGGAGAGGAAGAATTCACACTAGCCCAACAATGCTCTAGTAGCTCTACTGCCTGGATTTGAAATGAGCCGTGTCAAAGCTACCTTGAAAATTGGACAATCATGCAATTTACACAAAATCATTAATTATTCCATTTAGTTAGTTATTTTTCAATATTATTTAGGTCTCCTGAATCAGTACTCTCATATTCAATCCAGTTTGTGTTTTACTCTCAAAACAGCCCTGAACAGAGGACACGTAACTACTGCTCAACGGTCCTGGCTGTTTACTGGTCAAGTGCTGGCGAAAGCACTTTATTCTGACAGGGACACGGGGATGAGATACTCCAGCCAAGTAACATGTAACAGTTTGAAACTGTTTATCACACAACAATCTTTAATCACTATTTTTGCCACTCTCAGCTTCCAGCCATTGGTCTGAGCTGGCACAGTCAGTGGTGCTTACATAAATAAGGTTTAATTACTGGAAGCACCTTTATTGCAGGCAAAAAAAAAAACAAAAAAAACAAAACAAACAAACATATATTTGAGCCAAGAATTCAAACATCTTCCTGAAACATTTGCTGATCACAGGATTTTTTTTCAACAGAGTTTAAAACGTTTCTAAGAATGTGTGAGCAAAATTAATTTAAGAAAGAAAAAAAAGACAGGATAAGAACACCAACACATTTATTTTGACTAGATGTGTTGTTCATGTGGTTGAAATATTTTATATTTGTCCCATTTTTGAACATTGTGGAATCCATTTAGCTGCAGGTCTAAAGAGAGAATACTGTATGAATGCAAATGAATAGATGCTCTGTTTTTTTAGATGAATGCTTTTCCTGCCTCAATTTGTTTATAGCAAAGATTACATTACCTGTGTGCAGCCACTTCTTCTTCCCTGCTCTCAGTTAAGGAGAAAGCGTAGTTCCCTCTTATGCAGTCATTGCCATAACCAGTCTTGTTGAACATTTAATACCTTTTTTTTGTACTGGTGCAACTGTAACCTTTAGTCTTGGTAGGAAAAACGATCTTTTAAGCACATCTTGTTACAGTGAGCAGCCTTTTGCACTGTTTCATAATTGCCTGCACATATGGTATAGGGTTAGTATCTTTTCCCTTTTTCCTCACCAGCTGCTGCAATTTGACCATTTTACCACTTCTTTTTTTTTAAACTTTACATTATTTGTTATCCAGGTGTCTACATTTGATATTTTTATTTATTTTTATTTATTTATTTATTTTTGCAGGGACAGTACAATTTAACATTATCACCCATTAGGTAACAGATGCAGTGTACACAAGGCTTCTAGCCAAAGGTTAATTTACAGCCCCCATCCCTGGTTAGGCTTTTTGATCTAGATAAACAATAAATGAAATCATTTCAATGCCATAACATTCATTTTTCCCTTTACTGTGAATATTACACACACTATTTTTTTCTGATATTGTTGAAATGCTGTTTATCATTTTGGTTTGTATTGTGTTTTAAATGTCAGCCACTACAGCGTATGAACTCATCAAATTCTCTTCAGCTTTGCCCTTATTGATAGAAAGGTCATGGAATGAATAGGATCACCATGGTTACAAAGGACAAAAAGAAGGACCTCCTATTTTGTTTTATGTCTTCTGAGTCCACTGCAAAGAATGAATGTATCCTCGCCAACCTTAAACATGAAAAGAATAAATGGACAGCATTGCTGGCTGTCTCTTTTTTGTCAAACTGTCCTCTATAGGAGAGAAAATGCCAAAATGGCTTCTGGATTATTTTCAGTCGTAAATAATAAAGAAGATGCAGCAAAGGGTGTGCGTTTGGCCCTATGTGTGTCTGCAGAAAGCTCCAAGGAAAAAACTGCAACTAACAAGATTACAGGAGATGATGCTTGACAAGCAACACTAACCAAAACGTCATTTCGGATCAACTGTAAACACCTCTTGCATTTTACCTCGTTCTCATTGTGTTCTTTTAAACCACCACATGCACCTTTAACCAGAGGCTTTGCGTTTACTTGCAATTCACCTTGGTAAAATAAAATGAAATGGAGGTGGTGGTTGTTGCTCTTGGATTTAACACTGTGTATATATAAGCATGCAGTTTTATTACCCAGAATGCACAGAAGCCTCTGCCCTGGCTTCTTTATCAGGACTGACTGTTTTAGAAAGATATGCTGTAATGTGGCTCAAGAGATTGTCAGTATTCACATGCTGTCACCTCTTCATTTTATGATTTGGCTGAAGAAGAAACTCACCACATGTGAGATGGCTAAACATTCTAGGAATTTAACAATTTCTGCTTTTAGGGATTTTAGCTTATAAGCTGAAAAATAGCTTCTGTTTCACCACATATGCAATTAGCTATTTCTGTGCAGTCCATATTATTATTCTACAAAGAAAAATTACTTGCATATTCCCTTCATTTAAAAGGGAATCATTGCCCACATCTTTCCTCAGAACAACAATGAAAATACAACATCATAAATGGTAAAGAGGATGTTTATTTGTCATCACAAATAAAAAGAACCATGCTTACTCATCACATAAACAAAAAAGAGAAGCTCTCAGTCTTTATATCTTTACTGACTCGGTTGTCAGAGTGTATTTTGAGAATGTGAATAATAGCACTCTATGAAGATTGAAATTCTTTAAAAAAAATCATATCCCCATATACTGAAGCTCCCAATCCCAGCCCCTTTCCAAAACATGTACCCATATCCACCCAGCTCATTTGTTTCTCCTGAACAATGATCACAGCATTATTTGAGTGGGTCAGTTGTTTAGACCTCAGTCTCCAGAAGTCTTAATAACCTGAAAGAGTGTGACATTGTAGAGCACCTGGTGTCCGTTGTTCCAGGTGTACAGGACCCTCTCCCTGGGGTTATAGTCCATCATGGAGATGTGGGAGTACTGATTGTGGAAGGGGATGTCTGTGTACTCATAGCTGGATGTGTTGGTGTAGTAAGCAAAGTAGATCTTGGCACCAGCGAGGTGGGAGTTGGTGACATACAGTGTACCACAGATCATAAAAGACTCTCCAGCACTGCGCTTAGGGAAGCCAGTGTCCCAGGTCTGCAGAACCTCCAGACTCTGAGGTTCCAGGCGACTGATGACAATGTTCCCAGCATTGGGGATAGTGGTGTAAACAGCCCAAAGGCCATTCTCATCTGCCATCAGGTCGATGTCAGAGGAGCCGCCCCAGGAGTAGGGGAAGGTGTTGTTATAGCCGGCCCCGCTCAGACTGCGCTGTACCAGAACGCTTCGAGAACGGAAGTGGTACTTGATGATAATGTTGCTCTGGTATTTGTTGTAGTACAGTGAGCCGTTGTAGACCACATGGCCGGTGCCAGCCCAAGGGTGCGGCAGCAAGTGCTGCACAAAATTCTGGCCCTTTATAAAATCATTCATTGTGCGGTATTCCAGAACACGTCGCCCTTTGAAGTAACCATCCATAGACCACACCTGTTAAAAAAAAAAAGAAAAAAAAAGCGTATAAACAAAACTGAATCCAACTGGAATGAGAAATCAAACTGAAAGAACTAATAAAAATATCTTAAGGAGATTATTGATGTGTTGCACCTGAAACACCGCTCTACTCAAATGCCCTTTATGATGATGATTTATTGTTGTCAGTAGCAATCCCTTGAGCAAACTAAAACTGATGTGTGTGTGTGTGTGGTGAATTTATTTGTTTAAGTACAAGTATGTGCCTTCATGCAATTGTGTATAAGTAGATGTGTGTGCAGAACTATTGATCCTTTACATGAGGGTGAAGATGTTGCCTGTGCTTTGCAGGCAACGACTGCTTGTGCTCCTTGCCCTTTCCAGTTCACATTTACAGGAAATCAATCCATTTAGCAACTCTATCTTTTTCCTTAAGCACTCTCAGCGGATCTCACTGACACCGCGTCTCACTGGCTGCATCTCCCATCTCATTTCCTCAGCGCTTCCACTGAAGCACAGTTCAGCTTTTTAATTGATTCATTTAAACAGTTGGATTAGATATTTATTTTGTCCTTAACATCTCTGCTCAGATGCAGTTTTTTCTCTGATCCTCTTTCTTCAGTCTTTCTTGTTTTGTCCTATTCTTGGCTCTTTCTGAGGTGTATGATTAAGCACTGCAGCGAGGGGAGAGGATGGGCATGGAGGGAGTTTGGGTGGAGTTGTAAAGAAGCCAAATTATGGAGGCTGCAGATTATGGAGCAATAAGTGTTTATCCTGTACTTACTGAAACTCTGAATTCTATCCTCTGAGTAACCATTCTCAATTATTATTGTGATGATTGATGCAGATCTTGACGCGACTGGCCTTTTATATCCATCCAGAAAATGACCTTAAGAGTCTAACTTGATCTCAGGAAGTCAGGTGATTAAAGACAAAGACCAATGCATTCAGTCACAGAAACTGACCTTTTCTGTTCGCAACAGCTATTTAGCCTGTTATGATTTATTGTTGTCGAAGAAAGGCCAAACTCATCTCTCCTCTTAAACTTTATTAGCTGTAATTTTTTTCCCTAATATCCACTTTTTCCTCTCTTCCATCCCCTTCTCACAGCCCTATCCCTTGAGTCTTTTTCTATCTGGTTCTTACAATATTTTTTTACCCTTACATACCCACATGACATCTAATCATCCAAGTCATTACAATATCATCTGAGTCCAGAGAAACTTGGGAAACTCTTGGTAATTACCCAGGTAATTTAAAAACGACAACAACCCATTCATTTCTCCACTGATCATGAAGTGATTAATCAGGTGGAGTTTGTAAGACAGGGAGGAGGAAAAGCGATGCAATCCATCAGTGACTCAGCTTTGCATTCCCATTTCTCTCAGTATCTTCTAGAGCTCAGAAGTCCTACTCAGACAAAGCAGTCAATCAGTCACTGACGTACCATGGCAGCAGTGCTGTGAGGGATATTCTTTATCATTGAGCAGCTGATAGAATTCAGTTGACTTTGTTTATCCTCTGTGCTTCTTCAGCTTCAAAGTGAAGTGGGAAAGATTGAAAGACTCACTCTGTTGTCTGAGCTTGGTATCATGGTATCTGTCATCCATGAGCCGAACCTTGACCCCGATGCTCGTACTGTGATGGGATTACTGACACCAGTGAGCTTTCCACAGCCTGTGAGACAAAGAAGCAGAAGAGAATATATAATATAATGTACATTAAATGTTTTGTTAATTAAGAAAATGTGTAAATGAGTGTTTTCTGCAACCATTTCGTACTTTTGAAACCTGACCAGATGCCCGAGCCAGCTCATCTGGCTCTTCTTGATGGGGAGGAGCAGCGATTCTACTCTGAGCCCCTCCTGGGTCACAGAGCTTCTCACGCTATCTCTAAGGGAGAACCCGCACACCCTGAGGATAAAATTAATTTCGGCTGCTTGTATTTGCAATCTCATTATTTTGGTCACTACCCACAGCTCGTGACCATAGGTGAGGGTAGGAACGTAGATCGACCGGTAAATCAAGAGCTTTGCCTTTTGGCTCAGCACCTTCTTCACCACAAGAGACCGATGAAGACTCTGCATCACTCCAGACGTCACACCAATCCGCCTGTCGATCTCCCGCTCCATCCTAACCTCACTCGTGAACAAGACCCTGAAATACTGGAACTGCTCCACTTGGGGAAGGACCTCATTCTAGCCCTGGAGAAAACATTCCACCCTTTTCCAGCTGTGGAAAAGGTTTGATTTGTAGGTGCTGTTCTCATCCCACCTGCTTCACACTCAGCTGCAAATCGCTCCAGCGAGAGCTGAAGATCAAGGCCCCATGAAGCCAACAGAACCACATCATCCGCAAAAGGCAGAGACCCAATCCTGAGGCCACCAAACTGAATACTTTCAACAACTTGGCTGCACCTAGAAATTTTGTCCATAAAAGTTATGAACATAATCTGTGACAAAGGGCAGCCCTGATGGAGTCCAATCCCTTACTGGAAACAAGTCTGATTTACTTCAGACCAAGCTCTGGCACCGGTCGTATAGGGAACGAACTGCTCATACAAAAGGTCCTGCACTCCATACTTCCTGAGCATCCCCCAAAGGAGTCCCCGGGGAACACGGGCGAACGCCTTCTCCAAGTCCACAAAATACATGTAGACTGGTTAGGCGAACTCCCATGACCCCTCCAAGACCCTGAAGAGGGTGTAGAGCTGGTCCACTTTTCCATGACCGGGATGAAAACCACACTGCTCCTTCTCAAGCCGAGGTTCAACTATCCAACGGAACCTTCTCTCCAGCAGCTGAATAGACCTTATCAAGGAGGCTGAGTAGTGTGATCCCCCTGTAGTTGGAGCAAACCCTCCGGTCCCCCTTTTTGAAGGGGAGGACCACCCTAATCTGCCAGTCCTGGGGAACTGTCCCAAATGTCAACTTGATGCTGCAGAGGCATGTCAACCAAGACAACCCTACAGCATCGAAAGCCTTAAGGAACTCTGGGCAGACGTGCCACTGAGGAGCTTTTTAACCACCTTAGTGACCTCCGCCCCAGAGACAAGGGAGCCCATGACACGATTCCTGGATTCTGTTTGATCGTCGGAAGGCGTGTCAGTAAGATTAAGGAGGTCTTTGAAGTATTCCCTTCACCAACCCACAACGTCCTGAGTCGAGGTCAGTAGTCACTCATTCCTACTGTACACAATGTTGATGGAGCACTGTTTTCCCTAAATCTCTGTACTGAGTTTTATTATGATCATAATCATTATCATCAATTAAAGGCAAAATCATTAAATTATTGTGAAATTTCAAGCAAAAAGTATCTGTATCGTATCGATATAGGCGATACTTATCCTGGATTTACTTGGTATCAGATTGATACCAAAATTTGCTGTATCTCCCAGCTCTACTATCTGACTGCCAGCCAGGGAGGGATCAGCCAGTGGCAACTTTCCACGATTCGCCCTAGTCTGCCTCTAGCCTCCATAGAGGCATGGTTGTATTTGCACGATCACACTCATCTCTGATCACTCCTCATTCCTCCAGCTCTGCAATGCTGACACAGTCACTGAGTTTTCCAGTGGGTTTATACAGTAAGTCCTTTTTTTTTTTTGAATATGTATTTGGTACTTGGGTTGCTGTTGTAATACATGTTTTTTTTTTTTTTTTTTTTGTTTTGTTTTTTCTTTTTTTTTTTTTATCTTTTGTTGTTGAGTTGGTTATTATGCTGAAACTCTTGATGATCGTCAGCTTTGTTTTTCTGTAAAAGCTGTAGAAAATTCTCTGTTGTGCTTTTGTACAGGTGTAGCAGTTGTTAAAGGGTCGTTGCCTTCTATCTGTTATATCTTTGTCTTCTCTTTCTTTTTGCTTCTTTTTGCTGTCCTCCTTTTGCTGTCCCCTCTCGTCAGGTCCAACAAGATTACATAGATTCCATAATTCAAAGTAAACAAACAACAGTAAATAATATGCAAATGTGACCATAAATAAATTAATCAGAGGAGCCTTATACCCATAAAGCTCCCCTTGGCAAAGCATATTTGTTCTGCACAACACAGCAGCCAGACCATCATTATGCTTGTATGATGCTGGACAGGACAGTTTAAAAAAAAAAAACACCTTTCCATGATTAATTTTCAGCCTAAGGTTCTTTTGAGAAGAGTAAACTATACACCACTATGTTAGCTGAACACTGACGTGTGCATCAGTATCACTGTTCTAAGAAATCATGCACTGAAAAATGTTCCGCATTGTTTGGAACGCAAACTGCAATTAAATATGTAAATTTTTTTAAAATGTGTAATTTTTCTGTAATTAATAAATCGTAATTGTAAGTCCCATCCTAAATTAGAACACAATTAATTATTAATTTTGCCTGTCTTTCACTTTTTTTTTCCAGTTGTTGCAAATAGTCTGAGATCTGAGCAAAGTGAAAATGTGTGTAACAGTTGTGAGCATTTCCAATTTCTTTCTTTACTGTGTTGTCACATGTTTAATTGCTTAAATGCTGTAATGACATTTGTTAGAGAATCTTAATTTAAGCAACCCACATGCGCTCATTCCCATTTATTTCTTACCTAATTTCTGCATGCAGGAGTGGAGCCTGGTCTCCAGTAGCAGAACTCTCTGGCGCAGCTCCTCATAATCATAAGCTCCCATCTCCTCTTGGATGGCCATAAGAACCAGGGATAGATTCCTCACCTCCTCCCGAAGGCGCAGGATCATCTTGGCATCAGCCTTGTACTGTTCCAGCACTGGCAGCAGGGGGAGTACCTGACTCATCTTCTCTTTCAACTCCTACAATTGATATTGTAAAGAAGGAAGAAGAGGAGTGGTGAATAATGAGGACGGAAGATGAGGTTGCCAGAGCAAGTCAGTAAAGCAGATTCCACAGTTGTGGATCTTGTCATTTTACCTTAACAGCTCACTTGTATCTCAGTCAAAGAGCTTAACTTGTCTGCTTCTATCTGATTTAGCTTGTTACTGCTTAATTCTATTGACACGGTGCGATTTAATGGGTGTATTGACTAATGGATGGATTCATGGAAATTTGATAGAATTTTAAAATCCCCCCCGCTTTTCTTATAACTTCATCTCCTAATCTTAATGTATTTGAAAAATTAAAAATCTTTAATCCCGTAATCTATTGTGCTAGTGCACTTTTTTCTTTTTTTTTCTTAAACTAAAATAATATTTGTTCTCAGATTAATTCCCATTAACAAATCATTGTGTGACATAAAATCTTGGTCTTGGATACACTTATGCTTTTTTCACTGTCATATGTTAAGAATGCTTAAATTTGACCCTAAATGAAATGACTAATGATGAGAGAAAAAGAACAATGTGCCTTTATGTAGCGTGTGAAGCAGCATAGGAGCAAGGCTGAATGGCTCAGCATAGAAGTAGGTGCATCAATAAAAGGCCGCCACAGGAGGGGCTGTTTCCTCCTTGTTAGGATTTATCGTAAATCTGGTGATGGAGCAGCTCTCAGCTCCATGGCGCCACATCATAAATCTAATTTTCACTTTTTCAAGCTGCGAAAATTCGCTCTCGTTAATCTTCCACGCTCTGCCATTGGCAACTTTAAGCTGCGCACATTCATCAGCCAACCTGCTCTGGTCAAATTCTTCTTCTTTTTCTTCTTTTTTTAAAAATAAGAATTAAATGTTAAGAGTGCACTTAGACAAAGGTGGTGATAAAATACAGCTGACTGCATTTCCAGTCATCTGAGGATATATTGGTGAACTGACTAATTTCAAAGACATTTTCATTTCCTTAACTAGATTGACTTCCATAAAACACTGAATGCAAAACATGGCCATTCATGCTTGTCTCGTCGCTGAGACCTGAGCCCAGTGGCAAAGCACACTTACCATTTATCAGGGCATCTTTTAATCAAACTATTTTATGGGCCATCTAATATCTGTATGAGTGTGAGAAATGTTGAGGAAGTCTGGGCAAGACAGCCTGCTGACAGGAAGACAAAAAGCCCGCTGATAATGGCAGCTAAGCCTTTGCTTCCACAGAGATAAGGTGGAGATAAATGTGAAAATATGCACCTGCTATCTAAATGCAGACACCAGAATGTTAACTTTATAGAGTCCTAGCAGAAGTGCAGAGTGCAGGAAGTAAAATAGATTTAAAATAAACACTCTTCTTCTTAGTTCAAGTCTTTAATAATTTAGTGTGTGAATATACTTATATTAGCCTACCTTGGTACATGACCCAATAACTCAGATATAGTATTACAACTGAATATATGTATCAGTGTTTATAAGGCAGTCTATCAAAAGCCATGCAAACTTTATTGTCTGTGAAGAACCAACGAGATTGCATTACATCTGGCAACATTTAGAAATCAATTTCACATCAGCAGTATCTGCATTTGCTTGACAGTTAGTATATACACGCTGGTGTGTAGGAGGTGACACACAACCAATTACCTGAAAGCCCTTTGGATTGAGACTGCGGGGATTTTCAGAGACCACCTTTAGCTTTCCATCGACCACTTTCATTATGCTCTCTGTGTTCCTTACGTACTGTAGATCTCTGTAGGTCCGCAGATCCAGCACCTCCATTGACTGGCTAATGTTCTGAACCTGTCACATGCAAAAACAGCACACAGCAATTTATGGTTATTCTAATATTAAATTTTGAAGGTTATTTAGCTTATGTTCAGAGCATGTAGTCATCATTTATTCCGTACAAATGCAAGTTTCCTTCCATGCTTATTACTATTTAGATCAATTAATCAAACAAGCCCTATTCTTACCAATCTTTCTTAGTCATCATCACTAAGAGGTTTTTATTATGGCATCACAAGATGTTCAAGTCTAATATACTTGTAGCTTTTGCATTGTTTTCCAGACTGAAAACTCAGTGTCCTCAGTTGAAGGTGTGTTTGTAACTCAGTAAGTTTGTCCTTGTCAGCTTACGCTTAACTGCTAACTGCAATTAGTTGCAGCTCCCCAGGGATAAGCAGCTATAGAAAAAAAAAAAAAATTGATTGTGTCTTCATGTTGCACCAAAAGAAAATTGTGCAATCTGTTGTATCTCTTATTTTTCTGCTTTGTACAAAAAAGAGGGATAAGCAAAATGAAGCCCTGCTTACACAATCTGTAGCAACACACAAGGTAAAACCTTGAAATTTAACACAGTAGAAATAACATAACTGATCCAACATTAATCCAGATTTGTTTGGGGTAGCTTGTTGTGGACGGAATTCAGTAACATGCAAATAAAAAGTGTGCAATAATTTTGATAATGTTTCTAGGAATAAACATAGTTAATAAAGCAATATTAGTATGGAAAAAAAAATGAAAGGAATTGCACTGCAAATGGAATAAACAGCTTACAAAATCATCTAGTTTTAAAAGCAAAGGGTAAGAAATTACAGTATAATGTACATTTGGTTTTCCAGAAATTTTATTGGTTAAAGAAAATTCAGATCTCTTTGTTGCACTTCAACTATCTATAACAGATTTTAACAATGCTATTCATACTGTGACTGTATTTTACTTTATGACTGTGAAACTAGCAGAAGGGAAAAAGCAAAGCTCAAGAGACTCGATGAAAGATTGATAAAAGCGACAGAGGATGACGAAACTGACAGAAATGAAATTTCACTTTATGGAGAGGAATTCTTTGGTGCTGCTTCTTTATAATAACCTCTCTATTCACATAATTTCTACCCTTTCCTTAGCAACCTATACAGTGCACTCACTGGCTGTGCCTTAGTTGCACACAGAAAAAAAATAATCACATCTACAATTTTACATATGATGCCCAACAAGTATCACATTAAGAAATTAGGTCAGTCAGGTCTTTTCTGACTGACTTTATTGGACTCAGTACTGACTCAGTAATGCAGTAATGCAAACTGCACCCCTAAGATTCCTTGTATCCTTCAATGTGAATGATAAGCAGAAGGGGTAGAAGGACCCATACATCTCTGTCAGTCAAGAAAACTGAATCCATAATTAAAGCTGATCAGGCAATTTAACACAGAGCAACCTATCTGTTAAAACAGCTGCAGCACATTGAAAGTTGATGAAAAATCTGTAAACTGAGGCCTGCCATGAGCTTTTCTACCTGCTTGCATAAATTATAGAGAATAAAAAGCTTTGCATCTTCTACATCTCTCCCTCCCTGATCAAATGACTGCAGTTAAACAGATTTTTTAATCATAGTTAGACAAAAAAAAGAAAGGTTTTCCTCAGATTCTACAACAGTAATTTAAACAAAAATAAATATTTTGATATGTGTCTGGAACTTGGGTGAAACCAAATTGTTTGGGATTTTAGAACAAGTAATGGGGTGAACAAATTGCAGCTTATATTTAATTATTAAGAATCTTTATTATATTGAGTGATAAAAGGTTACAAACACATCTGATACATTCTTTTTAAATCCTTTTTCTTTGCCCTTTTTGGGACATGATTCATGGACACATGGAGAAATGTGGAGACTCTGAATGTGAGACATAAACTTTAACAAATCAAGCTGCAGAAATGGCTCCAAAAAGGAACATTTGTTAGTCCAGGTAAACTGTGAGCACTGTACCTTGAAAACTGGTACGCTTTTGCACAATCTTGTCAGTAACTTTGAAGAACAATCCTGAACCCGAATAATAAAATTGTACCTGTACCTGTATTTTCCTACAGAGATGTACACACTGGAAACAACCACAATAATTACAGTTTACCTAACTTCATGTGTTTGGACTGTTGGTGGGAGTCAAATTACAAGGACAAAACGGGAGAAAATGCAAACTCCAGGCAAAAAGACCACAGCTGAGAGAAGCAGGATTTCTTTTTTTCTTGCCGACCGCAGTGCAGCCACACCTTCAGTGACTATTGTGAGTTCAGGCTCATTATTTGCTTCTTTACCAAGTTTATTAAAAGTACAATTACTGTATATAGAATTACTTGTTAGTGATGATGATTCTACTTTTGAAGAAAATGTTTTTTTTTACCTGGATTTTCATAAAATACCATTTCTGTACTTTATAATGTACTTGTCTGGGATGTATATCATTTAAAAATTAAACCCCAGGACATGTAATCTGTCAGTATTTTAAAACAAATTAGTTTGTTTGGACAAAAGTACGAGTGCTTTTAATGCACATGGTATTATTCAAGATTTTACAGTTTACATTAATAACATTCATTGCCATCATTTATTTCCTTTAAGAGATTCTCTGGTAAAATTATTGACATAACTTTAAAAAATATGGAATAAAAGTGAGCAGATTCTGAGGTGGAGGTTAGTGAATGAATAGGTATAGCTGTTAAACTAAAGATAATAGGGACCCAGTTCAATGATGTTCAATAATGAAGCTCACGAAGAGTCGAACATGCTGCTAAGTAGATGTTTATTGAATCTCAATTCTCAGAGGATTTAGTTTTGCACTGTGTTTAATTTTTGCTAAGTACTAAGCTTATTCATACTTTGTCTGCCCACTCTGTTGCTGCATAACCAACCTACTGCTTCACACACCCCCTCAGCTTCTGCACGTTGCACCAAACTGTCCAGAAATCATAGAAACATCAACAATGTTACATGGTAGTCGTGCATATAGGAGGCTCATGTGCATATGTCCAACTACCCACACGAACAGATGGACTATCTATACAAACATGCACCATCAAAACTCCAGGCACAGAAAAGATACGCAGAAAAACCAAACATACCCACCTCTCATAGGTCACAGTTTGACAAAGTCTTTTTTATACCAAATGCTGCACTTGCCTACGCCCTGACAACCCACTCAATTACCTCATGTCCAGCCCACAACTTTCTACACCCAGCTTGTCTCCCACATGTACCATTAACTGCTTGAAGAATGGTTTGGTCACAAAATATTTTCCTCATCTGTTGCAGTACATATATGAAGGGAAAAGAATGTTCAAAGATGAAAAATCTTTGTGGCCTTGAATCTAAAAAAATGCTGTGTCACCATCCTCCAGTGATGTTAGCAGTACTATTTATGTCTTTCCTCACCATTCCAGATTTCCAGGCAGTGTGTATATCTGCTTTATTTCTAATGCAATGACTCGTTTGGCATCAAGTGTGCTTTTGTGGATGTATGACCATCATACACTTTTTCATTTGATCTAATCTCAACTCACTCAGCCAGTCAGAGAGACCAAAAGGTAATATGTTTGGAAGTTAGCTAGAATCCGTCTTTTACAGACATCCTTTAGACTCAGCTTTGCTTAAGATTGCAGTTTTTTTTTTAACTTTACAAAGTGCAAATGAAGGCTTTGCATGAAACTACTTTGCATTCTCTGAGCAGAGGGCAGTTTTGACATTGTTACCCTTGACTTTCTTTGCCAGGGAGAGCTTTTGTGGATCCAGATCACTCAAACAATTCCTCCACATGCTCTGAGTTCAAATGAGGATGTCTTGGTGGGCAGTGATCTATTATGTGCACATACAAAGAAACTCCTGTAGTCTTTTAACTTGTGGCTTTCACTTGTGTGTAGCTCAAATAGCGCTGACCACAGGCGTTCTCATTAAGCTGGGTTGCATTAGATATGAGCAAATATGGAGTGTGTACAGAGAACACACTTTATCACTTTATCATAAGCTTTTTCTCACACACACACACACACACACACACACACACACACACACACACACACACACACACACACACACACACACACACACACACACACACACACACACACACATATATATATATATATATATGATTGACCTGATTCCAAGTCACCATCAAATCAGTAGTTGTATGTCTATCTAACACTACAATTTCTGTACTTTCTATTATTGTACTATTACCCCTCCAAACTCACCATGGATATTTTTACTCTTTAAAACTGGATACACTTTCTTTATCTCTTATTTTTCAAGCACACACAAAAAGAGGAAAAATTTGAACAAACTACTGTGGGATTGTATTGATTTATTAAGTGTGCCTCTTTGTCAAAATCAACTTTTTCTGTTGGAACATAGTTCTTGTAAATTGTGTGTGTAAAGCTTTTGTTCATATAAACATCTACAGCTTGATATATGAGCAAAAATTGTCAGAGGAAAAGATAAACTTCAAAAAGTGTAAATACAGTATGTGCTTATTTTGCATTTATGTTTACCTCCATCTTTCCTCACTGGACTTTCTCTTTCACTAACACTGTGATGTTGATAATCAAACATTATCATCTCTACTTGACTGAGCAGCAGAGATAAAAATGCAGTTAACCATGGCCCGTCAAGTTTCTAAGCTTCTATCTTTTAATGTATAAAGACAGTTTGGAACAAATTAAAAGGTGTATTGGCTCCAGACCTGGAGAGTCAGTGTTGATAGTAGAGATCCACTACAACCTGCTCTCTAACCTTGGATTTATCTGTCTGTGAATGACCAAGACACAAGCAGGATATTGCATTTACATATGCTGCCCTGTAGGTCAATAACATTCTGCTGCATGCAAATAATACACTGATTTTTTGCTGGAAAGAGCAAATCATGTATCACATATATTTCCGTATCTTACATGACACAAGGGGCCACAGAAACAAGAGTTAGATAACATTACACAGACTGAAAGCACAATAAAACTTGATCTGGCTAATTGCCTACTGCCTTCTATAAGTAGGCCCGCAATGGATATTCCATCTATATTTATTTGTCAAAAGCTGTTTCCTTAACATTCATCTAATAAGTTTAATTTTGAAAAGAACACTAAACACTAAGGCTTATTAGATCCAATTCAACGGATAAGTAATAAAGTAATTTCTTTTTCAGAGTCAGTTAATTATTCCAGTTTTAGAAATTCTTAAAAGCTTCAAAAACTTGATGTCATGTTCCTCTTTATGACTGATCAGTTATGTGGTTAAGCAAGATGTATGTGGCAGACGGTGCCAGACAAAGTGTGTGGTAGTTTGTGAGTCTGTGTGGGTAACAGTCAAGTCTCAGAATGAGTGAGTTATTGACAGCTGTCACCTTCTCCATGAGCTGGCGGAGCTGCCTGCTGCGTGGGTCGCGGTTACACATGTTCTGGGCTGGTGCAACCACGGTGCAGATACACTTTCCATCTGCGTCCTGTGCTGAGCTGTAGATCTGCCAGCCTTCTTCTGGACTTGGGTAAAGAGCCTACAGAAAAACAGACAAGTATGATACCAAGTTCAGAAAATGCTTGTTTCTGTCTGCTGTTTTCATTTCTTTTTCTTTTTTTTATCAATACTGCCACCAAGCAGGCTTTTCACAATGTAAAAGGATGAAGAAGACGTTTTAATCTGCTAGCTCACATCAACAGTAATCTGAAAATTTTCCATCATTATAAAACATTTCCATGCCAACAAATTTACCCAATACTTAAAAGTGTTGTAGAAAACGTCTTGAAGAAAAATAGGACTTTATACATTCCATAGTATGATTAGGTGTGTTTATTCTGTCACTAGAAGAAACCTGATGAGCATTTTCCCCTTTAAAAATCAGGCAAAAAATAATCTTCCCCAAAGGAAAAGAAAATAAAAAAGGGCAACTGATACCTCGAACAACTCAACATCCCTTGCAGTATAATTTTAGCATTAGCTGGAGAGCAACAGAGAGAAAGTGAAGTGAGAGTGACAGAGGTGCTGCTCGCTACAGTCAAGACAACTGAGGAAAAAGATGGGGGCTAGAGGAGTTATGCAGAAGATAAAGGATAGGGAGAACACAGAAATGGGTGTAGATTAAGATAAGACAAGCATGTTTGTAGAATCTACACAATGGGATAAAAAATACAATGACAAAACAGAGATAGAGCAAGAGCTTGATGGCAGCTGGTGGAAGACAAGGACCAATGAAAGAAAAATGTATACATATATATATATATATATACATATATAAGACAGATGGTTTAGGCCAGGCAGCATGAAAGCTTAGCATTTAATAAGTTTGGACAGAGAAAGGAAATGGAGCTGTTCAGGATCGATAATACAGCCCCTTACTAGTAGGAGAGGGCTGAGGGTAAAGGGATGGATGTCTCTCTCTGACTAATCCAATCAGATGTAGTGCTGTATGCTTGCAAGCAAAAACACACATGAAGTATGCAGCTTACTTCAAGCTTGGCTGTTCTGATCATTCATTCACACTGAACGTTGCTCCACAGTCACAAATAAAGCAAAATGTTATGAGAGAAGGGACAACCATTTTAGTGATGAAATTAAAGACCCATTTAAAGAAGTGGAAGAAAAGAAAACTGCCAGTAAAATCCTGCAGCTGCTCTGTGCCTCACCCCTGTTTTCCTTTGAGGAGTGTTGAGCTGTGTTCTCGTCTCATCGGGTTTGGGGATCAGATTAAAATATCTTGGGGGACAGGGGGGCTGTGTGATTGGAGTGTAAAGTAGCAACCACCCTGCAAGCCAGTGTGCTCACTGTCACATCTTGTCACTCCTGCCAATCCCCTGGCACTCCACCCACTCTTTCCCTTTCCACTCATGCCCCTACCACATGTCCTTTGTATTCCCTCTCATCCTCTCAGTAGTGAACCTTAAATCTGACATACATACTCCAAATTGAACTCAAATACACTGCAGAAAAAAGTAACTTATATGTACCCTTTTATTTTTGCCTTCCAGAACAATAGCATTACAAGATATTTTCACACTTTATCACTTTAATTATATGTAATGCATATTAAGTAGACTCATGGCATTTTGAAATGAATGCTTTAAAATGTAATTAAACTAAGTAAGGAGTAATATTCTAATCATACAGTGTTACACGCATTAGTGATATGTCAGAGGGACTGTCTATTTCCATGTAAATGATTCATTTTGGCACAATGGCTAAATGCTCATTCCAGTATTTTTATTATAAATGCATATTTGTGACTCATTGTGAAGTTTTGCAGAGACTTGCACAGCTTTTGTTTTTGTCAGTCAGAACCCTTCTTGTCATTATTCTCCCTCCTTAGAGACAATCAAGCAACAGAAAAATGTTAGGTGAAGGAACAACAGGGGTCTGTAGCAGTGAGAGCTGAAGTTAAGACAAGACATGAGAGGCAGTCTCCCAATGCAGAATCTCCTCCAGTTTCTTCCAGCTGTTACTAACACTTTGTTTCACTGCTGTTGTCTGGGGAATAGAAGGGGCACTTGTTTTCTTGTGCTTGATTCTCTGCATGCATCTTACTCTCTGTCCAGATTTCTGATCTTCAGTAGCATATGAGAATGCTGTAGTATATTTGTTGAATTCAAAAACTGGAAAACTGTGGAATCCATCACCTATCTTGGTCAAATCTAAAACATGTTGCAATTAAATTATCCTAAATGCTAAATCCTAAATTGCTATTATGAAATCTTATTTAATTTTATGTTACGAATAAAAAGGCATTTGGTTATGAACACAGAGAAATAATTTCTTTAAATGTGCTACAAAATTGTGGTATTCCAGGCGGTTCATATTTGAGACTTCTGTGTATAGAGTTTAGGTCCATCTTTAACGTCATATCAAAGAAAGTAGTGGGATCAGATAATCGTAAAACTAAAGAACAGCACATGTTATGTCATGTTGCTTTTGTTAAGACAATACTGTAATACCCAGATTTGTAAGGTGAAGTGGATTCCTAAGCCACTCCTCCAGGTTCCAACCTAGACAGGCAACAGTAAAAACATAAGGGGTCTCTAATCTTAATTTATATGATGCCCATCTGGAATTAAGTTAATTTATATGCCCTTACCAAAATGTACCAGGGAAAATATCTGAACCACAAGTTGTTCTTGATGACTAGACAGTACAGCACAACAGCCCTGTTTCCTCATGTCTTTGGATCTATGCAGCCCATTCTTACCAGAAAACACGCAAAAGGTAAATTTGTCCACTTGTCAAACATGTAGTAGTGTCACAACAATACACAGTAATAAATTGTGGAATGGTTATGCATCTCTAGGCTGCAGTTTGTGTCATTCATGTGATGTAACGAGGACTGAAATCCATGAATATAGAAATGTGCAAGCTGTGCCTATACAGATCTTTGTAACTGTTTAAGCTTCTGTTTTGCATGTAGACTTAACTGTGTACATAGATCACCTGTGTTAAAACATCTATATAAAGTCATTCCATCTAACATTTATAAAGCAGATGAATGTTCAGTGTTACCAGATATTTCCCTCCTTCCACTGCCTTGTTAAATAACCAGAGGCAGTTTGACTTGTTTGTCTTGAAAACAGCTGACATTTGAAATGTGTGTTATGAATAGTGCAATCTGTATATAGTTGTTTATCCATTAACCACTGGCTGCATAATAAATTAAATGCATAATTTGATTCCAAACAATTTATGAAAACCTGAGAACTACAACAAAACTACCACTACTACTACTATACTTATTACATCTTTAATTATTAATTGTCAAATACATCATTTATATACCTAAAAAAAAAATATATATATATATATTTTTTATATGTTTTAGTCTAAATGAATGTGGACCAACCTATGTTAGGACAAGGTATGAAGATTTTCATTGGGGAGTGGAGTTAAAATTTGTTTAAGGAGTAAGAGCTGTAGTCACTCAAATGACAATTGTGATGATGGTGATTAGAATGAGTGACACAAATATGTACATGTTTCTTCATTAAAGGCAGAGCCCCCAGAAATATATTGAAATAAGGTTATGTGTGTTCACATCTGTGTTAGTCTTTCTGTCAGCATGCTCGTTATATAGATCTTAGATGTATACATGCACGCATAGCAAACATACTGTGTGTAATAGTTCCATGTATTAATGTGGTTTTGTGTATGCATTTTGACATGTATTGAAAATGCAGCAACAATTTTGATCAATAACCAGAAGAGTTTCTTTGGAAATTCCAGCAGTGTATATTCAGTGCACAACTGCAGGACATGTTAAATGGATTCTTTAATACGACTGATGTTTATAAGTCAACGGATTGGAAGGCACAGCAGGCACAATGGATCCTCATTACAGATGGCAGCCTGCTGTGTTAACAGGTTGAGGTTAGTCAGACTCAAACCATGAAAAGCATTGAAGTTACTCATGCATGCATCCTTCAGTAAACTCATATCATATCCATACATGTGGGGGTTGTCTGCTTACACACCAAATATTCATTTTGGGTTTAAAAAAGAACCTTGTGAATGGATACAGAAGTGTGCATCAATTTTTTAAACTGCTATCAGCTTCAAAGAAAGCCACAGTTTGTGTCACACTGGCTTTTCTTTTGAGAGCTATGTTACATTTACATCTTTTTTAAAAAAAATAGAAAACATCAACATAGTAATAACGGGAAGCATGCCAGTTCCATTATTATGCTTTTGTTGCTTGCCAGTTCACTTAAAGTCATGCTGTGCTCTTCCTGCTTCTCCCTGGCTATCTTCACAGCAACACATCTTATCCACTCTTCATTAATG
Organism: Melanotaenia boesemani; assembly: GCF_017639745.1. Taxonomy (NCBI): domain Eukaryota; kingdom Metazoa; phylum Chordata; class Actinopteri; order Atheriniformes; family Melanotaeniidae; genus Melanotaenia; species Melanotaenia boesemani. The sequence continues at coordinate 28,635,183 of NC_055683.1, read as the reverse complement.
TTTCATAAATGCTGGGCTGAAATTAAGAGCTTATTTGAATCAGTTCCAATTTCATTACCACCCACCTATCCATTCTGCTCTAACTTTCCCATTCTCATCATGGCAGTTAGAAAGCAGGGGGGAGGGTGGAAGTAGTTTTTAAATGCAAATGTACTTTTTCCTTTTATGCTTTGTGGCTGATTGCAAGCAGATCTCTATATCAAATTTCCTAAGTAAGTGATCGCTCAGTGTACAAATACACTTGATTTATTTTATTTTTACTTGCTTATTTATGTGAATCTGATTTAGTTTTCATCTGTAGTGGTGAACGGGTCATTGGCACTGTTTATTTGAAGAGATTTAAATTATTTGCAGCCTATCTGATACCTCATCAGTGATGCAAAAATAAAATCTTCAATACTTAATGTTGGTCAGAATTATGTTCATTATATGTAGATTGAACACAGACATGAATAATGTTTAGATAACTGATCCCAAACTGTGTGTTAAGTGGTAACAATAAAAACATAGCATAACATAACTTGTAGTGTCATCATCACTTATGTATGATGGCTATGACACCTTCAGGTTTGGGGTCTAATCTTCTCATCCAAGACATAGACAACAATTTTAGCAGAGAGGAGGCGTTTAGTTCACTGTCCCAGAAATTAGATGTGAGGGATGACATAGAATATCTGGGTGCCAGATTTGAAGCTGTCTTACAGCTGTTGTGCAAAAGCCCATTAAAGAAAATAGGAGCAGTGATAACAACAGAAAACTGCAGAGAGATAAAAAAAATCAATTTGACTTGCAAGTTGAAATTAAAATTTCTCTTAAAGACTTCTGGTTTGTCCCTTTAGGGGTTCCCTTTAAGCTTTCACATTTGACAGCCTGTATGTATGAAAATATCAGCAGTTGGTATCCTCCAACCACTGGGTCCCACCTTCCCCAGAAAAAAATGAAAAACAGTAGAAGTTACTGATATACTCAAAGGCAAAACAGGATAAGCTGTGGTTTTTAAAAAGGCTGAGGGAGACTAGAGATAGAATGACTAGTGGCTCTAATTTCATTTAGCTAAATTTAAATGTTGCCCAGCTCCAGTGCTGAATGACCATCTTGGGTGAATTTTAGCTGAGTGAGATTAAGAAGAGATGCAATCAGTTTTTCTTCTGTTTCCTGTATGCTGCAGAAAACATTTTATCCAATTACACATAGTCAATAACTTACAGTACGTAATAAAACCAATGTGTATATATTCAAGGATTTCCATTATAAAAACTGATTCACCACCATGTGCCATCACCTGAGAAAGATTTTCAGAAAGAAAGCCAGAATCCTTGTTTTGTCAGTGATTAGCAAAGGTTAGATGTATTATCCAATTAGACATGTGCGCCAAAGTTATCACTGTCGACTTGCAATATGAACTTCCTCTGACGTTTCATTAGATTGACCCTGGAGCTGACTGCTGCAAAGCTAGAGTAAAATTAGATAATAAATCTGCAGCTTCTTACTTTATGAGCATGACGGTAAATCTATTATAACTTTCATAAGCAGCAGGCAGAAGGTGCAAATGGCATAAGCAGGAACAAGTTCTGAGATATGAAGAAGAGCTGACTATAACAGCACTAAGAATGCATCATATCTGAGAGACTGCAGAGCAGGGACAGTGTAAGAACAAGAGGAGTGAGATGAAGTTTAATTTAAAGAAAGTTGCCCCATGATTGCTCAGGATGGAGGATTGAATCAAAGTTTAGTTTCACTGCAGTCTGTTGGTTTCCTTAACTTAACCAGGCTATTATTTATTATTGGCTTGTACGAATACTGACTGAATGACAACGGACTGGATCGAATTGATTTTACGTGACATGCCCAGAGATGATGTTGTGAATTGGTGCTGTACAAATAAAGTTCAATTGAATTGAATTGAATTGAATTGAATTGAATTGAATTGAATTGAATTGAATTGAACTGAACTGAATTGAACTGAATTGGGTGATTGTGCAGGAGGATAAGTGAGAGTCAGGATAACACTATAGAAGTACTGAAGTATGTAAACTTTCTCTTTCTTGTATTTTCTTCAGTGCCAGCTTTCTTTATCTAATTTCTGCAGCTTCTATGTATTTTCCTCTCAGAAAAATTGAGAAGCATTAACTTCTATCAATACTTGCTGCCAGCCAGGCAGATTCATCCCTTTTTGCTGCACAGAACTCCGTTCCGTTTATATTATGGTAGAACAATCAGATCTCATTTATCAAATTTGCTGGCCATTGCTGTAATGACTACATATAAATAAACATGCAAATACACACCCACACTCTTTGAATTAACATCAGTCAATCCCCAATGCACAAGCCAGTTGTTGGCCTCTGAAATAAACTCAATGAAGAGTTCCAGTGAGACCCTAGTCTCCTCTGCTTCCAAGGAAAACCGATTACCACAATCAGCACAGCATGGTTGCCAGTTAATAACCCCCCCCACCCCCCCCCCCCCCCCCCCCACACACACACACACACTGCCTCCCTTTTCCTCCCCGCTGTCTTCATACTCTCTCACTCCATCTTTGCTATGTCTCTCACCCCTCTTAATAGCTTCCTTGTCTCTTCCAAGCCAGATCACACCTGAATGACTGGAGAGATGTATCAAGGATGATTAATTAATTGATTCATTTTCGAAGCTGGAAGCACAATTGAAAAATAAATAAATAAATAAATTTAAATCAAATGCTTAGCAATTACAAATGAGCAGTTATATCTTCATACTTGTTGAAGCAGGCTGCAAGCACCATGCCAGGTGCCCTGGTGAAAAGCATTTGGCATCCACTCTGCTGTTACATGTGAACAAGATATCCTCATCATGTCTGCTGCTGAGCAGAACAGGGAGGGGACAGAGTGTTGGGGCTTGTGTGAGAAAACACTGCATAAACTGTTAAAAAAACACAGTTCATCAGTGATGCAAATATGGACTGCAGAATTGTGTGAACTGATCATTAAAAAGTTTTTAAATGGTTTATGGCCAAGTTAAGCAGATTGGGATTGTGTTGTCATAATGACAAGTGACTATATCAAAAGGCTAATACCTGAGTTTGCTTTGGTCAAGCTATCAGATAATCACTTACTATATCAAAACAATTTCAAATTGTTATACAGATTGGCTTTCACTGAGATTCTGACTTTGCACATTGCTTCTCATCAATCTGGCATTAGAGCATACCTGTCAGAGTCTGAACCTAAATAAAATGTGGTTGAAAGCATTCCAGTAAACATAAAAGCAAAGTGCACAAATAAAAATCTGCAGCGGTGTTCAATCTTTAATCCTTGGCTGAGGTTAAATCTTAACAATCTGTTTTATGGTACTGCATGGGTTGGTGTTACAAAGTTCACAGTTTCACAGTCAGAGTCATTGCTTTTTGTAACATCCCATTTTTTTATTCTATGCCCCCTTTTCGTAAGGAGAACATTTAAGTCACCCTCTTACCTCGTAGCTTTTTTTCTTTTGTTTTTTTCACTATCAAAAGAAGTATTAGCACACATACAGCATAGATGTCATGTTGTTTATCAGTATTATGGGAATACAATCACGGAATTGCAAAGAAAACATTAAAAAGTAGTAAAGGGCAGCAGCAAATAGGAAAAAAATCACAATAAAATCATAAATTAAATTGTTAATTTTCTATTCATTTCATGTATTTTCTATACCGCTAAGGGTTGGGGGGAAGCTGGAACCTAACCCAACAATTAGCAGGCAAGAGGCAGGTTAACCCTGGACAGGTTGTCAGACCATTGCAGGGCTAACACAGAAAGACAGACAACCACTCATGCTTACAATTACTCCTAGGGAGAATGAAAACATGCATGTCTTTAGATGGTGGGAGGAAGCCAGAGATCCTGAAAAGAACCCATGCATATACAGGGAGAATGCATGCAAACTCCAGAAATTAAATAATAAATAATATCAATTAAATTTAAATAACTAGAAGCAAGATAAGTTAAAAGTCACCATACAGATTTCATGCATAGGTGCATGGGAATAGAAATATTTTTAACCTGGATTTGAAAATCTCTGTATTTGGTGAAAGTTAATCGCCACTGGCAGTTTGTTCCAATTGTTTGAGCATAACAGCTAAATACTGCTTCTCCATGTTTGGTCTGGACGCTGGTCTGGACTAGTTGACTTGAGTCTTTGGATCTAAGAGCTCTGCTAGTTTATATTCTCTGAACATATCACAGATGTATTCTGGTCTTAAACCATTCTGGGATTTGTAAACAATCAGAAGGGTTTTAAAATCTATTCTGTGACTGACTGGAATCCAGTGTAAAGATTTTAAAACTGGTGTGATGTGTTCAGATCTCTTAATCCTGTATAAAACTCTAGCAGCAGTGTTTTGGATGAGCTGCAGATGTTTCATGTCTGCAGGATGTTTACTAATGCTGACCTTCTTCTCTTTGCTACCAAACAGAATAATCTCAGTTTTGTCTTCATTTAATTGTAGAAAATTCTCTCTCATCCAGGTGTTTATTTGCTCCAGACACTGACAAAGTGAGTCTGATGGGCTGCAGTCGTCTGGTGACAGAGACACAAAGTTGTGTATAGTCTTCATAACTGTGATAATTAATGTTAAAGTTCTTTGATATTTGACCCAAAGGGAGCATATACAAGTTGAACAGAAGAGGGCCAAGGACTGACCCCTGGGAGACTCCACAAGTCATGGCCACTCGCTCGACTTCATAGCTGCCGATCGTAAAAAAAAAAAAAAAATCCCGCCTTTTAAATAGGACCAGAACCAGTTAAGGACTGCTCTAGAAAGTCCAACCCAGGATTAAACGCAGTACTGAGATCCAGCAGAACCTGATCATTGACCAGAATCAGTATTCAACCTAATGTCATTTAACACTTTGACCAGAGCTGTTTCAGTGCTGTGATGAGGTTGGAAGCCGGACTGAAATTGATCAAGATTTCCACTTTCATTTAAAAAGTCATTATGCTGGTGAAATACAACTTTCTCAATAATCTTGGAAATAAAAGAGAGGTTAGAGACAGGTCTATAGTTGTTCATTATAGAGGTATCTAGAGTCCTTTTCTTTAGGAGTGGCTTAATGGCAGCTATCTTTAGTGACTTGGGAAAAGATGCCTGATGCCAGTGAGCTGTTCATTTTCTGCTGAGTTAAAAACAGTTTTTAAAAAGTCAGATGGTAAAAAAAAGAATAATAAAACAATAAAGTCAGATGGTATAATGTCCAGAGTGCATGCTGCCAAACTACTTCTTGTAGGATTTTTAAATCGACCATATTATTGGGACATAACATCAGAGTTACTTCTAGGTTTTTGAACAGACTAGTTTCTTGTTTGACTGTATAGCATTTATATTTTTTCTAATTGTTTTCATTTTTTTGGTAAAAAAAAAAGTTGGCAAATTCATTGCATTTCTCAGTGGAAAGGAGTTCTGGGCTGAACTCTTTATGAGGATTTGTACGGTTTTCACTCATAGCAAAGATTGTGTGAGAATTGTTAACATTCTTGTCAATCATTTCAGATAAATGCAGCTGTCTAGCCTTGCACATCACATTGTCATATTTACGCAGGCTTTGTTTATACAGCTCATAGTAACTTTGAAGCATTGTTTTCTTCCAATTGCGTTCAGCTTTCCTGGATTCTCTTTAGGATTGTGATATTGGTGTTTTATAGACTTCTGAAAGCCTTGTATGTTGGGTTTTTCTGCCTTTCAAGCTTCTTCGGGATCTTTTTTGCAATGACAAGTTTTAGCTTTCCCAAATTTTTAAATTTAGGTCAGGAATCATTGGTAGTTTGTTCAAAAGATTTACATTTCTACCCTTCTTTTGTGCTTATTTATGCTTTGCTTTATTGTCTTTCTGAAAAAAAAATGAAGACCTTGTTATTCTCTAATTTTATAAATAAAATATCTCCATTGACAAACACACTGAGACAAGCCCACAGCATGATAAACCTAGATTTACTGCAAGTAGGGTCTTCTTTCGCTTAAATGAGCTCAAACAAACTATAAGCAATAAATTTCCAGAGAGCTTTCCTTTCCTAAATTTGTAGAATGTTACCATAGACATACTATAGCTTTTTTTAAACAGTTTTGCCTTTTTGTACCTGGCTTTTAGTATTGGTAAGTCTTTAGATTACTGCTGGGTCTTTTTTTGAATGAGCAACCAACTTTCATGACCAACAGCATAATGTCCTCTTTCAACATAAGAGGGTATGGCAAAGAAAAGACATTTCAGGCAACTGTAATTATTGGTAGATAACTTTACTGCTCGTGTCAAAGAAATTAACTCTAACTTTTTAAACTGCACCAGGATATCACAGTAACATTTGTATGATAAACACTACCAAGTTTATTTATTTATTTTGTCACTGTAGTGGCAGTCAGAAAAATAGGAATTTAGGAAAAATAGGTATTTCAGATGTGTTATATTTAGTCAGCTGTTTATTTTCTGATCATTGATTTAGAACCTTTTTTTGTTGTGAAAAAGATGTCCTCAGCTTTCACATTTAAGCCGACTGCATAGCGGTTAGCACATCTCATAGTTAGAGAGTTGCTGGTTTGAACCTTGGCTAAATTGTGTGTATCCATGTTTTTTTTTTTAAATAAAGTGTGGTTTCTATGGGTCATTTGGGAAATGTGAAGTTCCTTTATCTCTCCCAGATGGAATGGTGACTCCTGTTTTTTGCATTTTATGAATGCAAGTAACTGTTTCTGATGTTCTGCTGTTTGGACAACGTCAAAAGTTACCAGACACTTTCCTCCAAAGCAACTTACATCTTATTGTGGTCATGCAGTAGCATTAAGGGTCTTGCCTAAGGACCCAACTGGAAGGTGTTAATATTTGTCCCCTGTGGGATTCAAACTTGGGTCTCTCACATGGGCGGCAGATGCCCTGCGAACTGAACTATCCTGCTGATCCTACGATTAAGGTCTGTCTATACTTTCAAGCAACACTTTTTTGTGTATGAAAACAGTTTGAGTACATGATCTATCTTTTGCAGAAGTCACAGCTTAGTTTCTCAGCCTCAGTTTTTATAGACTAATCATACCTCACTGTATATTGTACATTACAGACATCAGGCAACTGATGGCATTGAATCAAGCTTATTCATTTGGTAACCATTTCTTGCATTTATTATTAATTTATTATGCATTTATTATTATATGATCTCAAATAAGAATTCTTTTTTTGTGCTGCCTGGCATGTTAACAAAGCTTATATTTACATGAAAATACTTTATAGTAACACAAGTTCCATCTAAAGTGTTCCTTCTGCTCATTAAGAAACATGGTTTTCCACTGTGTACAAGCATCCAGGCAGTGTTATGCTCAGTGCCATTGTAGAGAGGCACATATAAACTCACTCAGCTGTGTTCTTGGATCAGCTGGTTAGAAGATAGGCACAGTGAGCAAGTGAAGCAGACTTTGAAAATAGCTCTGAGCTGGGAGAGGATGGAAGGCAGCATGCATGGGTGCCAGGATGGGGAGCAGCCATGCAACAGCCACTGGCGCGCTAGCACAAGAGTGTCACAAGACCATAGCTAGATTGTCTTTGATTTGAGCTCTAAACAGTTTGTGAGTCATGACTGCTTCTTAGATCATCATGGGCAAATGTCTCATTATTAGTGATGGGACTTTGAGGCGAGGTTACATTAAAGTTTTATTCGCTGTCATTGTTTATGAGGAGGGATTATTCTTATCTCTAATCGCAAACATTTTCCATCACAACGGCCTGATATAATGCAATAATTCCCAGCAACATCAAACTGGCTCATCAGTTTTAATGAAACTTTGATAAAAGGAACTTCAGTAGGAGCATTTTTCCCACCACTGGATGTGCATGAGAATGTCTTCAAAGAAAATTATGCAGTAATAGCAATGTGCGATAATTTATTGTGTTGTCTTTTGAAATGCAAATCATAAAGATACCAGTTATGAATCTTGCTTTTAATGAGTATAAAGACATGAAACATAACAATGTTTTAGTCGCCTTGGAAATCCAAGCATAAGGAAAAAAGGATCATTATTTTGGCCAGAACACATAATATGTTCATAAAGTTTAGTGTTAAGATAATATTGTTGATTATTTCACTTTAATGTTGCACCCACAAAATAAACTGTTGGGACAGCTTGACAAGGTAGGACAAAATATGTCAGTGCTTGACATTTTCACAAATATAACAGCAGGATGTCTTAATCATTGAATAAAACATTTCAAGCTGATAGTTTATAGCAATGTTAAAGAGACAAAAAAACAGCAGAATGCTGTTATAAATTACAAGAAGTCCTCATCAAACTAACGGACCGTTGCCCTTGGGACAAGAGCGCCTCGACAGCATGGGAGTTCTTTTCTGAACACACACAAATGCTTGCATACACGTATACAAATTCCTGCCTGCACACTCATCCAGATGGTCGCACACCTCTTGGGATATTCAATTTCTGTCATTTCAACAGACTGGGGAATTTGCTTAAGGTTCAAGATACCTTGAAAAATTCAGGAGAAAGTACTAAACAACTGCAGATTAGGTCATAAATATCTTACTGATTCCTCTGTGATATATATAATCTGGCTTACTTTTGTTTTTAAAAATCTCTCATTGTCAGTGTGACCAGCCAGTATAAGGCCACTGCTTAAGACTTTAGGACAAACAAAGTAGGGAAGGGATAGAGCGCAGTCAAAACTGTAAAACTGCCTTAAGCATTCTCCGTCACCCCTGAATATGAGCACCAGCCTACCCACCCTGGAGGTGACTGACAGATAGGATCAGCCTGAACATCATTCAGGATTGTTATCTACTTCCCATCGCCATCACTCTGGCAAAAAATAAATGATGATTTACCACAGATGTCCAAGCTCAATCACTCATAACTACATGACCACAATTCAGCATCATAATGCTTGTGCATCATTCATGCCTGGTTGAAACATTGCTCTCGCATGCATATCTAGCTCCATCATGTCTCTTTTTTGATACAGTGTAGCCTTTGAGACAGACTCTCAGAGTCCCACCCCATATGCACAATCCCCTCTCTGCTGTCTCTCTAGTTAAACATACAAGCATACTACACCTCATTCGTCCCATTTCTTCACTTTCTTTGTTGTGTCTTCTGCTGTGTCGCTCCCTTTCATTCTTTCATTTACCCAAACATAGTTGAATAAAAACAATCCACATGCACTTGCAGAAAAAAGCAAATTCCAGTTAGTCATACTTACACTTACAATCCTCTCTGATGTCCCTCCTCTTGAGATAGTTGTCCCATTGAGCCCCACCAGAGAGGGCAGAGTCTGAGACATCCAGTTGGTCACCATGGCCATAGTGCTGAGCACTGCCCCAATCTTAAGCATAGGAACACTCATGTTTTCTTCCTGTGGGGCCAAACAGCCAGCCTTGCCCTGCCCTAGCCTAGACCTCGGCTCCAGTTGCCCCCCCCCTCCACCTCTGTTCCAGACAGCCTGGGCAGGGAAACAAGCCACTCAGCTTCTGCTTCAGCCTGTGCAGCAGCAGATGGTCTAGTACGGGTAAAGAACAGCTACCAGACTTGCAAACCCTTGGCTCAGTCAAAAGGATGAGTAGAGATCGGTTAAAGAAGAGGAGCTCACATCCAGAAGCATCACACTGAGTGCCTTCCCTCTCAGAATGACTGTCTCAGCGTCACCCCCTCCCTCCCATTTCCTCTCTCTCCCGCCTCTCTTCTTCAAGATGCGGAGCTGCGCATTGGCTACCTCTCTGTCTCATCCCCTCCCTATCAGCCTCTGCTCAGTTTTTGCCAGCCTGGTTTTGCATGCATGTATCCAGTCTTTTCCTTCCCTTTTATTTCTCTGACATTTGGTTGTTTTTTTATGACTCATATCTTGATGTCTCTCTTCGTGTGTGTTTGTGTGTGTGTGTGTGTGTGCGTCTGCAAGAGACTGATTCCAGAGTGCTGATATGTTCTCTATGTTATGTGACATGTGAGTGCCGGGGGCACCTGAGTGCCATCCTTTGCACAGTCTGTTCAGCAGTCTCATCACACTGTCAGCATAGAGTACAGGACTGATGATATGGTGGGATAGATGTGGAGGATGGTCAGGGGCTCATCAATGGACATGGGCAGCTGGTTTGGCAAGGTATGATCATGGGGGAGATCCAGGTTCTCCTACCCACTGCGACTTCTGATAGCTCATCGATCATTCTTCACAACATAGCTTCATTTGACCTGTATCTTGCACTATAACTCCCTGAGCTATAAGGGTATCTCCGTCCATTCATTTTTAATATTGTCTTTATTATAAGTGTATTATATTGTCAGTTACAGTTAAAAAGTATTGCAGGTACTCACTGTACTGTGTGTTGAAAAAAGATTACATTGACATAAATGAAAGATGATGGTTTGAAGTATAATTGCTTTTATACAACCCACAAATCAGGCTTTGGATTACTTCTTGAGTCTATAGCATATTGCCTTTGAAAAAGAGGGATATGTGCTATTTTTCAAGCCCTATAGTTTAACTGTTGTTCTTCTGCTGTAAAACAGCTTGCTTGCTTTAACTGTCAGCTCAGTCACAGCAGGTAAGGCAGCATCCAGTATCACACAAACTGCTTCTCTGCCTATTCTGAAGTAGTTTCACCTCAGGGATTGGGAACTCAGAACTGATTTCAGCTCATTTCAGGGCAGACATCTGACGTGTTCAGAAGTCTAGATCAATTCTGTGGCTGTCGGAAAATGTCTCCAAATCATAGCTGCCTGAATTTTCCCCTCACCTCTGCAGCAATAGGCCAGATGAAGGGGTATGGAAATTGCAGGATGTCTCAAATTTCTCCTTGAAGCTTGAGGCCTCCCCTTGCAACAATTTCTGGCAAGATATTTGGCCAGTGGCAGTGTCATTTTACGCTCTAAACAGCCATGCATAATGATGATAGAAGGGCTTGCTCACACAAAACAGCCAGGTCATCTTCCTTTCTAGCTTTCTTCCAGGTCTGCTGACTTATTCATTTTGTCAGCCATGGGTGGGCTCCTCTCCCCAGCCAGTCACACTGGGTGAGTGATATAGGCTCCTCTGTGTGGGGTATACTGTGAAGTGATATGAGAAGGGACAGCTTTCTGTACTACATCCAAAAGGTGTCAGCACACTTCAGCTCACCTGCTGGCTCCCACGTTGGTGTTGAATTCTATTTTTGCAGCAAGACTGCTTCCATGTGGTGACCAGTGGAATTGCAAAGCTGTCTTTATGCAACGGTTTTACAGCTGACAGTCGGTGTTATTGAGCGAGACTGAATCTGGTGACAGCAGGTAGCTGTCACCTCATGGCAGTGCTTTTAGATGAGGTAAGTGGGTGACTGTTGCAGGACTGTTTAGAATTTAGAGTCAATATTTAACAGATGTTTTAGTGTGTAGGGAATAAATTGTTCACAGGGCAGCACAGAAACACACTTCAACTTGGTGCTCACAATGGCTTTGTCAATAAGTAAATTCATATGAAAAATACATAAATGCCAAAGGAATATATATCGTCATGTTGTAAGGATAATTACATTTTAACTGCAGTATCTTCTCTGATATTTCCCATTTAGACCAACAGCCTAGATATTTATCAGTGTTAATGTGCACCCAGTTTTACAGTGAGATTATATTCAGATATTTTGATGGAGTGTTTATAGTAATGTGTTTCACTAACAGGCTTGTGGGTGAGAAAATCTATATTTTACAACCTACTATATCAATTTCCTTTAATGTGTGATTCAGAGATGCAATTTTTGCCATATTCACTGGGTGGCAGCAAAGATTTAAACATTGCTGTAACTGTCCTTAAATCTGCATTTAAGAAAGCTTCTTTTTACAGGTTTATTTAAAAAAAAAGACTGGTCACAAGGTAGGAGGCTTGTGAAGAAAGCGGTAAAGAAACACATCATGCAGGTTGTTTCTTAATAACGCACCTCTGTGTATAATTAAATAGACTTTCAATCTAATATACAAATGCAAAAAGAGATAATTCAGTACTACTTAAACAACAAGTCTAAGATTAAAACATGGTTATATTAGAATATTCTCCCAGTGGCTGCAATTTAAACAGTTTCACCGCTGAATGTGCCCACAGTAATTCATTATGCAAAAACAGGATTACTCAGAGAATGCTGAGACAGTAAACACATGCACTTGCAGTCATGTAAAATATACACCACCCTTTAATATAATCTTAAAACCAAATTGTACACTTTGGAAGAAAACAAGCCAAGATATTCTTACTTTTTTTTTAAGAATGCCACATTCAAACCTAAAACAAGTTCTTATGAAACAGAGCTAGAACAGATTTAGAAACAGTTACAGGAAAGGTTAGAGGCCATTATGGTAGTTCTTTTGTTTTTTTTTAATGTTCTGAAAATGGTTTTCATCTGAACTTCCAGCCTTCAAGCTCACAAAACAAAAAAAAGATCACAAAATAATCCAGTTTGTCTCATCAAAACTATTGAATAAGCACATGCAGGATTCTGAAAGAATAATCATCATAAGTCAACAGACACAAAGCAGGCTCTGCTTGTTGGACATGAGCTGATAACAAGTTTGAGAATTCATCAGTAAATGAACAGCGTCCCTGTTATTTTCATACCATACATTTACTATGCTTTTTTGTAGTTATAATCAATATAAATCAAATCAGGGATACTCAGCTATTCTTTTTACGCATTGTATGGAGTATATGTACCAAAATGGTTTTAGCTTTCAAATCGTACATAAAGAAAAATTTAGATGAGAATTTTTAACCCCTTGAATTATGGATTATAACGACACTGAGAGTTAACTTAACTGGAATGTGCTAAGACATAAAGGTCACACTTTCCCTTTTATTGTTCAATTCTAAAGCATCTTTTTTTTTTATCTTGGTCCACAGTTGCTTTTGTAGAGCAGCCATAAACATTCCTGAAGTCTTTAAAATTCTATTCACAGAGTTCAGGTCAGATGTCATCTTTTGTAAAGTGACAAACTAAATAAAGGATTGGAATAATGAAAGCAATGAGGACAATCTGTCATACCTCAAAGAATTTGAGGCTCTGCCAATCAACAGTCTAATCATAGAGCCTGTTGGCAGAACAAGCTTTCATTAAATATTAAATGTTAGCCAGAGAGGGAGCTAGCTATTTAACCTGTATAATTACAGGATTCAATTATATATATATATATATATATATATATATATATATATATATATATATATATATATATATATATATATATATATATATATATATATATATATATATATATATATAATTGAATCCTTTTTGATTAATTTTCACAGCCATTCCATTCTTCATAATTTCTACACTAATATTTGGCCAGCTTAATTTTCTTGGCAGCTATGTAGCATCATTACTTGCAATTCTTTATCGCTCCCTTTTGTTCTTATTTTCCATGAATTTTACTTAGCCCTTACACCCCCCTCTCGTCCCCACTTACTGTTGTTTCTATGGCCCCTTTGGCAATGAAAAAAGGGCAGCATACCACTTTGCCTCATCTATTTATGTCCTGTACATATTTTCAATGGGAATCGTATATATTGCTGCATGTATGTACCTCAATCTGTAACAGATGTAACACTCTGGAACATGTACAATGCATTCTTATTGTGCATCTTTTGGGTAGTATAATGTAACTATACCGTCACTGCCTGAAGGTTTATCAGAAACATTCAATACATAAATAAATAAAACTCTCCTCCTTGCCTGGGGCATGCTCTATAAAGGGCATTTTTAATCAGTTCAAATGGTGAAAATGCCCACCAACCACAGAAATGGCAGCATTTGTGCACACCCATGGATGGCAGTAGAGCACTACAAAGCCCTGAGGCTACAGGGACAAGCTCTAGGTGAGATAACAGTACTTGGGAGCAGAACACACCTTCCATAGCCATCATTGTTTCTGAGCACAAATACACAACCAGCAACGGATTCAAAGCTAAAATGCAGGAAATACAATGATAAACAAAACTGAATTATATCTCAGTTAATCACACTTCATTATGATAAAAATCTGTAAATTATGGATGCAGATGCAAGGGAACTGATCCCCATTCCTTGATCTTTCGAAAGATGGCAGAGTCATCTGGCTCTAGGAACACTGCCTTTTTTTCTGAGTCATAATTAATAAATTAGCTGATGGACAAGGAGGCCCACAGCCTTCTAAGTGCATTAAGATCAAATCAGCTTAAACAAAGTGTGACCTAACTACCATGGCAACTATTCAAATGATATAAATAGGCTGTGCCCCAAGGTTCAGGTCAGAAGACACTGGTGTGTTTTCAACAAGGAGTGTTTAATCTATTAATGGTTCCTGTGGGCTTTTCATTGCGGAAACTCATCTGGGGTTCATAGTGACCACAGGAGGGCTATAGAGTACAGGAGAACGCGTCCTATCCAGATAAATATGTTCAGTAATCAGATGGAAATAACTACAAATAAAGCAGGACGTCTGCTGCATCTAACTGCGGAGGTAAATGACGAAAAACACTAAAAACTTTACATGTGATTCTGTAATATTGCATGCTCAGCTTGCATCAGTACATATTTATGAGACTAGAATTTACAAATGATGATGGAATAACTTTAAAACTTTAGTATGATAAATAAAGCCTTGTGTATTAAAATTTCAACATTTCTGTGTGTTTATTTGCAGTGCAGGTTATTCTTATTCTTTCTTCATATTTGTGCCCTCTTGCAAGGCTTTCTCTCCACTGAGCTGTGAAATGTCTACAGTAGCCTTGTATGGTGGTTACCATAATGTGTTGTGGAGACCTAGTTGAGGTGTATCATGCATGTCATGGCACTTTTATCAAAATGTATGAAATAAAGGCTCAAAATAGGACCAATGCCAATATTAAATTAGCAATGCTTAACTATGATAATGTTATTACAGGTGAGAATGTGTCCTTGCAGTAACAATGTGCAGTAAATAAGTGTCTATTGATGGTAACACATATGCTATGTGTTACCTGTATCCTCACGGTGTAGCCTTTAGAGCTCACAAGTAGGACAAGAAGACACATTCATAATATATAACAAGACAAGACTGAATTTAAGCCCTTTAAACTTCAATATTTTCTCTTAGTATGGCAGAATGGTTAAATACAGAATTTCTTTATCTACTTGTACAAAGAATTTATCCTCCTAAATGAATTTAATATCAAAATTTAGGCTAGTTTTACTTAATGACTGTACCATTGCACAAAATGTATATCATGAATATCTTCACTAAAGTTAAAATATAAAGATTAAATAAGAGAAACAGATGTGATTTAGGACGTTAAATTACAAAATATACACATTGCAGTAGTTCTCTTGCACAAGTAAGCATGGGACTGAAAGCAAATCTTTGTCAGATTCTGAACAATGTACATTGTATTGCTGGATTATAGATTCAAATTTATTCATACTTCTTCATACTTCATACTTTTGATTGCTCCCTTGATTACAGTCCCAATAGTCTATGGGGGATAGACAGTATTTTCTGGGGTATTTGCTAAGGTAAACTGTATATGTTCAAATTTCAGATAGCTCAATCAGACACAAGCAAGGCACCACATTTTGCCTCGGGCATGCTAAGAAAAGCCATGATCAAAGCAATACAAAAGAATTACATGTGGCAATCAGCTTCCATGCATTCTGCAACACAGCATGGCTCTATTCTCTGCCCTTTTTCATGCCTACAGCACCAACTGAATACAACTCATCGCAGCCCTTCCTGAGGCAAATATGCAATGCTAAATTGCCCCAACACAAAGAGGAAACTGCAGGCAGAGACACATTCACATACGTAATTACCATGATCACTTTCTGCTTCCATGATAACTTGATAATGTCCACAAACCTGTCCATTTCTGTATCCAGCAGCAGCTGGGCAGTTCCACCTTCTGACCTTTTGGCCCCACCCAAGTAATCAAACATGCTCTCTAATACATAAGGAAAGTTATTCATGTAAATGAAGTAATTACTGCCAGTAAATGTAAACTTCTCTCCCCAGTAGTAGCCAAGGCTCAGAGAAAGCCCTTTAATTGAAACTGCACCCTATGGTTACTTGCTTCTTTAAAATGCCCTTCACTGAACTTAGGGCATCGGTCTTGTTACTATTATCCTGCATATTTTTTTCCTTTGTCTTCCACTGAGTTCTAGTAACATTTTCCTTAGCACAAGTGATAAAACGCCTCTGACATGCCACAACTTCTAAATCTGAGGCAGGCTAAGAGCATTTTTAAATGTAGCTCTAAATATGATTCTTTCAAAGTGCTTTGCTTCATTAACAATATATTAATCTCTATTTGTAGACAAGTTGAGAGCTGCTCTTAGATGCTGTGTGCTTAGTGCCTTGCTTAGATGACTAAAGACACAGCAGGTTGACGGAGTGTCCACATGTTTTCTTTTGGTCTCTGTCTGAGTCAGTGTTTACAAATGTCATCCAGTCAAAGAGTGTAGGTATCACTGAGGGAGGTTACACATAAGGAAAACAAGGCAAAGAATAGCAGACTGTGATGTTTATGAGGCAGAGAGACGGTGAGAAAATCTAAAAAAAAAGCATTGATGGTGTATTTAAAAACTCCCAGAGGTGATGAATTTACATCTTGTCTGTTTTCTGCCACGTTTGCAACAGCAAAACTAACAAGAATAGAGAAGAATGGTGAGATTCAGCCAATTACATTCTGGTTTGCAGGGTTTGCAGCAGCCAAACTGTTATGCTCTCTGCTAGAGATGGTCAAGGGAAAACAATGATCAGAACCCATCGGCTATATACTGTATATCATTAATGAGGGGACAGAGCCAGCCTGCAGTGCCCAGCCTCTTTGTCAAAGCTCACACTGAAGCCTCCATTTGTATCTTCTGTCTTCAGGTCATTAATGCTCACAGAAGCTGTAACATTTAATTAGGGAGACATTATTAGCACAACACAGGCACATTGTGAAGCGGAGAGAAATCCCAAAACAGCCCCTAACTGAATATTACATTTACAGCCAAATGGAGTTATGGGCAAAATTGTTCACAGAAACTTTTGGATAAACAAACGAGCTTGTCACTGTTTGCTTTTATATAATTGTGCCATGTTGGTAGAAAAAGGACGATTATTACTATAAATAAACATTCTTGTATTTTTTTGTGTTCTCCCACCTTCCGCAGAGCATCCTGCTGAGTCCAGCCATATAATCTACAAAGTCTCTGCTGGATTGTCAAAATGAGGAGCCACTGATCCATTCAGTGATTACACAAACACAGACAAGAAAATATCAACAAAGGGGAGAAAATGAGTATACATAGAAGAAACAAGAGGTTTATAGGAATGTTATAATGTGGAGTTAGCCAAGTGTGAGATGAGGAATGCTGGGATTGGGGAGGTGTAGGTGGAATAGTAAAGAGTGGCCTAAGATTCGTATTTTAACTGCAGGGGGCTGTGCTGCGTCAAGTAAGTGAGCCTCAATGAACAATAATATTTAGCAGGTACAAGACATTCAGCTGTATAATGATTTTATTTTACTGAATTATTTTCTCAGTTCAGCTGTCATTTCAAAATATGAATTAAATGGCAGCACTAATGTGCTTTTAAAAATGTGAATTTAAAACAAACAATAGATTTGTAGATTTCCAGATGATGCAGGATGTGCAGCATGTTCTGCTCTGTCAACACTATGCAGATGTGCCGTGCCTAATGATAATATTTGGAGCCTGAATCTGACGGTAGACACTATCAGAAAGGCCATACCTTTCATTATTATTCCATGTTGCAAAATTCCATGCTCCCCCACTTTCCTTTCTAATCATTAATATTAAGTCTTCCATTTGCTGTCCAGAAGCCATGTCAATCTGAATCTCCGCTGCTTATTCCTTCTGGGACATGCAGTATCATTGCTGTTATTGTTGTCATCGCCTGATTGCCATGGGATAAAATTAACAAGAATGCATACGGCATAAGACTCCACCTCTAAGCATTGGTTTTTATGATGACAGATATAGCCTATAATAATGAGCTTGAGAGGAGAACAAGAATCCTGGGGACGTTTATGCCAACCACAAATTAAAACATTCTTTTTATTGCTAATCACACACATGCATGGGCACATGCCCCTCCATGCAATAACTATGTTTGTTGATTTGACAATGTAACACTAAAGATGACACAAAATAATCTAATTGTCCTATTCCTCCTTTATATCTTTTGTTTAAATTCTGAAAAGAAAACAGCTTTCCCCATATACTTGCTGTGCAAAGCTATGTACAGGCACAAATAAGTTGGCTTGGTTTTGAAATGAAAACTGCAATTCAAATTTAATGGTCTTGGTCAGGACTGTTTGAAAAAGATAAACACGTATTTATGCATGGCAGCTGCAGATATCGATCCAGAACATACCAAGAAGAAAAATGTGCCTGACAAGTAAGAAGTGCACTTCTATGAAGATCCTCACAGCAGCTCATTTCAAGCTGCAACTCTTACTGAGAGGAGTAAGAATTGAGAGCTGGGCCGGAGAGGGCTAGTAGCCTGAGGCAATAAGGCGTAAAGAGGGAGACCTCTCCTGAATACCTATTCATCACATCACCATTAGCATGGCTGAAGCACTCAGCTCTGCAGCTCAAATATATAACAGGTATTAGTGGATTAGATGCCACAGAAGCATCTGACATGATACAACCATCACCTGATACCTAGCCAAGACTGTGCAGCAAGAAGTAAACATAAACTGTATCTCAATATTCATTCACAAGCTTTTGTTTTTTTTCATTTCACAAGGTTTTTATCAGAGCATGATAAATTATCCCCTGTCCCAAAAGATCATTTTCTTCTCACATGTTCTCTGTCAAAGCTTGTCCTTTCTTCTTGTTGCTTCCTTTGTCTCTGTTGCCTTAGCGTCAGGATGCACATGCCATTGTTTTGTCATGTCGTGGCCGTATTGATTAAGTGATGTAGAGCTAATTAAAGACAATCTGTAAGGAGTGTCATTGCCAGAGAGCGGAACAAAATCACAGTGACAGAGTGATAGGCCTCTAATTATTATTCCCCTTTTGGTTCAGATTGGAGAGATAATAACCCTGCAGGCACAGTCAGGAGGCTCTTCCTGACTCCTTCTCTTTCTATCCCTGCCTGTAATATCCAGTTTTCATTTTCAGCAACTCTACTCCATGTCTTCCTTCCTCTGTCTCTTTCATACACAGTCCCAGCCGCGCTGCCCTGATCAGCTACTCCACTGGGCTCTAATTCAAACCCATTTCACATCCTTTCACTTCATACTGACACTACCCACCAACCCTGAAAACCATAGCAGCTTCAGTTTATAGCATCTGTTTCTGATGCGTGGGTATTGATGTGGATGCTTGTTCAATCAATCAATCAATCAATCAATCAATCAATCAATCAATCAATCAATCAATCAATCAATCAATCAATCAATCAATCAATCAATCAATCAATCAATTAAACTTTATTTATATAGCACTTTTCATGCAGGATTGCAACACAAAATGCTTCACATAAAAAAATGTTTTTGCATCTTAAAAACATCTTAAAAACACCAGTTTATCACAAAAAACAAATCAAAGCACACATACACCTAAACAAGCTCTCTCTCTTACTCTCTCTCTCTCGCTCACACACACACACACACACACACACACACACACACACACACACACACACGCACACACGCACAGATTACATGAACATCGAACCCCTCCCCCCTCTAAAACAAGCTGTCTCTAAAAATAACTGTATAAACGAACAAGTCTTGGCACCAGGTGAGGAAACGTTACCCTTTCACACCAAGAGCCCCACCTCATCCATGACTACAGAGGCCATTTCCACAGGAAACCACCCAGACCCAGGCAGGCCGTGCCCACACCACAACCATGAGGCTGCAGTGTAGGAATTGCGTTAAAAATATTAACACAATTAACTGCATAAATTAGTTACCGCTGTTAACACGTTATTTTTGACAGCCCTAAAATAAATACAAAAAATGAATAAGTATAGATAAAAATTGATTAATTTAACAGGAATTAAACTTGGTTATAAGCTAAACTTAAAAGGTCGGTCTTGAGTCTCTTTTTAAAAACATCAACAGTGTCTGCAGCGCTGATGCAGGTCGTTCCATAGGCAGGGTCCATAATGGTGAAACGAGGCACCCCAAAGGTTTTGGTCCAAACATTGGGAAAACCCAACAGGCCGGTACCAGAGGACCAAAACAAGATCCGTGAAGGTTCATACTCTAAAAGCAGATAAGATAAATAAGAAGGCCCAAGACCATTAAGACATTTATAAACAACTAAAAGAACATCAAAATCAATCCTAAAATGTATGGGAAGCCAATGCAGCGATTTCAAAACTGGTGTAATGTGTTCCTGCCCTCTGGTCCTCTGGTCAGAAATCGTGCAGCTGAGTTCTGGAGCAGCTGTAAACTAAAAGTACTATTTTAAGGAAGACCAGAGAGCAGGGCATTACAATAATCTAATCTACTAGAAATAAAAGCATGCATCAGCACCTCTGTGCTGGCAAGAGAGAGCAATGACTCTGGTGATGTTTTTAAGATGATTTTAAGATGATTATTTTAGGTGTATGACTAAATGCATGCTATATAGACACATTATGCTGGTTTTTCTTTTGTTTTTTTTGTTTTTTTTAATGCAATGAAATTAATTTTTTAACACATTACAAAACTTGTCAAAGTTCTTCTTGTTCCTACACACACAGCAGTGGCATCATTTAAACACAATATGCTAACCCATTGTCAAGACAATTGTAATGGCTAAAGATGCTTTCTTTAGATAATAATACTTTGTACTTTCCACGGTGGCTTTGTTTGTCTGAGGCTGTCATTTTTTTTATTTTATTTTTTTTTAAGAAGTTTGAAATAAATACGTAAAATTGGTTTCATGGAATTCTTGATGCAGGACTTATTTTAAGAGAATTAATTTAATCAAATATGATATCTTATTCAGATCCCACCAGTCATTATTAATGATGAAAGTGTGTCTCTTACAGGATTTTTCTCCAGTTTTATCTGATTGATCAAAGCTAGATTAAATTGCTTTCAAGATATGTCATCAACATTGCATATTATTTCATCTCTGTTGCTTTTAATATGATACATACTGGTTTTCATGCAGCTGCACATCAGTATAAGACCATCTTCATTTATGACCTGTCTGACTTGTCCGACTTTTACACACTACTCTGTCCATGTGTTTTGTAGACTTTTGAGGCGGCTTATTAGAATGAAAACTGGAGATCCTTCCTCTGGAGTGTCTTGTTATCTCCTCTGTCCTACATGTAGTGTCTCTATCAAAGAACCTTTCTACCTTGTTCACCATGGGGCTGCAGAGAACATCTCTGCCAGCCTGCTTGATATGCAGCAGTGTCTGGTGACTGCTGGGCTCCCACGCTTCCCTGACTGGAGCCTTTAAGCCTTGGCACAGTCAGAGAGAGCATTTCTCATCAATGGCCCCACTGAGTAGCCGTGACAGTGCCACGTGGAAAAACCCATCGATAAAATGATTCTTGCCTTCTGCATCCACCTTTATTGTGCTTCTTGTCTCTTTATCTTTTATTTCCCAAAACAGACAAAAGTTTGGTTTCAACATAGTGATGCTGACACATTCATGCTTGGTGAGAGGACCTACCTATGGAACAAAAGAGAGAACGTACATGTAAGAAAGAAAAAAATGAAGAGCTAAAGCGCTTAGAGAGAAAAACAACCTAACTAATCTGTTCAAAATATCTGTCTGAGACTTTAACATAAAAAAAATTAAAGTGAGCAGTATCAACAGTAAACGTAAGGTTTTTACGAAGGTAAAATGAACATCTTCCACCTTAACTTTGTCTGAAAAAAGAAACTGTGAATGTAGGAAACTGTATTGCCAAGGAGCAAGGCATGTTGTTTAGCAGTGGAGGTGGAGGGAACATTTATGCATGAGTCTGATCTGTTTCATCTGGTAGAGGAGATGTGAAGAGCAATGTTCAAGTAGCAGCTTGCCCAATCAGCTCTGTCTTATGAAAGCTTTTGTATCAGAGCGGGAAGAGGAGCTCTAGGCGCAACAGCCATATTTATATTCCAATCTTCTACACAGAAACCCACATTGCCAGGCTCATAAAAGATTCATCGAGCAGGGGAAAGCAAGGTCGTACAGAAAGCTGGTCAGGAGGTGCCTCCTGCAATGCAAAAAAGTAGATGGGCACATGCATTCACACACACACACACAAACACACACACACACACAAAGAAGAAAAAAAGAAAAATTACTGGGTAAGTTTCATCATGACAGCTATTAGAGTAATATGTGTTGTTTCCTATATAATTGGTCTCAGTCTGGTCATCAATGACCAAATGATCAAGCATTCTGTGCTAATTGGCATCTGTCACTTCCACCATGCAATATAACAACTTTAATAGCCTCCACTGTGTTTGTTCGAATCGATCCAGTGCATTGTTTGGGTCTTTGTCTACTGTGCGTGGCTGACATGTTTGAGAACTACAGAGCAAAGGGTAGAGAGGGAAGGAGACAAAGAAAATGTGTGTGTGAGAGAAAGGGTGAGTGTGAATGTGTGTGTGTGTGTGTGTGTGTGTGTGTGTCTGTCTGTTCTGGGTGTTGTCAGAGAAATGTCACTCTTGCTTAGAGTCACAGACACAAACCTCTGGGAGTCCTGCACCCTCCAGCACACGCACACAGAAGAAGAGCGAGAAAGTGGGAGAGGGAATGTGATATAAGGATGATATCCATTCCACCAGTCAAGCTGATCCATCTATACACTCTTGACAGCAAACATACAAATAATGTCCCATGCATTACATTAAGATACAAAATATTTCCACAAATATTTCGTGCATGAGAGGGCAGCTGCAAAACTGTCCAGAAGAGAAAAAAAGGGTCAAAAAAGGCCACATGCTCACATGGAAATCTAATGTTATTTCTTTCTGCATGTGTGGAAAAACATAATCAGTCTCTGAGTAGACAGCTGGCTGCTGGTTAGCTGCCTAGTTAGCCATTTCTGTATAAATGAGAAAACTCTAACAACTGCATTTAATACTCAGTCCCAAACACCTCAAAGACCTTTCAGATGGCGATTACCAGCTTCCCTGGGGTCAGACAGCTTGGTCTATCGGAACGCTAATGGTCATTTTAGGACAGCCAGTTGCTGTCTTTTCAAAAGACAGAAAACAGCTATAGAGGTCATTTAGAGCCCACACAAGCCTGAAGCATGAGTAGTGGTCAGTGTGTGGCTCAGAATGTATAAGTGGCCTTTTAAATCTAAACACCAACGATACTAGACTCTTTTGTGTGAATTTGACAATACAACTTTCAAACAGCTGTCCTACATAGAGAAAATGCAGTAAATAAAAGATAGATTGTGCAACCATTGTGATGCCTCAAGTTTTCTTTGACTCTGGCCATTTTTAGTTTCTTCAGGCAAAAAAAGAATAAGAGTGGATCTCTCTTAGGCTAAGAACCAGAAGACCAGGAGACATCAAGGCCTTCCATTTGGGGAGAAGCCACCCCAGGGTAGCTTAATATGCTTTATCTCCCATGTAGACTTTAGTAGATATCCTTTCAATAATGTCTGACAATTACAAACAGCCTGAGCCACTCAAACACTTTGCCTTTGTAAGTGTGTCTTGCTATATAGCATTGCAGCTGTTAAGCAGTTACAGTTTGTGGCATTATGACATGGCATGCGGATGATGTGCTTTCTGAAGGATTGTATATTTGTGAGACATTTGGTCTCAAGAGAGAGGAGAGGCATGGTTTGTTTTTCATGGTAAGGTCATGAGTGTCTTATGTATGTGAATGCATACATTTATTTGATGATTATATGAGACATATCTTCTCGACCTCAGGGGCCCAATCATGACACAGAGCCCATAGACGTTAAATACTTCTCTACCTGATGCATCCATTAACCTATTGCTATACATGCAACTGTCTTCGCACAAACCTCTAAGAAACACAACAATGTATGATTAGTTTTTGTTTCATAATCCATTACCATGAAAATCTAATGTTTCATAATTATAACTGATTTAATCACCAAATCGTAATGAAAATATGAACCATTTAGTTCTAAGATCAGATGTCCGTACAGCATGAGTATGTACAGATTATCTGTCCCTGCAAACACAGACTAATACACAAACCCCTCTGATGATGATGCAGAAGGCTACATAAAAGCATATCAAACATTAAAGATGAGTGAGCGAACAGCAGACAGAACAAAGGCTCAATAGCTCTCTCTGCTTCAGTCCCTTTCTTAAGCAGCACCCCCTTAAAAAAAAAAAAATCTCACTACAGCGGCTCCCTCACACAATGTGGTATCATTATCGTGCACTTTTACAAGCTCTACCCTAATCAGTCATGACACAAGCACACACTATTCAATCTCTCCAAGCAGCAGTGAATCAAACATAATGCAACCTCATTATCTGTGGCTGATTGTGTAGCTGCACCTTTGTATTATGATCGGGGAGTGCATGAAGGTGGATGAAGGCATTGTGTCTAGTCTAACCCTGCCTGCTCACTTACTCACCCACATACTGGAGGGCTATATTTGATTATTACTAATCACTGATTAATAGCTTTCAGAAATTATGTGATATGAGTTGTATGTGGTGTCTTATCTAAAAGACACATTGAATTTACACTAAGATTAAAAATCATTGTATGATGCATGTCTTATGTTTTAGTATATTTCTGAAAAACACCCTCTTTCTTCATGGAGAAAATGAATTCTGTCTGAGCTGCATACAGAAAATGTAATGCTCTTAAAATCTAAAAATATATCTTTTCAGCTTGACCTTCCCTTTACATAGGGTTTATGTGGTCAGACAGTGTTGATAAAACATACAAGTGCTGCAGGTGTTCAACATGGCAAGGTGATTTTAACAGTTGTGTATCTTCTGCTCTTATTGGCAGATTTACAACCGCGTTCCTGCAGCTTTTCATTTGTCTAATTCTCTGGATAGAGATTGTCCTGCTGCTTGGCAGAGCACACTCTGCCCAACCTGATATCTGTGTCCTTTCTCTTGGGAGCCACACATTAACATCATCAAGCTGCAAAGTCTCATTAATCCATTTTAATATACAGTTTTAAAAAGTAAACTCACTGATAATGATTGCAGAGGAAACATTTTGAAAAGTTTTTACCTGCCATTCCTTCGTGGTTTAGTTTGCAATGTTTGGTTAGATTGCTGTGTAATAGGCTTTTAGCATGGACACCAAGACAGAAATTTACCATGAGGGGTTCGATCTCACTCATGTCTGGGGAAGGATGACTTTTACAGTGATCAAGCTGGTCTTCTCTCATTTGGCTGGCACCAGAAGAAGGATTTTTTTTGGCCAAAGGGTCACAGCTAGGTCTGGACTGTTTAAAGCTGTCTCAGCTGGACATTAGCCATCCCTGCTGTTTGTTCTGCTTGACTCTGATTGAGCAGAGTTCTGTCCTCATCCTTCTCAAATGTGGAGACTTGGTGTTAACATTATATTTCTGCTTTACCTCACTTTGGCTGTTTGCTTATGGAGTCAGTACTAATGTATGCCCAGTTTGTTAAAAGCACTTTCATATTGATGCGGAAATAAAACATAGCTACACATTTGTGTCAATTCAGGGGATCTTATATTACAGTACTCATCTACTCTATAATTAGCTCAATGTAAATGTAAGTAAATGTGCCAAATGATGTTTTAAAGAGCAACATGATTTACGAGTGCTTGTTTCTTCTGAGTACTGTACTTGCCTATCAGCTATAAATCGACCCTGGCTGGCCAAGTTTCTGCAGCAATCATCACACTGATCCAGAATAAGGAAACACAACTTAACAAGATCCTAAATTGTAATCTGATCAGCCCGATTATTTGTCATGATCCCTGGTGAGAAAATAGGATCAAGTAAATTGCAAAAACATTCAGCCAATTGCTAAGACAGTGCTGTGTCTCTCTCCTTGAGAATGACAAGCAATTATATTTTCTCTTCCACAGCACTTGTTACTTGAACAGAAAAACACCAAAGCAAGTGTTTAATTCCATCACTCTCATACACACTAATGTTTGGAGTCTTTGAGGTCAGACCTCTTAAACCAATAACAGCTTTCTTGAGCACTCCCTGACTCCACTGGGGCCACAACAGCACTTTTTTACCCTGTAACCTGAGCATGAATTTTTCAAGTACATGAAGAAATCTTTTAACCTGGCAGTTTAAGCAGAAATTGCCCAGCAAAGGAAAACTAAACAAAGAAATCCTTTTCTCTGCCTTTAACATTACCTCAATACACGGTTTATGAACCACTGTAAATGTTGGGCAGAAATAAGCAGGCGCATTTGTCATTTGCAAATATTTGAACACATGACTGATGATGTTTTGTGACTCTGGTCAAAAGGATTTTTTAGGAAGAATTACTAACCAAAATCAAAGTTTGAGAAAACAGACCCACTTTTTCTTTTAGTCTTTGTGTCTATGTTTACAACCAGAATCACTAATCTATTTCTTGTTTATAATGTATAAATCAATATAAATCTGCTACAGTACAACCATCTCCCTTACCTGTTAAAGCTGGAGTGAATAAGGTGTAACAGGCTCAGTGCGACATACACAAGATGGATGTCTCCACTGCTGACTTGAGACTTAAGAACAACTTTAATTATACCCGCCGGGAGTTTGTTTTGTAAGTGTTACTCAATACTTGAAGTCATACAAGTATACAGGAGGCACAACAGAAGAAAGCACTGGGATGCCGAATCTGTAGTCTCACTGTATCAGGGTGGATACACATGATTAACAGTTCAATATCTGGTCTGCAAAAGTGCTTCTCCAGAGAAACTGACCAGTGTGGCAAAGTTTGTTTTCAATAAAGCCAACAATCCATTCGTCTCTTTCACTCTTTTTTTTTCTTTGTTTTGACATTCTTAGCTTCATACCTCTATGCCCATTTATCTGTAAGAGGCACACACACACACACAGAAAGATAAACTCACATGTATGCTTATTCACTTGTGTCAGAGTATCATGTCATGTGTGGCTTGATGTACAAAACATTGCAAGACATCTGTTTCAAGGTCAAGCAGGTGCCCATCTGTATCAGCAGCACAGAGGACCCCTGTGTTTTATGGTTACTTAACAAACACATGCAGAGAGCAAACAAGTGCATCTGTCTCATTAAAGCCCTCTAAATATTTCATGGGGGACTGTGCTAAAATTGTGACTGAAAATATGCAGATAGTTCAACTCTGTTCATCGGGAGTGTTACCCTCATTGCTGTAGAGTCTCAAGAAATCATCAATTCTTTATGTTTGTGTGCAATCTTAGAAAGATTGCTGGTGTCATATTTTCTTTCAGACCTTTTAATATTTAATATGAACACTTACAACAAATTGTTCCCCACGGCCAATTACTGTACAAAGTCATTGAAGCAGGAGTTGAAATGTGGTAGTATATCATCAGCTACATTTTCAGTGGCACATTTACAAGTGTTTAACATTTGCTGAAGCACATCCATGGTAGTATGTCAATGTTTGTGGGACAGGGAAGTTGTATACTGCACTATTTTTACTCAACATGTTAGAATCCCTCATTGAATTGTAAAATGCCAGATAGTTTGTAATTGTTGTCAAGTTATTATCGGACTTTAGGGGACTTGACTAATTAAATCTAGCAGAGGTTTGAGAGGCTAGGAATGTGTTCAAGAATGCTGTTAAATTAGAGAATGGACTGTTCTTGCACTCTTTCACACACCTCACAATGAAATCAGATGGTTTTCCTGTAACGTTATCTGTGCTGTACACACAGCTGCACAGGTCCTGTGGATCAACAAACTTGGCTTCAGTGGGACATGTAGAAAAGTAGCTTTATTTGTTCTTTATTCACGAGGGGGGCACTTTATATCATTCTCACTGTTGTCTTTCATTTCTAATATAACTTTGGTATTAGAGATATTTAAAAAAATAGTTGTTGTGTGTCTGAAGGCCCTGCTGTCTGTCTGTGGCTTTTGCCAAACGATGATACCACCGACGTATGAGGAGGCTCTGTCCATGGTGCTAAATTGGCTCAGACTGCTGTTCATAACCGAAAGCGCGACATGGCGCTTTCCACGGTCTGAATCTACTGTCGCACAAAACCAAAGGTGCGAAACGGCCATTTTCTGCAAACCTAAATAACTGCTGCTTTATCAACGTACCTCACACCTTCTAATCGTTCATTAGTTATGCTCAGCACCACGTGTATATACTGACCATCTGAATCACAGCAAGTTCAAGTGCTCTTGCCTTGACTGATAGCTTTTCTGGGTCAAATAATTTACCGTCCTTCACTTCAATTTATAACTGTCACATCAAACCTCGTCATTTTTACCAAACGGACACGGCTTTTTTGTAATGTCATACCCAGGAACACGCCACACAATGCAGACACACATCATACATCCAAAGGACTCGCAACCATTGATTGGCGTTGGTTTGGTTCTCTATGGTAATTACTCATGATTCTTGTCCACAGTCTTAAATCTCACATTGTTGTCTGGTTCGTTTAGTTTAATCAGCACAATTATTTCCTTTGCAATTCTTGTTAAGCTTCTGGACCTCTTTGTCAGTGACTTAGTAGTAGGATGATCTCAACAACGACCTCCAGGTCATCAAGAGCATCAGATAACCAAACAAGACAAAACGTCACTTGATTCGATTGTTTTCCCCCCTAACACAAAGTCCTACCGTAGTCATAAATTACATCAAGATTTATGTCTGTCTTGAGATGTGCCAGAGCTCCAGTGAACCGGTTCAAGTATTGTCAGTTGTATGCCTCACCTTATTGTAGTGCCTTAAACTTTACGGTTCAGCTCTAGTCTGTACACGCTTAGAATTAAAATATCTTCCGAATAATAATAATGTATCTGCTAAAAACTGCACAAGGTTTTCGCACTGACTTAACATAGCGTTATCATTCACATTCTTTTGAACAACGGCATAATTTTTATTAATGCTTTTGTTCTTTTAAATGGTCCGTATGCCAGAAAGCGCACACCAGCAGTATACCCTGTACAGTAACTTTTTAGCGATCCTTTTCGTTGCATGTCAGGGTCCTTACCTCAGTGGGCATGCCAGCTAACATCACAAGTAGGAACATGGCACTGAAGAGATGCATTCTTGGCGAAATGATCGCGTCCCAGCCGACTCCGGTTCCTGCAGCTCTCCCCCTGTTCTTGTATCTTATTGGGGCGGTTTCTTCAGATATAGAGGGATTCCTTTAATGCTGTGTCGGCTGTGCGCCACCAGCCTCATCACCAGGACGCAAGGCAGTCTTCTGTGGCTAGGTAAAGCGACCAGCCGCCTGTCTTTTGTGGAGCATGGACTCTTTTCGTTCGCGAAAGCAAAATTTCAAACCTCTGGTTGTAGAAAACTCCCTAAATGCTGTAAAGGATGTATAGACAGCGATCCTACCTCGTCCTGCAAAATAACTGCGACTGAGAGAGAGGAGCAGGGAAGAGTCGCAGAGGTTGGAAGGTGACTGCTGTGCTTGCAAGGTGCAGACGCTAGGAGCAGCACGTCTATGTGGCACGAGCTCAAATGACTACCAGCCTTTGATGCAGCCGAGCCTGGCCGTGCAAGGATGCGCGGGCGCGTGTTTGTGCGCGATAGATAGATAGATAGATAGATAGATAGATAGATCTATGTTCAAATTTAACACGATCTTATATCCAATTAGAATTTGCCAAAACAAAGAGATTTGGGGTTTAGAGAAACAATAAATGATCCTTGACTCGATTACAATAAAGAATGTGTCTAGCTGGCATAGTTAACATAGTTTACTGAATATTGGGCTGACATCCTACTAAGCAGCCTATTCTGCAGGCCAACATGAGGGCTTTTGTTTTTAAACCCTTTTACAGACTACGATTGTAGCTGCTGGTGATCCTGAAGTGGTCTAAAAATATTACAACCTCTGCAGCCCATGCTGTCCATGTAGGTCCTCAATACCTGAGGATAGTGTTGGCTAAATTTGTGCAACATGTCACCAGTGCTCCTTCTCTTGACTGACCAGAGTCAACAAACTGATTCCCTAAAGACGAAACATAACAGTTGCTTGGAAAAGTCATTCTTTCATGCTGTGTCTTTCAAACACACATAGGTTGTTTTTTTTAACTGTTGTGACCAAATTCTTAGTTTTAGAACAGTTTGAAATTAAGTGAATTATTAAAACATGAAAGGTGCAGTTAACACTTTTTGTAAAAGTCCAGAAAAGCTTATCTCTTGTTTGCATTAGTAATGTCCTGTATTTACTTGCTTTATGTGCACTATGACATCTCTGATCTTAAAGCAACTAAATTTACATTTATTAGTAGTATAACAGAGACTAGATATGTGGAAGGTTCAGGTTGTATAGGCTCCTGTTACTACACAAGGTTTATCATATGAGTAGATTATTAAGATTAATTAAATGTCTTTTAATTTCACATATTTATTTGTCTATTTACCTTTCATGCTTCTATGCCATTTTCTTTTTTTTATTTTTTAAATGGCATCAATATTGTATTTATTTTACTGACAAAATGATATTCTGACAAGCAAAACCCTGAAGCTCAAGTCAGCCAAGGCTTTTAACAGTTAAAACAGTGGAAACCATTCAGAAAGGATATCAGTCCAAACAGATTGATGGCTTGTATCTTCCACCCTCTTGGCCCCTGTTTGGTTCAGCAGAGGGTTGATTCTCTCCATCTATGATACTGCCCTCAGTGTCATTGTGCACACCCCCTATCTTCCCTGCAGAAAAAATATGAGGATGAGAAATGAGTAACTGGGGGGTTATTGTATATTAGAGTGCCCTCTTCAACGGTGTGTTGGCTTATACATAAAGCATGAGGCTAATTGAGAAGCCCATGCCTGCCATGATAAGTAAAAGTGATATTGACTCATTACATGACCCCAGAGTGTAACTGTGTTTAATGGTCACACCATTGTACTTCAAGGCTCCTGATTTTTCCTCATTGTTCTACTCCTTCTTCTCCTTCATATCTTCATCTCCATCCCCTGTCACACTTTAGAGACATGGCTCACTGAGGAAGCTGGGTTACTGTTTCTGGGGCAAATGTAAACAAAGCTTGACCCCATTTGTCAAAGATGGAGCAGTTTTCCCTTTCAACCCTATGTCTTTCCAAGAAGACCAAGAGAGAAAATAGACCTTCAGGGCTAATATGTGTCCTCCCAGGCAAGAATACATTGTCATCTCTCTTTAAAAAAAAAATATATATATTATTATTTTTTTTTTATAGATTTTCAATCCAGAGCTTAATGTACCTCTCTGAAGCTGGTTCTGTCACAGCCTGTCTCTCACATCTCCTCATGAACTATGTTTATGTTAGTTATTGACTCTTAGCAGTTTGGCTGTGTTTCATGTTTGATTTCATCTAGAGCTGCTCTTTGTGTATTTCTCAGAGTAAGTAGGGGAATGTTTTCAAAATTACTTAAAGATAACAAAGTACAAAGTTTTACTAAAGTAGCCTCAGGACTTTTAGCAAGCACTTACATCTCTTACACTTACACTGTGTGTGTGTGCCACACTTTTCCCCTGTCTTCCTACATTACTTAAGCATTAAAATAAAACTGTTTATATGTTCCTTTTTTCTTTTTTTTTTTTTTTTGAACCACCACAACTAAATCTTCTATTGTATTGATTTTCAATTCCTAAGGCCTGTCTGTCTTCAATAAAGCAAAACAGGAAAAATGTTAAATGTACTCTTTGAGTTAAATGCGTTTGAGAAATTCTGGACATATAGGTGCTTTTTGTTTTCCTCATAGTTTAAATGAATCGTAGGTGCATTAGTCCACTGAGAGACCAGATTGTAGATCAACCTACAGACATTTGCAGACAGTGAAATTGAATTTTGCAAAGCTAAAGTACATGAGTTGCTCAATCCATCGGGCAAACGTTACAGAGCTTGTGGTTATTATTGATCTTCGCAATCTTACTTTCGTCCCTGTGTTGCTGAGTTGTAATGCAATAGAAGCAAAATACCATCTGTTTTCTGAAACAATCCAGAATGTCGAGCCTATATTAATTTGCCTGATGGACATGTGAAATGTCTAAAACTGAATGAGTCAACAGTCTTTGGCTTATAATATTAAAATTGAGTAAACACAGACAATCCCTTGAACACTAAACATACTTTACTAAAACAAGTCAGTGCAAAGCAGATGGGGAAGTGCTAACCCTGAATCTCCTGTAATTATTTCACAAATATATACAAGCTAATAAAAAAAACCTTGTGCAAACATAACAGCAGTATGTATCTATTACTTATGCATCCCTAACAAATGTCTGATCAAATTGCACATGTAAGAACAACTAGAAAAATCTTACTCAGTCTTACTCTTTTCATCTTCATTTTTAATTTCACATTTATTTCACATGTTAAAGTCATTAATTCAATCTCAAGCAGCAAGAGACCAGAAAATGGAAAAAGAATCGGCTCACCAAGAGCAAAGATGGAAGCGTACGCAACATCAGTTTCAGTAGATCTAAATCCAAGTTAGAGAAATGAGAGAGCAGCTTCATATTTATTTATTTTATTTATTTATTTTTATTAGATTTTCTATAAGAATCTCACAAAATCATCTTTCTTTCATATTTTAGACAGACAAAGGAAACGGTTCTGTTTTTATTTTTATCTTAACATCAAAATCATTCAATGTGAAAACATATTAGTGGTGTCGAAGTGTAGCCAGCCATTAGGTCAAAGAGTTAAGAGTTCTGTGTTGCATTAGAAAATACTCTGCTGAGTGACCAGAGGGATAGGCATGAGACTTTCATTGCTCCCTGAGGATGGAACTAAACATGGCTTTTCACACCCATCCTGAGCTGCAAGTTTACTACCTGCACATGTCCAAGGACAACTCAGATTCAGTTGGGGTTGCTGAAAAATAGAAGACTTTCCCATGTTCTGTGTCTACAGTATGTCTCACCATAATTCTACAAACATCATCAATCATTATCTGGTATAAGTGCATGGCAGTCTGCTCATATCATTGAATCCAAATAGCAAGTCACCACATGCCAAAGACTCATAGAAACAGCAAACAAATGAGGGGGGACATAGACTGGCAGATTTCTAAGAATGGTCTGCCAAGAGGTCCATCATTTAAGTAAAGCCACATACACAAAACACTCACACAGGCACACACATACACAATCACATCTGCTTATTCCTTTCTCCCCTTTTTTTTTTTGCACTGGCACATCCCTTTTTTTGTTTTGCTCCTCTTTTTATTTCTCCCAGAACAAACAGTGCTAATATGCTCCCTGAGTTGTACTCTGTAGCCCATGTTAGTGTTTAATTGGATGAAGAGATGATGCATAATGCGAGAGAAGCGAAACACGAGGGAACCAAAGTCCACGTCGCCTGCAGCAAGAGAAACCAGCAGCTATTTGTTGTTGACATTTTTCTCTACTGTTTTTTCTGCTTCATTGAAATTGTGGCAGCTTCTTGTTGTTTTTTTATGCATTCTGAGTTTTTTTCTCTTTTCTCCCAATGAAACTTGTCTATGCTTTAAAGTTTCTGAGCATCACAAGATTTCACTCTCCACTGTCACACTCTCAAGGGTGAGTGCAAATGCCTGAGTGAGTACACATGTTAGTGTGTGCAGCTTGTACACAGCACTGCCCGATTTTCTGAAGTATAGAAATGAAATTTTGATGTAGGTCTATCTACAAAACAGGACATTTAGGCTTTCTCCATAAGGGACATCAAGAACGATGTTTTTTTTTTTTTTTTTGTTACAAATGACCTGCAGTAACCAGCAATGCAGAGGAGAAAGAGTCTTGTAGTTATTCAGAGAATGTGTGCAAGTGAAGATGTGATCCTGAAATCTAAAGTGAACTTGAAAGGGAGAAGAAGGGACAATGCCTTATTCATTACCTCTGAGCTGTAATAGTCCTCTGACCAATACTATGTAGGGCATAGAGAGAAGTACTAAAAAGCTCCTCAGAGTGATGAGGGCTTTGTGCCTGTTCTTAAAGCAGCAGCAGCTAACACACATCTTCCCCGATAGTGTCCTTTGTTAACTCTCTGCTCTTGTACTTTATCTTCCTGCAGTCATTTGGACTGACAGTTAGCAGCATATAGTGTATGTCTCAGGTTGATATCTCCCAGCCTATGAGTTCATTCCAACTGCATTCCTATGATTTTATAGTACCGGTTCAATATGTGAGACCATGACAGAGGCTGAAAAGGAGTGAGGATGAGATAAGAGCTACACACTAGTGGGATAAAAGAATGGTTATACATAATTAAGCAGATAGAAGTGATTACAGCGGCTTATCCACAGAGCACGAACTGCGCACATTCAGCCTCATTATGAAGTCAAAGTCTCCAAACTGTCGCTGATGGCTTAATTACAGTTCCACACCGGAGCAAATGCTAGAGCCATTATGGCAATTCACAAACCTTTTCCTGAACACAGTTATCTGAGGGGGTGCTTTTTTCCCCTTAGTTATGTTTGTTTAT
Organism: Melanotaenia boesemani; assembly: GCF_017639745.1. NCBI lineage: Eukaryota > Metazoa > Chordata > Actinopteri > Atheriniformes > Melanotaeniidae > Melanotaenia > Melanotaenia boesemani. The sequence continues at coordinate 28,600,714 of NC_055683.1, read as the reverse complement.
CTTTCTATTCCTTCCCACTTTCATCATATTCATGCCCCTGATCAAACGCTGCTTTAACATTAGCCTCTGCTGTTTTGACCAGTTATACAGAAATAAAGGGAGAAAAACGCTCACATATTCTCATTAAACTGCTTGTCTGTGGCCATACTCTTTAGATGCTCACAGGGGTCTCTTGTAGGCCTGTGAACTCTGAGCTGTATATTTGTAAGATGCTAAGATTGTTCACCTCGGCCCCCACAAGCTCCTCGGGGATAGGCTAGCAGGCAGCTGAGTGTGGACTCAGCACTTCTTAGGAGTTAGTGTCAAAAGCCAGGCAGAGAAGTTTTTATTCTCTGCTCTGCTTCTGCATTATTGAATCAGGGGACTGCCTGAAACCTGCAACTGGACACAGCCAAGAGGCAACATGCAGATTTGATGAATCAATATATTGCAGTGGAGCCATAAGGAGGAAAATCAGGCAGAAAGGGACACCGGTGGGATCGGAGCAGACAGAAACAAAGCAGTGAATGTCTTCTTTGTGTCTCAATTGCTTTTATCTCTGATGCACTGTAATATACGCTGACACATATATTCAGAAGTCCTAAGAAACAACTGTACAATACACCCATATGCCCACACACATACACACAAAACTTACATTGAGATTTAAAACACACAGACCCCTGTTCCTTCCCCTAAAGGCTTTCATTAGATAAAAGGAAAACAGCTCTTTCCAGAGCTGCAGTGCAATTATTCAGCGTAGTCAAGCATGTCTCTGTGTGACAAAGCAAATTGCTTTTTCAGTTTGCTGTTCCTGATACAGATAGAGCTTTCAAAATCTGAGGGGAAGCCTCGCGCCACTGCTCTCGATACTGCAAAAGATACCGACAGTTATTTACCCCCACTGTGTGTACCCGTGTTTACCCATCAGATGAATTTATCCATGCCTGTGCAATACGTATTTGTGCGCAGACAACTGTGTTTTGCTGTACTTGGAGATAAATGACAAACAGTTTTCCTTGTCAGTGAAATATGGCTTGACTGATAGAGGTCTAGTGTAACGTGGTGTGTTAAAATCTGTGTAGGGGAACTTCATGTGCTGCGCACCACCTCATTTTCAATTTGAAATGAAAACAGGCTGTTGAAATATACTGTTATGCCTCAAAGCTAAGGATGTAGCTCACACCATACTTTTATGGTAATCTTCCAGCTGTACATCCTTTTGTTTTTAGTTTTGATCATAAGTTGGTAAAATGGGCAAACTCATTCAAGTAAAAGAAACATGATTTCAAATGTAAACAAAAAGCAAAAACAATCAAATTGTGCCTGAATCTTGGTTTGACGGCACTAAAAGAATTTTGTCCTGGTTGCTAGGCTAAGGGTTCGGGGCATATGTATAAAAGTTGTCTGAGAAATACATGACTGCTTACTCTAGACTGGCAGATGATCATCCCTCCCTTCACATTACAGTGAGTGAGAGAGTTGTTCATGGCCACTGACTCCTTATTTATCTTATCCCCACCCTTCAGTAGGCTCCCAATCAATAATTGGGGACTTGGAAAGAGGGAGACAGAGGACAAGTCATCTGTAGTGAAGCAGAGGGAAGGAACCACAAGGACAGAGCAGAGCGTGGAAATTTATTTGTGCTGCCTGCTGGTTCATGGCCACACACAGGGAAACAAATGCCCATGGGAAGCTTCAGAAATCTCCTGTGTGAATGTGAACCATGTCAACTGATTTTGTAATGATTTCAATGTCTGTACAATATTGAATATATTATGTTAATCAGAAGAAATCGTATGTTATAATTACACAAATGATGATTTGGAATGAAGAGCAGTGAAATGTGGGCAAATATTAAGAGGCTTCATTTTGTCTTCAAACATCATTCTGTGTAATGTTGTATGGCAAGTAACTTGAGGCCTCTATACTGCTCGTGAGTAACTGCTGTGCTGATAGTTGCTGTCAGAAGAGAAAGGGCAGGCTTTAACTTCTCCTAGCTCAAAAGGAGAAACTAATTATCATATGCTGTGCTGTGATGAAGCCTGGGTAAATATCGTAGATAAAGACATGTCCAAATATCCAGAAATATAGTTGCTGGTTCACCGGTTGCCATAGTGACATGTTGTTGTCATGCCAACAAGCTACCCAGTATGTAATGGGAAAAACAATGGATTTGATCACCAAAGGCATGCCACAACTTGGCCACAGCATGGAAAGGTGGCAGTGCTTTTGAATATCAGTCACCTCTCTGACTGACAGCATGGAGTTCCCACATAGAGGTTTGGCGGTATCATTAGTATCAACACGTACTGAGCTGGCTCAGGATGAAAGAGGGAAAAAGGAAGAATACCAATGCATTTAGAGAAGAAGTTACACACTTTTTAAAGCTTAGTAAGTCACAGTTTTGGCTTGAAACTGGAGCGAGAAGCGAAGGATTGCAAGGCATGGTTCCACTGAGCTTTTCCCCTGCTCCTTCCTTGCAGTCTGAACAACCCTGCATGGACACTTCAAAATACTCCCCATTTAGACTGTGTCAGTCAGTGCTGCCCATATGTGCCTGGAATATTTGATCAAATTTTACTGATGTAACTTCATGCCTGCTGGCTGTGGGAGGGATAGAGGGATGCAGGATTGCAAATGCAGATAGGAAAGAAGTAGATGGGAAGAAAGAGAGCAGGAGACAAATGGGCTATGATATAGACTGACAGGACTGAGAAATGCTACAGATGCTAACAAAATTAGGGAAAGAGTGGATAAAGGACAGAAAAAAGAAGAGTGAGACTGAATGGTATTGGGCCCTGTGAAACTCAGTGATCACTCCAATTATCATCTATTTTCTTCAAAAATGCTTGGAGTTATTGTGCGTCCATCCCCTGGGACCCAAACTGCTCCTCATTTTCTCTAAGATTCAATTCCACTCCATCCTCCTCTGTCTTTTACATATACAACTCTTTCTTCAGTTATTCCTCCAATATTCATATCTGTATTATTTGAAGCCTTTCCCTATTCAGAGTGACTGCTCATTTCACCTCATTCTAGTGTGACTAGAATCAATCCCCGGCTCCTTCCGAGATAGGCAGAAAAAGTGAATGTGTGGGTTAGTGTGTGCATTCACCCTTCTTGCAGCTGTATGTTGAGTGTGATTAAAGACAAGACCTACAGCAAGGTTGGAGGAAATGCATTTAAAGGAGTGTGCAAATTATTGTTTTTGTGTGCCTTCATGCAGGAGGTCAAGGAAGTAAGTTAGCCAGAGTGTGTTTTTGTTGTAATAAAGGTGTTTCCAGTTTTTTCTTGTTTCACCCTCTTCCTTGTGTAGAACAGCATGGTTTATTTAAAATTGAATGGGGCTGCGATTACACTGTGGATGCCTTTCTCTTGCAGTTGATTAGAAACAAAAGGAACATTCTATTCGAACATTTTATCGCAGGTTGCATAGTCATCTTGTTTGTCAGTGTTTTTCTTTAATCTGCTTGCTATAAGAAGCCTGAGATTTTATTTTGCCAAAACAGATCAAATGAGAGTGAAAAGATGACATAAAGAAAAGAATCAAGGCACTGTCTGACACAGAAGTTTGAAAAAGTACTGATGTTGGATGTATTTAAGGTGTTTATACCATTTTGTTTATTTATTTATTTACATTATTTATTTTGATTTATTTCAATTTTTTACCACAACTCCAACTAGTCTGCATATTCCTTAAAGCCTTTAAATCACACATGAAAAGCTTAAAATGAACATTAAATGTGACTGAAGTTATGTTGTATTTACGAGGAAAATAGCAAGATTAAAAATAACAAACATAGAGGGAGAGAGGATTAAAAAAGCAGGTACATGGTATTTAATGAGCAAAGAGTAAACTTGTCACCATAATTAGCATAATTATGAAAGAAAATTAAAATCATCACAAACAAGAAAAAAAAAATCAAGAAAAAGTGACTCATGGCAAATGATTGATGATCTTTTTATTTGTTTTCTATTGAACATTTCCACTGCCACTCAAAATTTTCTCTACCAGTCAAAGTTGTTTAAACTATTATAAATTCCCACATAGTTAATCTTAATTTGGACTTGTATTCATCAGGAACATGTAAGCAAAAAAAAAAAAAAAACAAAAAAAAAAAACATATATCTATATATCTATATCTATATATATATATATATATATATATATATATATATATATATATATATATATATATATATACACACACTACTGTTCAAAAGTTTGGGGTCACTTTGCCATGGGATTCAATAGGGAAGTGACCCCAAACTTTTGAACGCTAGTGTATATATATATATATATATATATATATATATATACATACATATATATCCAAAGTGCATGTTGTTGATTTCAAATACATTACATCTCTTCCAGGATTAAATTAAATTAAATTGGGACATAACATTAGAGCAATTAGTTTTAGTTTTCTTGTGCCATTAATGCTTTGTCTAAAATTTGATTTTTTTGCAGAAAAAAAGATCTTGTTTTCTTAAGATGTCATAAATTTATTGATATCATGTCACAACAAATGTATCTCAGAATAATCGTAGTTTTAATCCATTATAATTGCAAAATAAATTAATCTCCAGATATTAAGATAATTAACTCATAATTCCCGATTTTGAAGGAGGCTGACATCTACAATGCAACAGTTTAAAAGTACTTAAAAAGTCATTTCTTTTGTTGGCACTGCATTAACCTCAATTTTTTTCCACCTTTTGCACTCAGGGCCTCATTTAAAATGTACAAGGCAGGTGTTTCCATATTCACTGTGGCCATTGCCCCTGTGGGCAAGATGTGAGCACACAGGTAAAAGCATCCTCTCGACAGCAGGCACAGGGGACTCAGATGAAGGCGATGTGAACTCTATGTGTGCAAATCTGCACGGGCTTGTGTATATGTCAATTTATTTTCATGCATGTGTGTGTAAACATAAGGGAAGGGCTGCTGTTCCAGTCTGCTGGCTGACAGACAGTCTCATGGTTAATGAGCAGCTGTCGGCCATCACTATTCATGAGCCCTGTCACTCACCTTCTCTCTCAATGCACCAGCACCTGAAACCCCCCAGTCTCTCATTAGCACTGCGGCACCATAGACATGCCCACCGACACGCAGTCTCTATCGTAACCACATTCATTCTACAACATGAATACTTGGATGTAATAATGTAAAATAAAGTAGAAAAGATCAGTAGAGGCTGGACCTTCAATAGAATTCAAATTGAGGCATTGTGGTTTGAGCAGGGAGGGTTCATTCAGGAGGCCAAGTATTCAGTCAGTAGATCACTACTCTTTCATCTGATTTTGAAAAAGGCACACAGATGGGACTTTATACAAAACAGTTGTTTGATGTGTCCTAGAGGAAATGGAAAGAACACTACAGGTTTAACTAAAGACTTCTGTGTTTGCTCCAGCACATAGCACAGTCAAAGGAAATGAAATACCAGCATGGAGATGTTTCTTAATGGTTGTGATTTTTATTAACATTTGACTTCTTTCTCTACTTTTATATAAGTCTGTTTTATTCCTGAAAAGGCCTTATAAGTGACAAAAAGTATTTTTTTTATCTGTACAGGGAAGAATACTCTACTGAAACACCTTCTGTAGCTTATTTTTTCATTATTGCAAAACATTTGACACTATTTTGACCAAACAATATGCCATCCATTATGCAGCTGTAAAGTCTTTATAAACCATTTCTAACTCTTTCTTTTCTAACAGTCCCTTTGTACAACGTGAAAGCTCAGTTCTCCTTTGTGTGACCAAACTGTGAGAATAGCTGTGACTTATACATCTAAGTAAGATCAAGAAGAAGAAGGCATAGCAAATTTTAGCTATATGTTTGATCTATATTGTATGAAAAAAATGAAATAATTCTCCAAATAGGTCATTCTTAGTTACTATATGAGACTCCAAAGGAAAAAAGAAGATTTACAACTACTCTTGCAGTTAGACATGATAGTTTAATGACCTAATTGGTTATTATTTTTAATATAGCTATTAATAATTATTGAAGAGCATCAGAGTAAGATCTAATTGTACTCATTATTGAGAAACATATGAAAGCACAATTAAATGCTGCCAGTTGCACTGACAGGTGAAGAAAAGGGGATGCAGTTTATCTATTCAGCAAATTTATTGATTTCTAGTTGTTATTCATTTTGCTGGATAAATTCTGAGATTTCATGACATTCGCAATTTTTTCAAAAGGCAGAAAATGTATTATAGTACTATATATTTTTGTTGCACACTCACACCTCAGACAAATTATTTTGTCTATGACCTCTGTTTAGGAAATGCTTCTATGTGCCACTTGGCTGTGATAGAATGAATTCTGTGTCAGTTGATCCAGGAAAGGGGACACAGATCATTTAGAAAGAGAGAGAGACAGACAGAGAGAGAGAGAGAGAGAGAGAGAGAGAGAGAGAGAGAGAGAGAGAGAGAAGGAAACTAGAGGGAAAGGAAAGGAAGAGTGAAGGAAAAATGCAATGACAAAGTGAGAGGTGGAAAGAAATGGGATTTCTTTTTTGCATTCAGGACCACAGACAGGGACAGCCAGACTCATTGATGTGAATGGAAACGATTAGTTTCCTTCTCTTTTCAGCTGAGGTCTGAGCCAGTGTAATCCCACAGCTGAATCGCTCAGTCTCTGTCTTTTGCTTGCACTCTTTTTCTCTCTGCCTTGTCTGATTTATGGGAAAAGATCATTTATATTGAGTGATGGGGTCATGCAGCTACACCACTCTCGCACTCTTACTCACTAACAAATCAAAAACACATGCACACACACACAGAGCTGAATACAGGTCCCTGGTGTTTGTGCTTTGTGTTTTCCTGATCTGGGCTAAAATTGTTCATTAACATTGTCTACCTTGGATTTATGAACAGCTGTTCATGTTTAAATTGTTCTAAATGATTCATGCAACATAAGCCTGTCTTGTGATTGACTGCCAATCTCCTTTTTAATCTTCCTGCTTTCTGATTCTCTTCACCCCTATGCTTTTCTTCATGTCCCTCTTCCGATTTAGTAAATAAGACACCATTGATTACTTTGACTGTCTGGGGGAGCTTGCACACAGCTCAGTCTTCCCTTCCTAAGGGCCAAGATAAGGAGGGATGGCATGGCAGTTGTAGTATTGGTAGTTCTAGCTGTGATAGGAAATGCTGAGAGCAGCAGCAGACGGAATATTGCATGTTAGTGTTTAAGGTGGCGAGGGTGTTCTCGAGCTGTGTGTTTAAATCTGGGCGCTCTGTCTGCCAGATAATCATCTGACACTCTCTCAGACACACGGGGCTTTGGGGCTGAGCTGTTTGTCCACTCGCCCAGGGATTTCTATTTCCCTCCCTAGGCTTCAAGCCATTTTTTTCCACTGCTTTACTAATGTTAGCTTTGTTGATAAGTGCTTTTGATGGGAGCAGCATCTGTGGAACTGATTCCCCCCACCCTCTGCAAGATAAAGGAGCTGTGGATGGGAACAGGCAGGACAGGTGCTCGCATGCACACTAATAAGAGAACCTCTGCTCAGTCACAAATGTTCATGATTCCGCATCCCCACGCAAACACCGCTGCAAGCATACACATTTTCAGCACAATCCAGGGATGATCCAAGTTATTTTTCACCTCTTGTACCAAACAAGATGCTAAAATGAGAGCAGCATACAGACTCACACACACATCAGTGGTTTGGAAAATAATGTCTGCAGTTATTTTGCAGGAACTGGAATATGGTTGTGTTGAGACCAAGGGTATCTCCTTATTCACCCTGAAAAATAGAAATTCTCGCTGATTTTCTCTAATTAATCAAAACATCTGTTTAATTTGTTAATTTCTCGCTGTGACATGTTCAGCTTAGTTAAAGTCAGTGCCAGAGTAGAGAAGCTGCAGAGAGGAAGAGCAGAGAGTGTAGACAGTCCAATGAACAATAAAATAAAACATCTCTAACAGTTTAGACTCCAGAATAATGAGATAGTGATACGAGCACAAGTGAGGAGAAGCTGGAGGGAGAAATAGAAAAAAAAGATTAAAGAAAAAAAATGAAATAAAAGTCACAACCTTCCAATCATCTGTCAGTCCAATATGCAGCAGCTATGGAACTCGCTGCCTCTGGGTTACACTAATGTACTCCTGGGCCTTAAGTAGCTCATCAGTGCCAACTATAGACCCACACTTCGGTTCACATCATTGATGGAGCAGTGAACACCAAAGCAGACCTGGTTAAGATCTTTGCTAAAAAAAAAAAGAAAAAAAAAAAAAGAAAACTATGCCTCTCATTAACTTATAAGGTGACTGTAAAAATTAAACATCAACACATGCAGTGTTTACAGATCAGAGTGCATTAGATTTAATTTTGTCACCCTCTAACAGTAGAGACACTATGACAGCAACATCTCACTGCCTAAACTGTACTTAAGACAGCATCATGTAAGCTAAATGATCCAGAGTTGAGCAATTTGATGCATTCAATTACAAAACTAACTTACATGAAATGGAAAAGTCACAGTCATCTTCTTAAAATAAAGAATAACAAGAGGAAAAAAATTGCCTATATTAAGCTAAACAAAAATTTGAGCAGTTAACAGAACAAATGTCACAACTGAAGAAGAAACTATTATTCAAATAAACTTGTATTCATTAATAATTAGTTAAGGTTGAGTTTAGCAGAGAAAAGGCATGTGAAGTTAAAATTTGATAAATTGCTAATAAGTCCTGTATATCAGATAATGATGTGCTACTATGGGACAGCAAAGGAGATCTTTCGATATTGTATCATTGGGGAATGATAAGTTCATGAATATCTATTGACGAGTCTGACCACTTTATTAACTTTGAACCAATAAGTAAAACAAATCTAACTGGATCAAAACGAGTAGTGATTCATTAATTATATAATTTACTGTTTTTAATACCAAAGTAATGATGTAATATGAACTAGTTTACGCAGTAATTCCCCTTTTAATTACAGATTACTTACTATTTTTGTTTCTTATCAAGTGAAGAGGACATCATAGGGTTGATACCAATGACTGAATCATTACTAATCAATAACTTTTCTTAGATTAAATATATGCACTATTTATATTATTTTATTCATTTTCCATTCATATTCAGTTCTTTTTCTAATTGTATTCTTTTCCTTAATAATTATTTTTAATGCATCTAAAATTGTACACTTTTGATTCATATCGCTATGAAATAGCTAAATAACTTAATAGTAAGTGAGTAAAAAGTAAAGGGAAACTAATGGGCATGTGCCCATTAGGTAACAGCCTGGCATGTGGACAGCAGCTTAAAAAAGAGACTGAGCATAGAGCAGGACTACTCAATTCGGTCCTACGAGGGCAGCAATCCAGCAGGTTTTCCATGTATCCCTGCACCAACACACCTGAGTCAAATTAGGTGGCTCTAACAGCCAATCAGGTTCTACACAATAACTCATTAATTTGACTCAGATGTGTTGGTACAGGAATACATGGAAAACCTGCTGGATTGCGGCCCTCGTAGGATCGAATTGAGTAGCCCTGGCACAGAGTTTAGAAAAATAAAGCATTCATTTGGTTCTAAATTACTAGAGTTAATAAAAGTTCATATTTGAGGACTTCAGTGCTATCTCAAAGAGTTATGAAACCCCATTGTGTGCTTCACCAGACATGGCTTTTCTTAGTTGCTAGTGAAAACAAATAGGACCACTGGAGTCCATGCACCACCCAAAGAACAAGAGGCCAGTAATGCAGCCAGGAGTTGTGCCATGTAATGAGGGAATATTTTATAATTACTCAGTATAACCTTGCACTGCAGAATGATTCTACAGTTCTATTCTACTATTTTACAGTCATTTAGCAGATGCTTTTATCCAAAGCGACTTACATCTGAGACTAAGAACAACACAAGCAAGAATTCAAACAAGATGGGGCATCATAATTAAGTGGTAGTCAGACTGCTGTGAGTCCAGTTGGACCAAAGTGCTGTCATGTAGTGCTAGAGGCAGTGCTTTTTTTTTTTTTTTTTTTCATGCATTCCACCAACGGGGAACAGTGGAGGAAAAGAGTCTAGCTACTGATTTTGCACCACGTTGTGGTGGGAGCACTAGGCATCTTTCACTGGCAGAGTGTAACTGTCGAGAGGGAGTGTAGCTCTGGATTAAGGAGTGAAGACAGGAGCCATTTGGGTTATTGTTTGGTAAGCCAGAAGCAGAGCCTTGAATTTGATGTGTGCTGCAACTGGAAGCCAGTGAAGAGCAATTAGCAGCGGAGTGACATGAGCTCTTTTGGGCTGGTTGAAGACCAAACGTGCTGCTGCATTTTGGATCATCTGCAGAGGTTTAACTGAGCATGCAGGCAGGCCAGCCAGTAAGGAGTTGCAGTAGTCAATGCGTGAAATGACCAGAGCCTGGACCAGGAGCTGTGCCGTGTATTCAGTCAGGTAGGGTCTGATCCTGCTGATGTTGTAGAGAGCAAATTGGCAAGATCGAGCAACCGAGGCAACATGGTCGTTAAAGGTCAGCTGGTGGTCTACCATGACACCAAGATTCCTGGTAGAAGACACAGGCACAAGCGTGATAGAGTCAAGCTGCACGTTTATCTATGGCGGTAAGGAAGGATTTGCTGGACAGACAATGAGCACGGTCTTGGACAGATTTAGCTGAAGGTGGCGATCCTTCATCCATGTGGAGATATCAGCCAAGCATGCTGATATTTACATTGAGACGGTTGTGTTGTCAGGTGGGAAAGAAAAGAAAATCTGAGTGTCATCTGCATAGCAGTGGTAGGAGAAGCCATGAGAGCCCATGACTGCACCGAGTGAGGAGGTGTATAGGGAAAAGAGAAGAGGACCAAGCACCAAGCCCTGAGACACCCCTGTTGTCAGCCCATGTGATCTGGACACTCCCCTTCGCCAAGATACTTTGAAGGCTCTTCCTGTGAGGTAGGACATAAACCACGAGAGGACAGATCCTGAGATGCCAAGCTCCCAGAGTGTGGAGAGGAGGGTCTGATGGTGTCAAAGGCAGCAGACAGGTCCAGCAGAATAAGGATTGAGGATTGACCAGCGGATCTGGCAAGCCGTAGGGAATCAGTAACTGACAGGAGAGCAGTTTCAATAGAGTGGCCTTGCGTATAGCCAGACTGATATGGATCTAACAGGTTGGTGTCTTGGAGGAACTGAGAGACCTGACTGATAACAGCACGCTCTAGTAGTTTAGACATGAACGGAAGCAGTCAGACCTGTCGATAGTTTTCAACCTGGGCTGGGTTGAGTGTGGGTTTCTTCAGCAGCGGGTAACCCGAGCTTGCTTGAAGGCAGAGGGAAAGACACCGGATTTAAGAGAGGAGTTGATAATATGGGTTACTGCAGTTATGATTGTGGGTAGAATGCTCTGCAGGATGTCAGAGGGAACAGGATCAAGAGGACAGGTCGTGGGTTTTGAGTTGACTAGAAGTTTAGATACTTCGTCCTCGTTTAGAGAGCGGAAAGAACAGAGTGAGGCAGTGGTAGCTGGTTAGGTAAGGCTAAGTTGGTCAGGCTCAGTCAATTGGTTACTGGTGGTAGCGACCTTTTCAGTGAAGTAGGAAGCAAACATTTCTGCAGTTAGCACAGTGGAAGGCTAAGCAGGTGATGGAGATAGAAGAGAGTTAAACGTCATGAACAGTTGTCGTGTGTTGGGAGCATTGCGGATCTTTTTCTGATAAATAGCTATCTTGGCAGCCTTTGTGCTGGATGTGAAAATTCAAGTTTTTGCTGGTACTCAGACAAGTCAGTGTGCTCTTTTGATTTATGCCACTTTCTTTCCGCAGCCCTGAGTCCGGCTCTGTTATTCCTTAGAACCTATGTGAGCCATGGACTGGGAGGATTTTGTCTAGCTAGTTTTGACACCAGAGGACAGAGTTTTTCCAGAGAGGCGCCAACGGAGGAGCAGAGTGTTTCTGTAGCCTCATTAACAGACAGTAAGCAGAAGTCGGAGTGGGAACGGGGGGTAAAGTAAACCTCATCAGACAGCTGTGTAGGTCTGAGGGATCTCAGGTTTCTGTGATAGGACACCATTTTTGGAACCGCTTGAGTGACATGAGGAAGGAAGACAGAGGATATAACCAGGAAGTGGTCTGAGAGGTGCAGCGGGGTGACGGACAGGTCGGCTGTGGAGCAGTTTCTGGTCAGCGCCAAGTCAAGAGTATTGCCAACTTTGTAAGTTGGAGGGGTCTGAACCAGTTTGAGATTGAAAGCGTAGATGAGAGCCAGAAGGTCAGTTGCTTGTGATTTGCCAATGTAAATGTTCATGTCTCCCATGACAATTAGCGGTCTGCCATCATCAGGAATGTCAGAGAGTATCATGTCCCTTTCAGAGACAAACGCATCTCCTGGCTGCTATAGGCTAGCGGCTGGGTACATGCTAGACCTGTTGCTAGGCCATCACAGGGACAGAAGGATCAGCTTACAAATATCAAACTAGATATTAGCCAATGACTCCTTCATCAACAGTTTCATTCTACAATGCAAATTAATTTTGCATTATATTAAACTGTCTTGCATGCTAAGAAAGTAGAAAATTACACCATTTTTAAGGCTTAAAAAATATTACTTGAAACATTACACTTACAGTTTGGATCATGTTTCACAAATGTGATATTGCATGTATTACACTTGATAATTACATTTTAGTTCCATTTGAACAAATATTGTGCAGCAACTCTATGTTTTTTTTTATCTTTGCTATCAGCTGCGGTTAACAACATTTTCAACATCAACATGAATCACTGTCAGTGTTAAACGTTAGAAAGAAATATGGTCAGGGTTAAAAATAAATAGAAAGACAAAAATTATACTATCTTATCTTACAATTTTTAACCTTCTTGTCTTGTGACACTACATTTTGTACATGTGGATAACCAGACCTAGTATGTGTATTTTTTGTGAGATTGTGATGGTTTGGGACCATGCACATTTGTGGAGTATTACATACAAATTGCAAAATACAAAGGATTGGCAAGTAATTCTTCTAGAGCCTTAACAAGCACTGTTTAAAGCGTTTAAAGCACTGAGCCCACAAAACAGCTGGAAGAAAAGCTCTTATTGTTTCACTTGCAGTGTTTTATATCTCTGAAACGAAAAAACTGCTTTCCAGTTTCTTTCAAGTCACTGTCATTTAGGCAGCTAACTTTTGATAGATTATTCTTATTCTGTTATTAGTAAACTAGTACATATACAGTATCTCACATAAGTGAGTACACCCTTTCACATTTTTGCAAATATTTTAGTATATCGTTTCATGACACAACACTACAGAAATGAAACTTTGTCATACAGAATATCAAAGTTTAGTTTCCATAGTTTGATATTCTGTATAACAAAGTTAAATTTATTTAGTGTTTTCTCATGAAAAGATATACCAAAATATTTGAAAAAATGTGAAGGGTGCACTCACTTATGTGAGATACTGTATAGATAGCTCTTTTCAAAGAGCTTAAAAAAAGAGAGCTCTTTGAGAAAGCAGCTGTATGTAGCACTGCAGTGATGCAGACAAAAGCTTAGCACACAGGAGAAACTATGGCTATAGGAACCCAATGTCACCAGAATGGAGGACACTATAGGATGGAATATGAACAAGGAAAAAGGGCAGTGCACTGAGGAAATACCATATTGACAGTCACTATGGTGTTCTGCTATCATTATTTTGAGGTAGTGGAAACAGATGACCTTTCCTGGTCAAGAGCTTAGTGTGGATAAGATTCAATTGAGTGAAAGAGAAAGGAAAAGAAAAGGAAAAGAACATGTTAACCTTTATTCAGCTATTGATGCTAACCTTGAACATCGGCCCCTAAAGAGGAGAACCTTGTACCAAGATGTGTACAAGAAAACAGTTCATGTGTGTTGGTGTGTGTGAGTGTGTGTATGAATGCATGTGCTGTGCATTTAGTCTATTTCAGCCTTTTCATTACCAATCTCATCTTCCCACCATTTATCTTTCTATCTATTCTTTACATCTGTCAATTTACCGCCTTCCCTCTTGAGAACCGAAACAAAGCTAATTGGAATAAATGAACTGGGCAGCAAATTGGATTTGATTACATAGATTGTGTGTGGTTTCTGATTGCATGCTTGCTGAGTGAAAGCTGCAAAAAAAGGTGGTAATGAAGAGTGGATTACACTGTGACTGGACATTGCAAACAACCACATGCCCAGTGGACACTGTTGTATGCTGCCTGGATGAAAATAAGAAAACAGACTTCTTCTTCTTGACTTGTTGTGGTTTTTATTTGCACAGCACCTTTTGAAAAAAACATTTGTTTTCATTCAGGCATAAGGTTCTTGCTCAAAGAGTCCTAAGAATAACTGTACAGTATATAAAATTAGTACAACAAACACTATACACATGTATGGCACAGCATTACGGGAAAGGAGAAGAGAAACAAAAACAGTATTGCTTGAATGCTATGAAACAAGTGGAAAAGCAGGACTAAATAACATAATTACACATTGTTCATGTAGCCTACATTTTTTAGTCTGAGGAGGTAGTTAGAGCATCAAGAAATTTCATTTGCTCAAGGGAAAATCAGCCATTAAGTACGATTCACTCACATTTGCTATTTCTGTGGTATTTCACAGCTCCATTTACCAATTCAATTCAAAGATGCTTCAGCCAATCTGCAGAGAGAGACAGTAGTGATTTCATCATCTAAAAACAAATTCTGAATAATAGAGTGTTCTTGCGACATCATATCAGCACCCATCGTGATTTTACTTGTGATATTTTTCAATTCACTATAAAATCATTGAGAAAAAATATAAAAAAAAATCAACCTATTGAAATCTGTTAGCTCCATTCTTAATTATAATTACACTGTGCTGAAACCAATTTACTATCCCAAAATTATATGAGCGGCAGATCAAGAGTGGTTTCTCCCTTTAAAGCAATTAGCTGTGTTGCTCTGAACTATTCTTTGCCTCCTTTTACTGGCTCTGTGAAAATGACACAATCAGCCAGAAGATGTGCCACAAACAGGAGACACATCCCCAGCCTCTGAGGGCATTTCGTACTGCTGAAAGAGCAATAACCCTCTAACTCTCCAGTCCTATAATCCTGCCCACAGAGACACACAAACATAGTTACACAAATAAGAATCATCTTTAGCACCACTGAAGAGCAATTCATGCCAGAATAGAAATGCATTCTGTTCAAATTTCAGCATATGAACAAAACAGAGGAGGAAAAAAAACTGAGTTGGGCAGAAAAATCTAAACAGGTTAAGTCAGCAATTAAAAAAATACTCTCAGGAGATGCTTGAAATGTCTCTTGGTATGAAGGACTGCACTTTGGAAAAGGGAACATTTTAATCAGCATGTTCTTAATTCATCCTCTTAATTCAAGCCTGGAAATATCCCCAGCTTGAGTGCTGGGATATGTTATAGCAAGTGCATACCGCTGCTGAAAGGATGGAACTCTGATACATACAGTATTTAGGTCTGCTGAAACATGGAGGGCTCCAACAGCTTATTATCAAGCATATGGGGGGAAGCAGTCCAATACAGGAAACAACCTTATTCATTCAAGTAAGTGTCAGGCTCAATAACTAGCAACACCAAATGAATACAAAACAAGGCAATTCACTGAGCAAACTGCACTTGAAGGGTAAAAAGGACAATTTATCATTCCTGCTCACAGGAAATTAATTATAGTGCTCGTGTGGAATTATTATGCTAGGCTAGTTCACAACTAGTCATTAAAGTGAAATCCAAGCATGCAAATGAACGCCACAGCTCTGATTTATTTGGTCTCCACTTTTTGCTTTGGATGTCTACTTGATTTGGAAGCTATGAGACATCCATAGGCTGCAAAGTCAACTGCGCTGCAAAACAGTAATACTAACTGTGACTGCACAGATCCATTGTGTTTATAATCGGTTGTTGTCAAGTGGCATAGTCCCCATAATTCCAGAGGATCCATTATAGCCCAGTAAAACAGTGAGAAAACAGAAACAACAATAAAAACATATTTAAATATATCTAACTGCAATAATTTCCTTTGGTAAATGACCTTTGCTTCTGTTGTTGCATATCTTTTCTTTCTTGCTTTAGCACATACAGCTATAAAGCCTTAGAAAATATTTCATTGGCCATTGAAGAGTCTTAAAACTCAAACCCACATGCTGGAACATAACAAAATAAATATTGTTGGAGTACCGGTTAAAGTCCAGTTTCTTTCACTGAAAACCTCCTGTGAATGTCTTCTTATGTGTTTGTTGCTGCCAAGACGTTAGCCATTGAAGCACACATGTCCAACTTGAAATCCAAACTTCTGGTTGTTGCTGCCAAAGTCTGCAGGCACCACATCTAGGATAGGGAGCAGCTCTGCTGAAGGGGAGTCGATCTCTAAAATGGTTTTGTCTTGACCTTTACGGAACTGTAACAAAAAAAAAAGGAAGCCATTATCAGAATTTGTTTGGCTTTAATGTATTAAGTATAACTAGCTCCTCCCACTCTCATCTAAATCAATCACCAAATCAGTTGTATTGAGTCCAGCTTACAACAGCCCAACAGTCACATTAGTCTCATTAACACTATTTTCCTATTTGTCCAGCTAGTCTCCTTCCTCAACACACAGTACTGACCTGGCATCCATCATGCACTGCTGTGATGAATGGGCTTTTGGAATGTGTCAGCTCCTCATCGTTGCTGCCCCGAAAGCGGAGGGCATGCTTATAGGAGAGGGAGGCGCTGTCAAACCAGCCTGCTGAGTTCTGACAGGTATACGTGAAGCTTTGCTTGGCTGTGGCACTTAGCAGTTTTAAGAAGGTCAGTTGAACTACGTGTACAGGGCTCCCATCCCTGTCATTGTAGGAAAACTGAATGAAACAGAAACATAGAATGTTTAATATGAGATTAGCTTAATTAATAAAACAGCATTCTCACATACAAAATAGATTTTTTATTATTGACAAAGTCATCCCTTTGACACTAATGAAAAATCTATTTTGTATGTGATAATGCTGTGTGAGCGTAAGTACTTTTGTACTATGGGTAATAAAGCTATGAATTTTAACTGTATTTCTATTACTGAGGTCACAAGTGTCCCAACACATGCTGGAGTTTTAAAACCCAAGAATAGAAAAGACTACACAGACCAAATAAATCTACAGAACAAAAGAAAACTACGCTGCAGTCAGAGATGGCGTGGGAGAGTCAATAAATTACAGCTGTGATGGCAGCTATGTTATTATTTGAGAGAATTATGAGACCTCAAAACAGGTGCACATGAGAGGTCATGAATGCTCGTCAATGAAACACAGCTGTCAACAACATTGTGTGTGAATCATGCTGCATGCTGTAATCGACTGTTGGCAATTTCAAATAAAGCGCTTCATTGCACATAATCTAATAAATGAATACCAAACTATCCAGAGAGCAGATTTACGAATAAACCAAAATATTCATATGCAGCCATGTGCACATAGATGGATACGCACACATGTTTACTCACTCGGTGTTATGCATGAATATCAGGCTGACACTTTTAGCTTCAATGGGTAATTTACCAGAGAAAGATTGCAAATTGGCTTTTGGAGCCAGCTGAGATTATTTTTCAGAAATGTGGTTGGATTTATTTGATTCATTTCTTTATCTTACCTGTTTGCCCTTCCTGTATTGACTGTACCAGCTTCCTGGTTTCTCTTTGTTCCATGCTGATAATTTCACCTGGACACTCAAAGGAGATGAGCATGTTGAGGAAAAATTGTGGATCAAGAGATACTGGGAGTTTTTTTGTTCTGATGTAATATGACAGTGTCTGGTGTGTAACGGATGACAGCATGAGATTGGAGGCTCACCATCTCAAACCTTTTGTCAGGGTAGAGACAGGTCTGTCCATCGGCTGTGAAGTTACAGTAGACCTTGATCGAGTCTTTGTGACAGCCCTGGTTAGGATCTATCCAGTATTCTCCTAAAACAACAAACATTATTAAAATCAACACAGAAAGTCATAAAATGGTAAGCATAATTTTGTCCTAAAAGGATATATTTTTTTATTGTTTTCATGAAAAATGTCACTGGTAGTAAATCAGGCATCCTGAGCTATGTTTGCTTACCGTCTTTGTAATAAGGATGAACCATCATGAGCTCTTTGCAGGTCCGAGCAGGGCTCTCAAAAGTTCCAAGAGGCCTTCTCATGAGCTCCACTTCATTCTTCATAGAAGAAAGAGTGGCAAAGACTTCCTCCATTCCCTCAGCATCCTCTAGAGGCTGATCTCCTTGGAGGAACGCCATCATATCCGGATCTACATCTTCCTCTCTGGATTCGGCTCTTGCCCGATCTGAGTGCCTTCGTTTCTTACGTCTGCCCTCCCTAATAGGTAGGGGTTGCACCATTGTTGCAGGAGGTCCCTGAAGGTATCAGAAATGGGTGAGAAAGTAATCAAAGGACACAAAAGAATTATAAAATGGCACTGAGACAACCATAAAGTGGATCAATAATGGCACTTACAGGGGACCCTGGAGGACCAGCAGGGCCTGGATCTCCAATAGGACCAATGCCACCCTTAAGAATAGAAGAGGACAAAGATTGTGTCATTCACGTCTCACCTGGAGCGTTCCCTCTACCTTTTATCTAAATCCCAACTTTACCCAGGCAGATATTGTATAGCTGTTGTTTATAGGATTATCCAGCTGTGTGCATCGGCACTCAGCATCAGCACTGGGCCTTGAAAGCCTTGGCTCTCAAAGCCCACTGTACTGTTTTTTATAACATTACACCTACCACAACCAAATCCTATTATAAGGGTCCACTGGAAAAATCACACACAAGGCAAACATGGCTGGCTTATAGATCCAAAGACATGCAGTAAACACAGTGGAGCACTGTGATTAGAAAGCATGGAACATTTAAGCCAACAAACAGTTTCTCCTTTGTACCCAGCATATGTTCCCTTCAGCTGCTTCCCAAGAAGAGGTGTAAATACAAAAATGGCAATGCATAAATAAGGCAGATTATTCTACTCACTGTCTCTCCCTTCGATCCTTTCTCACCAGCTGCACCCTAGTAATCCAGATGAAGGGTAGATACACATAAAAACACAAGTAGAAGAACATCAGCTATTAAAGATTAGGAAACTTTCATTATCAGTTCTCCTTATTACATTCAAACTTGCCTAGTCGTATCCCATTAGAAACTGTCATGGACAGTAATATATTCGTATTGTAATTAAGTTCATGAGTTGGTTTCAACATTAAAAAAAAAAAAAAACTCAGCAGAGTCACCATTGTGGCTGTGTATTGTGAAAACAAAATCAATAATCTTTTGGTAAATGGTGATATTAAAATTATTAATCAATAATATTGCAAGAGTTATGCTACTTACAGAGAGTCCAGGTGGCCCAGGTGGGCCAGTGGGACCATGTGGGCCTGCCACACCCTAAGCATGATCACAATCACGACTTGTCAAAAATCATTTTGTGGAAAAGTTTATCAGGTGAATTGTGATGCAGCCACATATACCTCATCTCCTTTAGGTCCTTGTGAACCCTGATTTCCTGGCAGGCCTCTGTCTCCTTTCTCACCAGATTCTCCAGGGGGCCCTATTAGACCAATCAACCCACCATGACCCTGCAGAGAGAGACATGGTTCATCACCAGCTTTTCTCTAGGTTAAGACTAGTGCAGATTAATCTCTGTTAAAGACTAAACACTCACTTTTTCTCCTTTGTTTCCAGGGTCTCCTTTCAATCCTGGAAGTCCTGGTGGCCCCTATTAACAGTGATAAGCATTAGTATTAAGATACAGTATTTCTTTCTTACTTGTCTGTTAAAAATAGTTACATTTAACATAATTTTTCTTATAATTATTATTATCCATCTTTCATTTAGCAGACTTCAGCCATATATAACGGTCTTACTAATGGTCCTGGTGGTCCAGTTTGCCCTGGTGGCCCATTTAACCCATGTTCGCCCTGTAAAATAACCATGTGCAATACAGTGTGATGAGACCATCATTGTGAACAGTGGCCTCAAAGTCTTTGAACTGAAGTAACATTTTCCATCCCCAGACCCTCATACTGACCGCAGGTCCTGGAATGCCTCGAAGCCCCTCTGGACCAGGCCTTCCTGGCTGTCCTTGGGGTCCTACTGGGCCTGTCTTTCCCACTTGACCCAGAGCTCCTGTTGCTCCCTTAAAAAAACAAGAGGGAGAAGGATGTGCAATTGTAACACATTAGGAGTAAAACAGATTTTTAAAGAAGTTTCTAAGGGTTTCTAGAAAATGCTGTATACAGTCAGGTAGCATAACTCTTGCGATATTATTGATTAATAATTTTAATATCACCATTTACCAAAAGATTATTGTTCTTATTCTTACTTTGGCTCCTTTCATGCCTTGTTTCCCCTCTTTACCTGCAGCACCTACATGACCCTGGTAGAGACAGCAGACAAAATGGTAGTGACAATAGCATGGGGTATACATACACAACATAAAGTTATATATACGTATATGTGTTTGCATCAAAATATCTATGATGCATTAATCTCACCCTTCGTCCAGGAGGTCCAGGAGGTCCTGGCTCTCCAGAAGCTCCTGGGGGTCCCTGCAGATGACCGAAACACTTGAAACAGAAACACTTTCCCACCCACACGAAAACACTGAGGAGACGACCTTGCCATAATGTTATTATGTGCCAGACTTGATCTAAACTGACCAGAGATTGTATAGTTGTCAGTATAGGATGCAAATAATAACAGTTTAAAGAAAATAAAAATCTCTGCTCACTGCTTTTCCAGGTTCTCCATTGTCTCCTTTAGATCCAGGTGAACCATCTACTCCCTGAGTAAAGAAATGCAATTGAAAAATCATCATCAAAAAATAAAAAGCAGATGGAAATTAGTTAAGAGATTAATTATTAAAAATCAGAGATTTTAGAAATTAGAAAAAAAAAAAAAAAACGTACATTGGAACCTGGTTCTCCAGGTGGTCCAGAATCTCCAGGAAATCCAATAGGACCCTAAGAGCGAAAGAAAGAGCAGGAAAAACAACACAGGATATTAGAAAGACTGAATGACTCGATAAGGAGAGTGAGAAAACATTATTGATCAGCTTACAAGATTGCCTTTGGGTCCGTCTTCTCCTGGTGCTCCTCTGGGTCCAGGAGGTCCAGCAGCACCAGGAGGGCCAGAGTCACCCTTCTCGCCTACATCACCTTTAGCACCCTGGGACACCAGCAAATAAAATTGTTTTGAGGTTTAAGGGTGAATCAAAAAAGCATAAGTTCAAGCAAAAAAAAAAAAAAAAAAGTTAGTGTGACTCACATTATTACCAGGCTCTCCAACTGACCCAGGGTCTCCTGCTTCTCCATCCTCCCCCTGACAGAGAGGGAACATTTGATAGTATATAACAGCATATAGATTGAAGGTCTGGTCTGTAGATACTTTACAAACCACATGCTGTGTAGGGTAGTGGGTAAAAGCAATTGCCAACCTTTTCACCAACAAGTCCAGGTTGACCAACTCCTCCAGGCAAACCAGGTGGGCCCTGTGGCAGGAGGAGAGAAAAGCTAAACTAAACTAAAACCAGAGCAAGTTTTAAATATTTATTAAATTTCAGAAAATCCAATACTGCAGTGTTCTGCAGTATTTTCTGTCTGTTTGTCAGCAGCTTTGCTTGCAAAATGCTGAAACTGGAACAAAATGATCACAACACAAGGAAAATACTGAACGTCAGTTTTCCTGCAGCAGTGTATCTGGATATTGTTGAAATCACAAAAGAGTCAAGCCGATTTTCTTTCTCTCAGTCTGTTTGCTTGTGCATGTGAATGCATGTAAGTGTGCATGCATGCACTGTATTTAGATGAGGTTTCTTTAGATGAGCGTGGTTAATCTGTGTCTTTAGCTGAATGCACAACTGTAAGAGATGAACACAGACATGCACCACTACAGAACCCTGGCTGTCAACAGCTTTCCTCACGTGCTATCTAACCCCATTTCACTCTTTTCCAGCAGTCTTGTATCAATCCATTTATGGATTCATCCATCTCCGTACTGCTGTTTCCATGTTTCCTGAGATGAAGCGTTAGTGTGGCTCTCATAGTTTTCTGCAGCTCACTGCTGAATAATTGACCGATATGAGAGGCTGCGGAGGGCGGCCATTACTAGAGGTAAATATAACTGCCTCTCAGAGATAATAGTCTAACGCTCCTAAATGATTCATAAAGCAGTAAATATAACTCTTTCACAGGGATTATATTCTAATGCTATTTAATTATTCATATTTTAGATTTTAAAAGCAGTGGAAGGTCTGTAGCAGGAAGTGTTGAGAAGCAATCAGAAGCTGGAAAATATGCAGCATTTGTTGTGAGTAAGGTAATTGAGCAGTTGCATTGATATTTGGATAATATTGTGTGTTCTGAATGGGAGTCTTCTTTAGAGCATCATTTTTTATGATTCACAAAAGAATGCTGCAGCCATCACTTGAAAAGATAAGGACTCCGTTTCTTACATAGGGAATGATTTCAAAACTGAACTGCAGATGTTTTTTTTAATGCAAAAACTAAATGAACAAAATGAATGATTTAGCTGTAGTTATAAATATTAAAAGGGAGAAAATTGACAACAAAACAAATATTTTCAAACTTCAACTAACTGTTACAAATGCAAAGACATCAAGCTTTGGCAGAAAGGAATTATGCAAGATTATGCACATTTATCCATTATATGAGGTCTACTTTGAATATATGGTTGCGCTGATTGCAGTGATTTGCATAACTAAGTAAAATGAAGCATGTTGGTGCATTTATTAGTTCAAATAATTTAACACAAATAGCTATCAGCACATGTTCCAGTGAAACGTTGTAATGCGGTATTGTCTGTATAACTAACTGTATTAATAATGAGATTCTTTAGATTTAATTTGTGTTTTTTAAAAAAGATGAGAACAAAAAGAATTTGCACTTTACCTCTCCACCAATAGGTCCTTGAGGGCCTCGTGGGCCGTGCTGTCCTGGAGGTCCCTATGGAGACAGAAATGAAACATTTAAATTAAGATCAAATAAAACATTCAGAGATACAAACTGAATGCGAATTGGTGGCTTCTAAATTAAATAAGAGTTAGATGTCAGCCCATGCTGGAGTGCTTATGCAATGGCCCTAGTATCTATGATTATTATCATACTGACATGATGAAGACATCCAGACAGGTCATTACCCTCAATATGACACAGGCTCTGACTGTTTCTCGTTTTCGCCTCCCACTGCCTCTCTCTTATTCTCAGTTATTAATAAGAAACCTCCAGCCTGTGATGTGAGCGACCATATTCTCTTACCCAGCGACATGTGATTTGACTCTTCTGTGCAGCTCAAGAGAGCACCAAGCAATTAATCCTAACAGTGCTTGGCTTCAGTTTCAGTTGAGTACATGTTGAGCCGTACTCTGAATCACTCTGAAGTCTTAGAGGGAGCCCTGTGTTGTAAAGATGACACTGAAACAGAGAGACAGACAATCTGCCCAGAGAGAGACTGTACAAGACTGGAGGAAACACATATCCTTCTGGCAAAGAGATACTTCAGTGTTAGAGGGGAGGATTCTGTGATCCGCAACACTGACACATGAATAAAACTTTCCCACTGAGTCCTCGGCATCTCTCTCTCACTCTCTCTCTCTCTTGTTTTGGTTCCATTTTAATGCTTTCCCTCCCTAATCTGACTGTAGAGAAGGAGAGCTATAGAGAATCTTGTTGAGCGTGTGTTCATGGCTGACAGCGTTGTGAGATGACTGTCACAAAGGAGGATGCTCATTAGACAGCCAGGGCTGAGGCTAATCTGATTAGCAGCTGTCACACCGTCTTCCTGCTCACAATGAATGCCCCGCCTCTTCCATCCTTCCACTCTGATGCTCCACTGTCTCCTTTTTGTCACAGCTTTTCTTTTTATCCTTTCCCTTCCTTTTGCAAACATGACCACCACATTCATTCCTTGGCTCATCTATTTTGGAAATGTAGCCATGGATTCCAATGCATTGGGATAATTACAGATTTAAAGGGTTAAGCTTTTTTTCACCTCACCATTGTTATTTTGAACATTTTATAAGATATGGTTTTTGCTAAGTTATGAGGAACAAAATCAAGAGTCCTCATCTGATAATAACATGGCAAACTAGTTAGCAAAAATTTCTGGATCAGACAGCGAAGTAGCAGGTTATTCAGAACCACAGATGCGTAAGAGCTGTTTGGTTATTAACTGTGTCATTAAGCTGTGATTGCGACAGATCTCTTCTGTTCTCCCTCTCAGTCTGTCACCTTACATGCTAGCTTGCTGGCATTGTTTAGTGGGATCATTACCAGGAGAAGAATCATAATTAGCATTATTAGTTACACCTGTGCTTTTCCTGTTGTGACAAATCAAATGAGCTGCTTTCAAAAATGCTTGTTCTTGGGGAAAACATGAATTTAGCTGAGTGTTTAGTGTTATTAAGGCTATTAGAATGGAAAAAAAAACAGCTTTAAGCTCACAGGCTGGAGGCAGAGCAGCTAAATTCCCTCTTCTGTTTTTGTGCAGCTGCCTCAGTTTAGATTGATCCAAGCATAAAGCAAAGACTGGCTCTTCTTTAAATACTAGTCTGACAACCGAGGGCTGAATAATATTGAGACTAATCACTGATCAGAGGAAATTCAGCCTGGGTATTTTACTGTCATAAAGTTAGTTTGCTTCTTACTGGTGTACTGCTATTACAAATCATGCTGAAAAGCATGCATTAACCAAGTCAGGTTATGTTTCTGGTAGGAGATCAACATATGCCAAAGGTCCACCTAAAAAGTAATCAGTACTCTTAGAAAGTAAAACAAAACAAAACAAAAAGAAGTGACTTACAGAATCTTGTCTCTCCTGTACGGACACACTTGCTTTTTATTACAACCATCCTAATGAGATTTTTACACTTTCTGTTACTATTATGGGTAATTTTCTTCTACAAAGATCACTGCATTCTAAAAATATTCTCTTCCTACCTTTTCTTTTCATGTTTAAAAACCTTAGTCAACGTAATCAAATGATTCTGGATCAATATGTAATCTATTTTGATGTGTGTAAAGGCTCATTTTATTTTTAATATGCATGAATTGCTTTTTTCATGTATAGCACTTTGTGTTGCCTTCAGCATGAAAAGGGCTTTATAAATAGAAGAAATTCAAGAGTTTATTGTCTGGATTTCATAGCAAATGTTCACTAACTATGACAGTATCAGAGTCCAGGAGTTCTGGAAATTAAAAAAAAAAAAAAAAAGCATGACCCGTGCTCAGCACTGAGCTGAGTAATAAACTCTGAAACTTAGTGTACAGAGAGCATGTGTAGACACTGCAGAGCAACACTCACCAAAGAGCCAACATGCCCACTTTCTCCTTTCTCCCCTGGTGGTCCAGGCATCCCCTGTAACGATAGTGAGAAACATGAGATAAATAACAAATGACACTGACCTATCATTAGCTTTCAAGTTGGGATAAGTTTTACCTGTAGTCCAGAAGGACCAGCAGCCCCCTTAAAGCCCCTTGGCCCTTCATCACCTTTTGCCCCATTGACACCCTGTTGCCCACGAGGACCTGGCTCTCCATCTGCACCCTGTGACATAAAAAGTTAGTTAACACAGCAAAAACCAAGTCAAATGATCACATAATGATACATTTTAATATGATTTATAATCCCAGGCATGGATCATACAGATGGTCCTGGTTGGCCCACAGGTCCTTGAATGCCAGTAGGTCCTGGGGGTCCCTAAAAAACATGGAAAGCAAAGTAACAGTTCAATACACAGTTACTGAGAGTGGGACATGATTAAAGTCCTATGTTCATTACAGCACTGTCCAGACAACTAGTTATGACAACTGAATACCCCAAACAAACTATGATCCACTTTTTAACTTCATCACCTGGTGATGCATGGTTATAATGTGAAGTCACTGTTATTCACATAAAGAAAGACAGAGAGAAGCAAAAAAATAATGATACTTACAGCTTCTCCTTTGTCTCCTTTGCTGCCCTTCTGGCCTGGTCCTCCTGTCTCTCCCTAGAGAAAAAATTCACTAATATAATTGACTGAGTTCAATAATCAGCAGGGACTCTACTTTAGAAGTGCAGTTTAGTGTGGCTGATTAATGTCGCTACCTTGTCTCCATCCTCCCCTGGAGGCCCAGGTGGTCCTGCAACTCCTGGTAGCCCCATAGGTCCAAGTTCCCCGTCATGCCCAGCTGGCCCCACAGTTCCCTTCTCCCCCTTGGAAACAGATGGGAAAACAGCACACATCTAGCAACTGTTTCAGCACTTACTGTCCTAATAACACAGCATGGCACACTGATTAATGTATAATACCAGGAAGGAAAGACACTTCCAGGAAAGCAAGTTTGATTTCTCTTGTGTTCGCTGTCTCACCATGATAGATTCCAAAATGAGAGTACACATTATTTTTCTACCCAGTGGTGGGAGGTGATGCTATATGTGTTAGTGGACACCGTTGCCTCAAAAAGAATATTGCTATTTTTCAGATCTTACTGGCTCGCCCTTCTCTCCCATTGGCCCAGCTGGACCCACACCACCAAGTCGTCCTGGCTGGCCAATAGCACCTGCCAACCCAGCAGGGCCCCTCTCTCCAGGGGCACCCTGGAAATAAAAAGAGATGAGAGGTGAGGTGTATATATCACATGAATCACTCTTATTTAATGTGATAGTCACGATTACTGGTCACCATGGAAACAGCCTACTCCTTTATGTGTCTAGTATTCTATATAACATGAGCACGGAACAAGAGATGAGGTGGGAAGTAATTTCACAAAATTAGACTTACAATAAGTCCTGAAACACCAGGAAGCCCCTCTCCTCCTTTTAGACCTGCAGGACCCTGGAGAGACAAACCACCTTCACTTAAATTGGAAAGACATTATTTACCAATAAATAAGTGAGTGTGGAATTACATTGACTCAAATTATATTGAGTACAGAGTTAGTTTTGCAGAACTCTTCCATATTCACCATGTTCCCTTGTGATTTGAGTGTGAGGTGCACATTTCAAGAGAATCTGTTGTTGACAGTGACAGCGGGTAAGGATGTGCGAAATGTCTAGAAATCTGTGTTACCATTGCACCAGAGGTCCCTCTGCTCCCCCTGAAGCCTTTAAGCCCAGCAGGACCACTCTTTCCTGGAGCTCCTGGTGGACCTGGATCTCCCTGGAACCCACACACACACACGCATATTTAGATTAGATCTCAGGCAAGTAGCCAGTAGCAGACAGAAGGCCCCCATGCTGTCATAAATCACACCAACCAGCAAGTCACGCTAAGTAAGAGCATTTATCTTTTATGAGCCATAATACACTCAACACTATGAGGTTTCCTCTGTTATTTATTAGCAAATTAGAGGTCAGGATGAGACCCACGAGATAACATATTCAGGCAGTGCTGAGAGAGTCAGTGGGCTTTATCTAACAGCATTAATGATGAAGGAAGGCGATTATGATCCTGACATTATGATGAAAAGCACTCACCTTGGCACCCTCCTTTCCAGCAGTCCCAGGTAAACCATGCTCACCTGGTGGTCCTGGTGAACCTGGATGGCCTCTATCTCCAGTTGGCCCTGTCTCACCAGATTTTCCCTGATGATAACCATAGCAGGCATCACATGCTATGTGACAGCTTTCTAAAACTATTGGAAAACATGATTTTTCTTCATAATCAATTGAATTTCCCTTAGCCGATCCTCTTACCTGAGGTCCAACAACTCCTGGTGGCCCAGGAGGTCCATTCTTGCCTTGGAATCCCTAAAGAAAAAGACAGAAGAATCTAGCGACCCTCAGTGTGAATCAGCGACAGTATGCACAGTATCCTCTTATCTGAGGACTGCAGAAAGTGCAGCATTAGATTTAGTGTAAACCTCTCAAAAGGTTTTGTAATTCAGTCCTGAAACCTTGCCTTTATAGCTGCTGTGTTAACATATTAAGTAAATCATGTTAACTCTGAACGTGATCCTCTTACATTGTGCACTTGTAGTTGTAATGAAAAAATGCATCTCTAAACCTGTAGCATGTTTTTTAGATCAAAAGTGACTCACTGGTTCTCCTCTTTGACCTGGATGGCCTGGTAATCCATCCTTTCCAGGTGAACCCTAAAAAGAGAACATTCTTTTCTTATTATGTCTGAACTTCACCAAAGGTGAACATAAAATGTAGAGTGAGGTAACATGACTAGCAGTGAATTACAGGTCAAACACTTAACCCACTCACATTAGGCCCTTTGGGTCCTGGCTCACCATTCCTTCCCTGTGGTCCTTGAGGGCCCTAGAAAACAAAAAAGGATATACAACAAAATATTCATACGTAGATTTTATTCATTTACTTCAAGAATTATACCAAAAATAAATCTAAAGATTACCTGCTCTCCGGGAGAACCAGGAGGACCTTCCTGTCCAGCAGAACCCTGTCAGGTGGACATGGTGAAACACAAATATAACCCCAGTTAAACCCCTCACACATTTTCAGCTTTTTGCCTTCTAACAAAGCTTTAGCTCTTCCAAATTGGTCTTTGAAGGTGAGACCATAAACTGAAACATTCCCTGCCAAACAGTGGCTTCTTGCTGCACCAGATGTCCTATCATTGAGTGGTAAAATGCAACAACCACCTCCAACTTGGCTGATGCATTCATCCATGCTTCAAGAGACAGCCAGGTGTGTGTTTATGTATGTGTAACTGTATGTGCATATGTCTTTGTTTATGCCACTAAGCTCACCTTTTCTCCCGGTTTTCCTGTTGGCCCCCTTGCTCCTCTTCCCCCTCGGGCTCCCTAGAGGAACACAAACATCTGTCTGATTAGCACATGAATAACTAATCTGCAAGCAGACGATAGACACCTGTTAATTTGAAAATATGGCAGATATCTGACAGCATCAGTCTCTCACAAGTTGTTGTAAACTGTGGGTAACTAATAGAAACAACATTACTTTACACATGGAGTGAACATAATGAGTAGACTACTCACATTTGACCCTCTTTGGCCCCCAGGACCTGGCTGTCCACCTGGACCCTGCATTTTAAGGGATAACAATTGTTAATCACTGATTTACTTTATAACATATCCTACATGAAGACATTTACACATGCATTAAAAAGAAGTCGCAACTAAAATGTCAGCAGACTCCTCACCCTTCGTCCTTTCTCTCCTGAGACCCCTGTCCCACCAGGGAAGCCGAGTGATCCCTGCAGACACAAGTAGAGGTTAATCAGCTTCGGCCCTTCATTTATCACACATCACCTCCAACGTCCCATTAACTTATAATTAACCACTGTATCAAATTAAAGCAAATCTAATCCATGAGCCCAACACAGCCTTAAATACACCATTCATCAACATGTAATGAATTGATGTCACTAATGAACTATAAATAAAATTGCCTTTTTTAACGTGCCATTTATCATCCTTTATTTTTAATCAGGCAGGAAACAGTATGGCCAAAGACACACATCTTTTGCTCAAAACTCTGATAAAGGGACCTGAGGACACATTACTGATTGTAAAAACCCATCAGTGCTGAATCACCTTAGGACCTAGTCTTCCTGGGTATCCCGGCAAACCAGGCACACCAAGTTTACCCTGCATACAGAGTGAAGGAGAAAAAAAAACAGAAAAATATTAAAAATAAAACTGCGTAAGAATTTATTTAGATTTTCTATGTATGTAATTTCCCTTTGGAGATAAATTAAGTATTTTTCATTTTCATTCATTTTCATTTTTATGACAAACTATTGCACATGTGCTTGTACAGCATCTTTCTAAATCTCTGCATATAGCAATGGCAAAGATTAAATGCCTAAGTATGTGCATTGATCCTGTGGCAGTACAGCTCCAAGTAGAAGTAATAAATTTGGGAAATGTAAATCCAAATCTTCATTAAAATACCCACTAAATAAGAATATAGTTTTCATAACTGAAATTTTTGCTTAATAATGCAGTTTATCATTTTAATGTTAATGAGCTAACTTGCCAGTCTGATCACCTTCATCCTATCACCCTCTTCTTTTTTTTTTTTTCTTCTTTTTTTTTTAACATACCTTCTCCCCAGCTATTCCAGGAGCTCCTGGATCACCTGCGGGTCCTGTTTGACCCTTTGGTCCCTCTAGTCCATCCTCTCCACGAGGACCAAGAGCTCCGTTATCACCCTAAAGTAAAAAAATGAGAGACAGGTGGTGGTGTCATTTTTATTTCCTTTTTTTTTCTTTTTAAGACAACTGAGAACCAATGATACCAAAGCTTGTAGTGAGTTCTCACCCTGTCTCCTTTGATGCCCATGTCACCTTTAAGCCCAGGGAAGCCATCTTCCCCCTGAAAAGCAATGAGAAGAGGCATCTTTTGGTCGCTTTTAAATTGCATCATTACATTGTAAACTGTTAAGCATCCTTCAAGTGACAAACCTCATTTAAACAAAAAGCCACAACAACAAAGGTGTTTATCTTTTTCTCTCACCTTTTCTCCTTTGCTTCCCTTTAGACCTCTCACTCCATCTGCTCCCTGTGAAAAAGATAAAGGAAAAATCAGCAGGACTCACAAACAATTTCTCAAGAAGACTCCACTTGAAACCGAAATTCACCTGTCTTCCCAAAAAATTGACATGCCTTAAAACATTAAAAGCATTTGTGAAAGTGAATCCATTTCCATCATCAATACATTATTGAGCTTTAACTGACCTTAACATTTATTTCATACTTATGAATGCCAGCAAGGTCAGTTTAACCTTGAAGAACATTTTGCAAAACTACTAGATAAATACCACAAAATCAAACAGAAAGCAATTTCATTTTTCAAAGCACACTCAGTCAAAATTAAACTCAACACTCCTTCACATACAGCTCTGCTCTGTCTGACGCCAAATTTCTCCTCCATGTCAAATGTTTCTCGCTCTGTTGTTAGTAGTCCCCTTGAGAACTGGGGCACTCTCTGTCCACCTGCCACCTGTCAGCTATAGACTTAAACAGCTTGTCTGTCATAGGTAGATACACAAGCAAAAGGAAATGGGCAAGGGAATAGCTATAGCAATTGACTTTACAACAGAGATCATGACGCATTTATGTTTCACCTTGACTCCACGAGCCCCTGGATACCCAATCGGTCCCTGGGCACCTGGTAAACCCTACATGAAAAAAAGTATAATGTTACTTTTTAGTAGGCAGCAACTAGAAGGAAAAGAAATGTGTTTTTATGGTAAAGTTTGAATAAGTAATGCACTTATGTCCCTTTCTTTTTGACTGGAGAAAATGCAAATGACTGATGAGTGCATGGCGTTAACTCTGATGGACTAATACTATAATAAAGATGATGGCATTATTGGAATACAATGATCATAATGTCATTTCATATTGTGACTAAACACATTGTTACAGCAAAATAAAAAAAAATAAAAAAAATAAAACCAAAAACATGATTTTGCTGTTTTGATATCTTGCTGTAACACCACAGCAGATGAGCCTTAGACAAGCAGTTACCCACTTGGATTCCTTTTTCTCCTGGGGGGCCTTCTCTTCCTGGGTGACCCTGCAGCAAAAAAGAAATATTAGACTGTACAGGCACTGCTGCCAACAGATCATTATAGTGTCATATTTTAATAGAATTTTCTGAACACACCCAACAAATGAGAGCAAAAAGGGGTACAATGAAGAATCATTGTGTCAGAAAGCTTTGCAGAACAAGGGACACATACAAATGTGTTTGACTGCAATGTAAAATTAATTCCTTTAGATGAGGAAACTCCCCCTGTAAGAAGATTTGTAGTCCTTGTTGTAAACGTCTTGCTGCTTTAGATCAGTTCTGTAGTTGCTGCCTGTGTTCCAACATTGGAAAACCACAGAAAATGTAAGTTGGCAAATTCCCTTCACTTGGTTACACTAGATTAGCCTCCAGGCTACATGTGTGTACTTACAAATGTGTACACATCCAGTGTTTGTTTTGTAGCATTATATGTAAAGCATTACATGAGTATGTGTTTGTAGCATTTCTGATTTGGAGGTAGAGCATGTTTGGTTGTATAGAGTGATGACTGGTCTACTCATTCTTGGATAATTGATGAGAACTTGTTCCAAACTGTGTTGTGTTAAGGGAGTGCTGAGTTGCATGTGTGTTTGTGCTAATGCATGCACTTACGTGTTTGTGTATCTGTGCTTACTTACAGGAGGACCATCAATGCCTGGTAGTCCTTGCATGCCTTGTTTGCCCTGAGGACCCTGTAAAGGACACAAAAAGGAAAGAACACCTCAGCATATACCTAAGGGAGCATTTTCCCACTGGACTTCTACATTTTGTGCTTAAGTCCATATTTATTTCTTTTCTGCCTCTTGCTTGCCAGTGTACACCAGCTTTGGCTCTCTGTAGTGTCTGTAATGCCTATGTGTTTGTTGAGCATTGATTTCCTGTCTAGCTTCATCTTGTCTGAATTGGAGCCAGAAGTGGCTGGGTCATACTGTCTAGCTTTGCCTGCCTTCCCTTGGTGTGTGATGACAGGGGTCATGAGGTCACAGCTTTAATTCTAAAATTGAGTGAGAGACACGCTACCTACCTTCTCTCCTGGCAATCCAATGGGACCCTGAGGGCCAGGAAAGCCCTGAAGCAAAACAAAGTGTCAGCCAGGTAGTTTCACAGGAACGAAAAAGACAGCCTAGGTTGATTATACGTAATCTATTTATGTGTAAATAAGATGCCAGTGTCACAAAGAACAGAAACATAAATTACTTTGCTTTGCATTATGACATTCTATTTAAAAGACATTTTAGTTTTATGCAAATGAGTAATCTATTTTTTCCACTACCATATAGCCTGGGTACCTACAGAAGAAAAAGTCTAAATCTAAATCAGAAAGAACAGATTGTGCAATAAACATGGACATAAGTGTCGATACCTGGTCAGAGAATTTATAGAACACTTAATGAGCTGATAAACTGTCTAAACAAGAGAAAGCTTTTTCTATTTAAGTACAGTACCTGCACTCCTGGGTTTCCTTGTTGACCCGGGGGCCCTATCTCTCCAGGTGGACCCTAAAAGTTGAAAAAATGGCACTCATATATAATCAGTCTACACTTCATTATCACTAGCTTGTGTCAAATGATCATCATTGGACCACACTCTGATGTTTCTACATATAAACAATCAGTTGATTGATTTGTTAAAGCAGATAAAGAAGAAAGATGTACCAGGTTGCCCTTTGAACCTTGCACTCCATCAATTCCACGAATCCCCTAACAAAAATGAGTACAGATTAAAAGTCAGAATTTAATTGAGTCCAATAGCATTGTTGTTTATCTTCAGAGACATAATTATGAGTCTATGCACTGGAGAAGCGTTTATACAGTTGAAAAGATTCAATAGCTCTGATCTTGTAATAAAGGTTATGTTGACTTACCGGTTGGCCAGGTGGGCCAGGTGGCCCCCTCTGCCCGACAAGACCCCGGGGACCCTGGAGAGAAAACACAACAAATCGCCAGCTGCTAACCCGCATTCATGATGAGACTGAACAAGTGTGGAATACTAAACTATAAATCATAACTAAGGAAAGAAAGAAAATGAAAAACTACGAGAGAAAGCTAGAATATTTTTGTTTTTGTTTTATATGTGCTTTCCATGAAGACTGTGATAGCCCGTTTGCGTGAGTGTGTTTCTGTGATCTGTTTTTGTCAGCCTCCCTCTTTGTAGGCTGGCCAAGCCACCTGTTCCAAAGCCACATCTGTGATCTCCTGGGAAGTGATTGATATGGAAATATAATCATTCAGGCCAGGATTTTATCTCTTACCTTGCTGACACTCTGTTTCCTCTTTCCTCACTCAATCTATCTCATCTCATTCACCACCAACCAAATTTCTGTCCTGTTTGTCTCCTGCTGTCTCACGTTTCCCATCGCTCCCTCTCTTTCTCATCAAAACAGCTAAGACCCCTCCTTTCCAGTGTCTTTGTGGTTTAAAACAGTTTTTCTAACACAGCTGATGGCAACTCCATTTCCTCAAGCACTGAATGGTCTATTTGGAGGGACAGAACCCCGCTGAGCCCTAACCTCACCTACCGAGAGGAATATAGAGACTGAGTCAAAACCAATTAACCAGCATTCACAGCAGATACACAAAAACAATGACAGCTTCTTCAACACTGCTGTTAACTTTTAGGCCACTGGAAGACTGTCATCTTTTGGATCACAGGAAAACCACAGATAGAATATAAATATAGACTGGAGTGTTGTACATTTTTCCACTGACCTTTTCTGTTCTAATGCTGCAGTGAACACTGTGGGAGCCCTTTTTTAATAAGGTGTGTGACAATACTATGTTATTGTTCAGCGATTCCATTGTGCTTACACAAACAACCAGGAGAGCAGACTTTGCATTTCCCATATGATTTGGCAGAAATTTGACCCTGCCCATCTTAACCCTTTAATGCATGTATGTATCATATTTGATACATACAGTTTCTGAGAACTTTTGCATCACTTTATGGTAATAAACTTTGCTCAAAACCCATTGTACACAATCTGGACACTTTTTGCACTACAATAATTTGACATTTCAGTGATAAACGATAAATATGTAAAATTATTTTGTTAATTACATGCTCAATTTTTTTAAAAGGGCAAGTTTTTTTTTTCTCCCCACTTTTTTAATGAGCCGGGCTTTGAAGAGTTAAATGTGGTGACTACCAACAATTTGCAAAGGATTGTTGAGGAAATCCTTTTCTGTGTTCTTTTACCAAGATAACAAATGTGAGTGTATTTCTTAAAACCAAAACCACAGATAAGATAAATGCATCCTTCTCTTTAAGTACTGTGTACATGCAAGTTGTGATGTTTGTGTCTGCAGGGGGAATTGTATTCTTTCAGATGCAGATACTCACAGGTTCGCCTGGTTGCCCTCTAGGCCCCACAGGTCCATCAGATCCCTAAGATAAACAGTAAGAAAACAAATTCAACATATAGATCTCCTGCACCTCTATAATTCAGCCTCTGGCATGAAATGATTTGTATCCCCACAGACCTAATCTGTGAAAATAGCTTATTAAATAAATTCACCAACTGACAGATAAGACTCGACTATCTGCAAGCAAAGACTAATAGTTCGCCCTCTCAGGGTTCACCCACCTGCCTGCATAGATTGATAAAACATTGACAGAGCTTCTAGCTTTCATATTTTCAGTTCTATGTCAGGGATGCACTAGTTAGCGTTCAGGTTTTTTGAAAACTTTCTTGCAGAATGAGTTTAGGTCATCATAGTAAAGTTAACAATGCAGGGGTTTATGACTTAATTTCATAAAAGCTTGCTTAGATCTGTGTTGCTTTACTGTCTAAATGGTTTGTAGATTTAACTCATTGATCTGGAAAGGATTTCCATTTTAAATTTGCATGATGGATAAATAAGGTAAAATGCAAAACTGCTGCAGGGTGTGTTTTCTTGGAAACTGCTTGTTGCAAGCATCTTTTGGAAAGAATAGTGCACTCACTTTCTCTCCTGGCTCTCCAACAGGCCCATGAGGCCCAGGTTTTCCTCTGTCGCCCTACAAGATAAAAGCATTAGTCACAAGCTTCAAGATTTTTTTAAATGTTCTACTTTAGCAAAGAACTATTGAACAGATGCTTTTTTAGCGTGCCCTGTCATCGTAGAAACCACAATAATTATCATAATCATAATATGAAAATAAACATCTGCCACATGATGTGTAAATAATTCATGCATGTCATGTTAGCATGTTAATGTCTAATTGACGAAATAAATACAGCGACAATGTCAAGTTACTAAATCAAACTCACTCTGTGTCCTTTGTTTCCTGGGAGACCTGGCAGCCCATCAAAACCTCTGTCACCCTGAGAAGTAAAAGAGAAGTAAGTACATTAAACCCTGAAATACACACACATAAGGTAATGTGTAAACATTAGCAGAATTGTATTAATACTCTTCCCTGGCAGAGCTTCCCATCTGCTCTGAGTGTGTCGAGAAAGCAGGGCTTTTAGATTAGCTGTAGGACTGCTAAAATGCTGCTGTGAGTGATAACGGCTGTTCTGTCAGACCTAGCATCAGAACAAACTGATTTATTTACTAAGCCCTTTCTGTAGCTGTTATGTGTGTAGCTGCCTCGTTGTCAGTAACATAATTAGCTGTGGGCTACTCAATACCTAAGGGTTTACACTTGCAAGTGAAGATAACTGGTTATTGGTGAAGACGATCCTGTATTAGCATGTGTGGTATCACTGTGTTATGGCCTATGAAGGCCTTAATATTTTGCTGGAACACAAAACCACTAGGTTCTTAGTGCTGCGCATTAAAATGTGATAAGTACTATCACAGTGCAGTGCAGTGCAATGAGATCTAAAAAAAAAGATATACCTTTGAGCCAGTTTCACCGGGAGATCCACGACCTCCATCCACACCTGGACGTCCCTATGGGATACCCAAACCAGTTAACATAGGTTCAGCTTTACACTATGTTAAGCACAGTATGCTTCTATTACAATATGTAGATAGAACATTTTTCAGCCTGGAGTCATGCAATACTCAAGATATCTCACCCTCTTGCCTGGCTTTCCATTAATTCCAGGGGGGCCTGGCAACCCGCGAGGTCCCTACATGAAATATGAAGAGAGCAAAACAAATTGGAAAAGGTGTTAAAAGGAATGAAACAGGACAAAAGGAAATCAATATTGTGACAAAAAAGAGTGGTATTTGGAGGCTAACAGTGAGGTAGAAATGACTGGTGTGGTCTTACAGAGGGGCCATTGTCTCCTTGGTCTCCTTTGAGCCCAGATGGGCCGGGAACACCCTACAAAATAAAAACACAAGATCATCTTATTTAACAAAATACAGAGAAAAGTAAACATTTCACTAATCTATACAAAACAAAAATGTGCTGACTGCAAGTTGTAAAAAAAAGCTTATTTTCATCATTTTTCATTTCAACTGTTTTCTTTTATAAATGAAGATTGATTTTACAAATGATCAGAAGATATTGAGCATGAATAATTATGAGGTTCAGATAGAAGAGAGGCTTGAGCCTTGTTGGACAGACAGCAAAGATTAGGTCTAATATTGGAGCCCTTGAGCTATGGTGTATTTGGTCTTAGTAGGGTGCCTTACCAATGGGCCTGGCCGTCCTGTAAGACCCATTGAACCTGGAGGCCCTTTAAGTGACAGCTAAAAGAAAAACACAGATGTCTGGTTAATATATTTATAACTTTAGCTGGACTAGCTTTTTAATTATTATATACAATATAATGGTCCTTGTGTAACATAAGATTACAAAGTGATCATCCCTTATGTTATAATATGGCATGATGCTACTCAAGGATGGGGTTCTATCAAGTGTACCTTGGTTTGTTGCAGGATGGCCTGTGCTTGTGCCTCTTGGGGAGACACCACTGGTCCCTTTTGTGAATCACCTCCAAACTGGAACTGGTGGCAATGAAAAGGAGCAGTCAGGTCCCACTGCAGGATTCCCCAATGTAAATGAAGTTCAGTCACACAGCCCCCCCTTGTGGTCATGCCACAACACCACATAAAAAAAGTGTGCTTAGTGTGTGTGTGTGTGTGTGCGCGCGCGTAAAGGTGTGTGTGTGCACATGCATGTTTCAGTGTCATTTAAGGTCTCACTGGTAGCATTAACAAGGTTCCTGGAGGACCTGGGATCCCATCAAGCCCAGCAAGACCAGAGCGTCCCGGGGGCCCCTAAAAACAGAGGACAGAAAAAGTTTTCTGTTTTGTGTGTGTGCTCAGGCTCTGGGGACCCACCTACCTTTTAAGGTCATAGAGGAATAATATTAACTATAACATTTCAAGGGAAAGATCAGGGTTAGAACTGGGCAAACAGTGCTTATGATTTAGGTACATCTACAGGAAATGAATGAACATCAGGACTAGGTTGGAAAAGAGCTGCTTTTGGCAGATGTTTTGTCCCATCTGCCAATGCAGATCTGAACAAACTAACTCACCAGAACTGCTCATTTGTATTCATAAACATGGGTTGAGGTAGGGGGTGGAGGAATTTGTTATATGCTGTCATGCTCTTTTCTGTATATTTGTTCTCTTTTATGTGGATGGACTTGTATCAACAAATCTCCCCCCAGGACAATAAAAAACTAAGTTAATATCTTCTGTCCGCTGAAATGAAGGAAGAATTACTGTGTGTACACAGTGTGTGTGAGTGTTGTGTGCCTAAAAATGAACTTGTAGTTGTGTTAAATTTCAAAGAAATTTAAATTATAGGAAACATCTTTAATTATTTTACACTATTGAGCAATTTTGATCATAAATTTTCTTAAATAAATTCATACAATAAAAACAGAATGATTTTCATGCTTGAATTAAAGAGTCTCCTCTTTTTAAATCATGGACAATAATACACACGTGCACACCAACAAAATAAGAAAATCAGGTCACACACGTGTGAGTCAACATCTAACCCAGAAGTCCAGCAGGTTCAGGAGGATATAGAGATCCAAGAGACATGTTTCGGTTTAAGGTCAGTTTCTGACCCTGAGCCGTGGGGGTCAAACTGATGTCAAACTAACCCATTTAAAATTCAGCCTG
The DNA here is from genome assembly GCF_017639745.1 of Melanotaenia boesemani. Classification (NCBI taxonomy): domain Eukaryota; kingdom Metazoa; phylum Chordata; class Actinopteri; order Atheriniformes; family Melanotaeniidae; genus Melanotaenia; species Melanotaenia boesemani. The sequence continues at coordinate 28,562,197 of NC_055683.1, read as the reverse complement.
TGAGCTATTTCAGGATCACAAGGCACACTCACCAGTTCACCTGGATCTCCCCTGGGTCCTGGAGGGCCTGTTGGCCCAGCTGGGCCAGGAAGTCCCTGTGGAGGATATATTTAAAGCACTCAGACAAGCATTAACATGACCATGCTACAGCAGTTTCTGATAAAGCATTATCATATTCTGATCCTCGAAATGCTTGAAAGGAATTAGTTAAAAAAAATCCTGAGCAACAGATAATGATGCAGAGCTTTTCTCATGTATACAAAAGTCCCAACTATAAATATATCCATAATGTCATCGCTTTCTTGCAGAGGGAATATGTTTGCTATTTTTCCCTAAAAGTCACTTTACACTTTCCAAAAACACTGCAGCTAAATTTTGACGGCAACTATCCAAATCATCTAGAGTAAACAACCAGAACAGTTCAGAAAGAACTGGCTTACCTCTGGCCCCGGTAAACCATGGGGTCCTTCCACAACTGTACCCTAAAAATAAGCACAGACTGAATGTAATGTAAGTCATAACTGGAGCTGTTAGACTATTCATTAAATGCCTCTAGCAGCTCACCGGTTCAATAATAGCTGGCTCTCCCTTCTGGCCTTTTTCTGCTCTGAGTGCAGCCTGGAGTAGAGAAGAGATGAGTACATGTGGATAGTCAAAAATCACTTGATAGAAGCATTTGAAAACATGACCATCTGATTGATGCAGGAGATTTACCTCAACATTCAAAGTTTCAGCCCTTTCTCGCTCTGCAAATTCAAAGTCATCCTCGTAAATTTCATATTCTTCATACTCCAATTCTGTGTCATTCTTCAAATCTTCGTATTCAAGGAACTGTTGAAACGTCACAAACTAGTTAGTGCATGAGTGAAGACCAAAATAATGAAACTGGTTTTGTTCTGAGACAGAGGCATGTCATGTATTAACATTTAGTACACCTCATATTCAGTAATATTTGGGCCCTTGGTTACGGTGGAAAATGAGAGATCTTCGTGCAGGTCCCTGTAAAGGTCATCTTCATATTCCACCACTGGCTTCTTCACTGGGGTGTCATCCTGCAGACCAACAGACAGACTTAAATGAGTCATAGCTAAGATGAAGCTGAGTGCACAGAGAGATTTCTGTGGCAAACAGTGCCTCCACAAAAACACATTTTCTAATGTACAAAATGAATGTTAGCAAAACAGGTGGATTTAATGGAAATGTGTTGGTTAACTGAGAGACAGACTAGCAGATGTGCAGTTAATTACAATGGGGAAGTGTAATTAGCTGATGGACAACATCGGATTCGTGTGACAGAATAACAGAGACTGAAAAAGCTACAGAACATGAAAGCATGAAAACGTAGTTTACTTGGAAAGTTGGCAATTAATACAAATTAAGGAGATAAAAGGAAACAGCTGTTTTGCTGTGAGAAATTAAGTATACATAATATAGTATGATTTAACCTACTTTTAAGCCATCCAAGCAGAATATTTGCCTTCAAATAACTTCACCAGTACTTATTTTTTAATTCTCCACATAAGATGCCCTTTACTGTACGGTACACACACACACCAGACTTTTTATAGATATACTATGAATGTACCTCTGCGTGTTTTCCAAGAATATAAATAGACAAAAAGTAAAATGATCATTTTCTTTTTTAAGATGCAGTCTCCACTTTTTCTGGGAAGGATGAAGAAAAGGTTAGGACTACGATGGTGCTGGTTAGTGGTGATAAGCAACTGGAGAGATGAGAAGAGGAAGAGGTGTTCTCTACGGTTAGGTGGTTTTAGGGCAGTGACTGGTTAGAACTGCAAACGGAAGGGGTTGGGAGGGGGGACATCTACTGATAAATTTGTCTACCTCCTCAGTAACCTTTGATACAGGCAGTGTGCTAGGCCTCACACTGGGGGCCTCAGTTGTGAAGTCAGGTTCACGTGTGGGAATCTTCATGGTGATCTTGTCAAGCACATCCATGCCAAAGACAGCTTCAAGTGTGCTGTCAATTTCTGGTAGTTCTGTGGGCTGAAATGGCTCTTGTGATTGAAACTCTGGCAGTGTTGTAGACACTTTGAGGATGTTTTCCTCAACACCATCCTCTTCATGCTTTTTCTTTCTGGATCCCTTCTTGCCTTTGCCTTTGCCCTTGCCCTTACGTTTGCCTTTGTCCCTCTTCTTTTTGTTCTTTTTGCCTTTTCTTTTGTTTTTGGAGACATCCTCTGATTCATCCGACTGGTCACTTTGCATCAAGGCATCAGACTCAAGATGGGAATACTTTTATGAAAAAAGCAGAATGCAAGATGAGGGTACAGGTGGAGGATGGAGGAAAAAAATAAAAACACAAACACTGCTGTGAATTAAAACACAATAAAGGAAATAGCCTGCCACAAAAAAGTCAAGCAATGCATACAGGCCTGGTGACCCCCTCGTAGGGTCAGATACCTCACTGTGATTCCCACTGAGCTGGTGAAAACCTAGAGTAAATATGAAATAGGATGGAGCAAACGCCTTGTCTTAAAGAAAGTAGAAGACATATTTGAGTAAGAGGTCAGAGGTTACCCTGTCTATGATCCTATAAAGACCCAACTATTAGTGTACTTTACCAAGTCAGTAAATATTGATTGTGTCATCAAAAAGAGTGCATCAATTTGCATGTCAGTGAAATGAATGCCCTCTGCTTGAAAGTAATCCAACAGACAGAATATCCACATGTTAAAAGTGGTCAGTGTGTTTGAGAGTGAATGAAAATAGGTCAGTAAGGTGACGGATGTTGACATGATCTGGATTGAGAGGCCATCACTCAGCTGTAGAAGCTAGCAAGATGTTTATATAAATGGCCTCACAGTCTATATATATATATATATATATATATATATATATATATATATATGTATATATATATATATACACCCTTTGGAGCACAGTGCTTCTTTCACTAGGTGGCTGGGGAGATGGCCATGGCTGCAAGAGGGAAAAGCTTGTTGCATTGTTTAAACCTAAAAGTCCCTTTTAACCAGAAAATTCAACAAAGCCATAGAGTGGACTAAATTAAAACGCAAACCATGTCTCTGCTGCTAAATGAAATGTGATTTAGCATATAAACTGTGGAATATCTGTACATATACTTGAGATTTTCTGGTTATCATTGCTTCATCTTCATGGCAGTACTGACCTCCGGCAGGTCCACAGCTTGGTGGTTGTGTGGCAAAGCTGAATCACAGTCTGGTATGTAGTTTGCACAGTAGTTGGCAGCAGCCTTTGGGTCCTTTACAATCAGCAGTTGCTGAATATCCCCCTGAAATAATAAAGCCAAAAAGGAATCAGCTAATTCAAGCAGTGGCATGCTGCACATTTTGGAAGGCGCATGAGGAGAGAAACCCGACTTGGTATATGAAACAGTCAAATATCTCTCTTCTGCCCCCCTGTCAGGACCTTTCAGTTTCCATCCTGTCCTGCAGGCATAGCTAGAGCATATATACTGTACAAACATGCAGAGAGACAGCGCTGCTGTACCCTGCAGCTCTGAGCCCAGAGCCTCTGCTGACTTTAGCGTCTTTACACTCAATATTCTTCTACAATATTACATAACTCTATTCAGAAGTTAAAAAAAAAACAAAAAAAAAAAAAAACTGGAAGAATTATTGATTTGTGCTTCAAGAGAAAATTAAGTTACTCCTAAATGAGTGATTTATCAAGGAAGCATACTATACACAATGCTTCAGATTTGACAGAAATTAATATTTGAATACGAACAGTCAACCAGTTTTGACTCTATTATTATTTTGAAGAGCATTTATGATTTAATTTGCATTTCATTGGATGAACAATAGTTTAAAATATGTCCATATTTTTAATATTGACATATTATTATTATAACAATTACTCAACGCCTACAATAAAAAATACACTTAGAAATTGCAGAACTAATTTTGTAAGACAATTCAGAAAGCCAAGCAGTATAAAGAAAATGCAGGCGACCACACAACACAGTGTTTGACAAGGTTTTGATTAAATTAGTAAAACAAATCTACGTAACTGACAGGCCACTGCAAACATATTGTCAGGTGAAATGTTATCCAGGGACAGCTGGGCAGCCAACTCTAATAAATTAAGTTGGATTAATTGCTTGATGTTGTGGTAATTATAGTCCCATTGTAATCTCTTTAATTGGCTTTAGCAGCCAGAAGTAAAATAAATCCAAATATATAATTTCTCTGTTACACTGTTGTAGCTCATATATCTTCTTATATACAGCTCAATTCAAGCTTTTATCAGTGGTGCATGTCTTTACAAAGTGTCACTCACTGTGCACAAACCTGTAAACCCAGGAATGACTCTTCAATAATTGATGCTTTAATACATCCAACATGAAAGGAGTTGTTATCCACTTATTTTTCTTCCTGTTTTGGTCAAAGTCCAGAGTCAAGCAAATGAAATTATTGCAAACTATAGTAAGAGACAAAGAGGGAGTGAGAACAGCAAATGGAAACTAATCCAATCTAATCCAATCTCAATTTGAGATCAAAGACGAAGTTTTCTTCCTGCTTTTCTTGCCTGGTTGGAGGTCTCAACTCTAAAAGTACAGAAGTGTTGAAATTACTTGTTTGTGCACCACCAGCCTTCATTTAGATGGAGAAAGGACATCAAAAGAAGATAAATGCGATGAAAAGGGAAACACCTCAGCTAAACCCACAGCAATCCTCAGGTCATACGTGGCTTTTTTGGCAAAGGCTCATTAGTTCTTTGCTTATTTTCTGCTGCCTGCAACAAGGTGTGCGGTACAAGCAAGCCAGCAATCATTCCGCTTCACCAAATCACAATATATATGTCAAATGATTAAAAATTTTAATCAGACTAATCTTTTAAAATAATCATGAATCACCATTTGCAGCTGTGCCTGAAATTGGCAAGTTTTACTGTATTGTATCAACAGAAAGAGCCAATGCTGCAAATATTTAGTGTTAACTGACCTTTACTTTGGTAAACATCAGATGTTCAAGTCACAGTAAATGCAGCATGTAATGTACTTCTATATGTTGTTCTACATAATCTCTACCATGTTCTAGATCATAATTCAAAATTTATATATCATCATCTCACCAACCATCTCCATGGTAATTATATCTGTCATAAAACCAGCAGATGTGACGACTGAAGTTAAACAACCAACATTGATGAAGAAACTCTGATAAAAACTGATGATCTGGCTAAAAACACGTTTTTCCTTTCATCGTTGAAGTGTTTGTGCAGCAGTGATAAAAGTCCCACAGTAGGATCACTTTTTTACATCAGATGATCACTTAGGTCTCATTTGTGCCCCCCTTTTCCTGGTCAGTGCCCCTGTCTGGCCCCCCATCAGAACTTTTCTAGACCCACCCCTGCATAGCTGAGGTACAAAACCTGGCTACCACCAGCCAACTACTGTGTTTGAGAAAGTCCTGTCAAAAACAATACTTTTAGGTAAATATGTAACGTGTGAACCGTGAACCTCTAGTTTCCTCCTTCTCAACCGAGCCATAAACAAATGCAACACGAGAGAAAAGCCAAACAGCTGATCACCAACACACATCATGATTCCCGGAACAACATGAGAGGAGAGGGAAGAGGCAGCTGCTGCACAAACAGTGAGACTATCAGAGATCCACTAGAGCAGACATGTTGGTAAAAAGCACAGGATAAGTTAAAAAAAATGCAGGAAAAGTGCAGGTGTGGAACCCTCACCAGGAAAAAAGTGGGTTCCCACTGGGAGACGCTTATAGGTTGCTCCATTTTTGTTGTGTTTATTCTTAAATTCATTGATAGGGCCAGACGGTTTATCTTTTCCATCTTGCCCCTCCATGTCCCATCGTCATAACAGAGCAATGACGGATGTATGGGGCTTGTGATGTCGCGCAAGTCTTAACTGCATTAAAAACATTAACGCAATTAATTACATAAATTAGTTTCCGTCATTAATGCATTCATACTTCATAGTGCATAGTTCAGAATATTTTAATGCACCATATTTGCTTAAAATGCATTAGATGTTACCTAAAACTATCTATCCACCATTGAGCACCTACTGAAGCAAAACATGAGTTATACTGACCTCAGTAAAGTAAATGTGCCTCTCCAATTTGTGTGATAAAGGTATGAGTGTCTTACATCCTCAAAATAAAGCTGCCTTTTAATGAAACGCTTGATGGGACACAGTTTCAACATGTCTATAGCAGTGAGCCAAAATATTTCTTAATCCCTGCACTAATTGGGACAAAATGGATCCTAACTTCCAAACAAAATAAATGCTGGGCTGGATTTTATCTAAGCAGTCAGCATGTTGGAGGCACAGAGGGCACACAGGAGCCAAAAAAAAAACACAACCACATTTGATGTTTGTTTTATAGCAAATGCAAGCAAAGTGTTGAGTTTGAACAGCAAACTTCTGTAGTCATTTGTAGGAAATCTGGAAGCAATAGACACATTAGTGGCTGACCACAGTCCCCATGCTCCCACACTGAGCTCCCACGGTGGGACAACTGGGCCGGAACACTGGCCTCTTCCCTAAAATCAGGGCTTGGGAACAGGGGCCCAGAGGTCAGCCTACTTAAATTCTCTCCCCATGGTACCAGCCTTACCAGGGGTGTGCAATACTGATCCTTAAATATAAAAAACAAGATACTTGAAAGAAATTTAATAAGAATCTAAACTAAATAAAGATATTAAGCAGAAAAACATTTGGGGAATTTTCTCACATGTTCCATAGAAATCCTTTTAAATGGATTCATGTTTCCATACACACAACCACAATAAGTTTATGGATATTTTTAAAGGAAGGTTCTGGCGATAGATTACACAGATAGTTTAAAGGGTCTTACTCATCACCACAAATCTGATATCATCATCATCATGGCTCTTCACACAAGATGATGAAAAAGGGTATGGGAGGTTTTTTGGAGAAAAGCCAAACATCAGAGGACCTCAGCTGCTTATGAAAAAGGAAATTTATAGAACCCACAAAGAGACACATTTCTCAGCTCAAGTGGGATATAAAGTGATAAAACTGGAAAAACCTGTTTGTGTCTGTGAGGAAGAGGGAAGAAGGGAGTGGAGAGTTAGAACATGGTGTGTGAGGGCAACTTAGGTTAAGTTAGGACACAGATGACGTGATGTTACTACATGAACATGGTTAGGGAGATAGTTGTTGACTACACATACAATACCCAAAAGCTGTAGGTGCACACTTCACTTTCAAGATCAAAAGATCTGTTTCTCATGGTTAAAGTGAAGAATTATGAGGGTTTTCAAACAGAAAAAGAACAAAAAACTTATTTCACACACCATTAAAAATGCCTTTCTTCAAGAAATCTTGGTACTAGGGCATTGAAAAGATGACAATCTCTTTCCATTTTAATGTATCTCTTACTGGACTTTTACCATTACAAGGCTAGAATGCCTTGTGCTTTCTTTTTTTATTTTCTATTTTTTCCTTGCTCCATCACTGAGAAAACTCAGAGCCCCGAGGACATGGAAGGGGAAGGGGCTTGAGCTGATCTCAATTTCATGCTGTTGGTGAGAGATTAAGTGGGGCCTCATTGGGAATGACAAAAGGGAAGGGGTTGGGTATTGTCTTGGGAAGTATGGAGAATTACTGACAGTAAAGGTTATAGCACTAAAAGACAGGACATGGAATCACTCACAAAGGGTAGTTTCATTCTTCTTATTTGTGTGTGTGTGTGTGTGTGTGTGTGTGTGTTGTTTTTAATTAATATTTATACAAACATGAACAAATCCCTATCAAATCAAATTCGCATAATTTAAGTCTATCTCTGCTTTAAAAGGGGTTAAATGAGGTGATCTTTCAGATCAGTTCAAATGCAGAGAACAATAAGTACTATACGTTCCTTGCTGTTCTATGATAAAAAAAAAAAACATGAGGCAGGTAATTGTCCTGCAAGTAGATTAATTGAGACCAACACAATACATGGATATGCATATCCAGTCCAGCATGATTCTTAATTTTTAAAGGACAGATTATCAGCCCTACCTTAAAACTAATGAGAAAGTGTCATTTCTTGACTTTGTAATGGAAGCAATGATAATGAGCGTGAATGAGAAGTACATGCCTTTTTCTCTTTAAAAGTCTAAGGTAAAAATTCTCTTAGCACGTACATGTTAAATTATACTGACTATATACTGAATGCTCTACATCTGAGGTCTTCAACAAGGCGTCTGCAGGGGTACTGCTGGGGGTCCTGAAATTTTTGACTGATTAGAGGCAGAAGATGTTATTTTTTCAGTCAGAATTGCACACATTCAGTGACACATAGGGATTATTCCAAGCTGGGCACCTGTTCAGTAACAACACAATACCAGTCTAGACCTGCTCCTTCAAGCCTCCTGCACACAAACAGGAGGGCTCACCTGATTTTGAAATCAGATCAAGATATTACCGGCTAAAAAACTGCAGCTCTTATCCACAACAACCAACTACTGAGGTCAGTATATTATAATGACAACTGTATAGACATTGTTATGGGTGAAAATGGATAGTTTTGTCATTCAACCAAAAAACTCAAGGAGAACAAGGGTAAGTGTAAATGAGAGGAGACCTGAAAATATACAGATAATTTGGATTTACCTTCAAGGAGGTAAATGACATTGAATTACCAATGTGTGCCAAATGTGTTGTCCTAAGTGACTTCTTTAAAAAGTAGACTAAGTTGTAAAGACTGTGACTCCATGAGTAATTTGGATGCACTGCATGCTACATGTGGAGTCATGTGGAGAAACCAAAAACTCAAGTGCTGAATTGTCAGATGTAATCGACTTGGTCCTATAAGGTGTTAATATGGTCATGAAGAGTATTTTGCAAATCTTTTCTCTAATCTCTGTGTTGCTACAGGAAGAGAACACTCTGCTACTGTACCACTCTGATATTCAAAGGCTTTCACATGGAACAGCGTTTTCATGTGAGTTGGAACTATGCATGTCTTTCTGGAAGTTTTTACTTCTTAAAAAGTGCAGATAGCTGTGACAATATCTGGGTCATCAAACCTGCACATCTTATTTAGATTTTCACTGAGCTAAACAAACTTAACAGTTAAATGCAAGGTCGCAATGCACGTCAGGTAGCTGTGTGATTGACCCTGCTCCATCTCTGGATATAGGTCCAAGGACCAAGGACCCATATCCAGGGTCCTTGGCCTGAAAAACTTTGAAGACCTCTGCTCTACAGTATATGTACTTCAACATCCAAATTTTGACCATTTCTCCAAAATTAGTGTTGAGCTGTTTGATTTTTTTTTCTTTTTTTCTATCCGTCCAGGCGTTCCCAGGCCAGTCGAGAGCTGTAGTCTGTCCAGCGTGTCCCTGGTCTCCCCGAGGCCTCTTTCCGGTGGGACGTGCCCAGAACACCTCACCAGGGAGGCCAGGAGGCATCCTGACCAGATACCCGAGCCACCTCATCTGGCTCCTCTTGATGCAGAGGAGCAGCGACTCTACTCTGAGCCCCTCCCAGATCACCGAGCTTCTCGCCCTATCCCTAAAGGACACCCTGCGGAGAAAACTCACTTCGGCCGCTTGTATTCATGATCTTGTTCTTTCAGTCACTACCCACAGCTCGTGACCATAGGTGAGGGTAGGAACGTAGATCGACTGGTAAATCGAGAGCTTTGGCTTTTAGTTTAGCTCCGTCCTCACCATGACAGACCAATGCAGAGGTTGCATCACTGCAGACGCCGCACCAATCTGCCTGTTGATCTCCCGCTCCATCCTTCCCTCACTCGTGAACAAGACCCGAGATACATAAAGTCCTCTACTTGGGGCAGGACCTTATTGCTGACCCAGAGAAGGCACTCCACCCTTTTCCGGCTGAGGACCATGGTGTCGGATTTGGAGGTGCTGATTCTCATCCCAGCACACACTTCACACTCAGCTGCAAATCGCTCCAGTGAGAGCTGAAGGTCACGGCCCGATGAAGCCAACAGAACCACATCATCCGCAATGAGCAGAGACCCAATCCTGAGGCCACCAAATTGGATCCCCTTAACACTAGAACAGCCAAGCGGGTAAATTTTACCTCCTTGATTTTTTAAACACTTGTATCTCTGTTAAAATAAAATCCCTACTTCTCTCAATTCGTGACTTTTCCTGCAATGGGTCCAGTAAACATACAGTGAATTTTGGTGAGTATGGGATCTCAAGAAAAAGAAATCTGAGCATATATACCTAGAACCGCCAGGGAGGTAATTTCTTCCGTCTAATTTAATGCATTGTGTTCAGGTGTCAGATGTTTTCACGCCACACCCATTCGTACCACTCCTGGTTGCTTAGTAAAGCACGTGAGTTTGAGTTTGACAGGAATCAGGAGAAAGTGATGATCCGTCATTTTTACCCAGTAAAGAGTCATCTACTGAGGATGACCTGATCGCGAAAGATCGCAGACCAAGGAAAAGGTGCCGGCTTTTGGTCACAACTGAGGAGTCACCCACCACACATACTCATCCCTGATAGCCGACAGGCCTGCAGTGAAAGGTGATGACATGTCATTTAGTAACATCCTGGTAACATTTTCTGCTCTAGCTGAGCTAACTCTACATTAGTTTAGCGCAACTGCTGACCGTGGTGGACTGTCAGTGTGCCCCAACCGCATCACGCCTCACTGGAAACGATTCTGATTTACTGCCAGCGATGCGGACCAAGCTCTGACACCGGTCATACAGGGACCGGACAGCTCATACAAGGGGGTCCGGCACTCCACACTCCCGGGGTACCCCCCACAGGAGTCCCCGAGGGACATGGTTGAACACCTTCTCCAAGTCCACAAAACACATGTAGACTAGTTGAGCAAACTCCCATGCCCCCTCCAAGACCCTGAGGAGAGAGTAGAGTTGGTCCACTGTTCCACGACCGGGACGAAAACCACACTGCTCCTCCTCAATCCGAGATTCGACTATTCAATTGACCCTCCTCTCCAGCACCCCTGAATAGACCTTATCAGGGAGGCTGAGGAGTGTGATCCCCCTGTAGTTGGACCACACTCTCCGGCCCCCCTTTTTGAAGAGGGGGACCACCACCCCAGTCTGCCAGTCCAGGGGAACTGTCCCCGATGTCCACGCGATGCTGCTGAGGCATGTCAGCCAAGACAGCCCTACAGCATCCAGAGCCTTGAGGAACTCTGGGCGGACCTCATCCACCCCCGGGGCCCTGCCACTGAGGAGCTTTTTAACCACCTCAACGACCTCAGCCCCAGAGATGGGAGAGCCAACACCAGGGTCCCTAGACTCTGCTTCCTCATTGGAAGATGTGTTGGTGGAATTGAGAAGGTCTTCAAAGTATTCCCTCCACCGCCTCACAAAGGCTCAAGTCAAGGTTAGCAGCCCCCCATTGCCACTGTACACAGTGTTGATGGAGCACTGCTTTCCCCTCCTGAGCCGCTGGATGGTGGACCAGAATCTCTTTGAAGCCTTCCGAAAGTGATTCTCCATGGCCTCTCCAAACTCCTCCCATGCCCGAGTTTTTGTCTTAGTGACCGCCAAAGCTGGTGGTGATCAGTTGACAGCTCCGCCCCTCTCTTCACCTGAGTATCCAAGACATGTGGCCGCATGTCTGACAATATGATGATCGAAAGTCGATCATCAAACTGCGGCCTAGAGTGTCCTGGTGCCAAGTGCACATGTGGACACTTATGCCTGAATAAATGTTCTTTATGGACAATCCATGGCGAGCACAGAAATCCAACAACAAAACACCACTCGGATTTAGATCAGGAGGGCCATTCCTCCTAATCACGTCCCTCCAGGTCTCGTTGTCATTTCCCACATGGGCATTGAAGTCCCTCAGCAGAACGAGGGAGTCCCCGGAAGGAGTGCTCTCCAACACCCCCTCCAAGAACTCCAAAAAGGGTGGGTACTCTGAACTGCTGTTTGGTGCATAAGCACAAACAACAGACAGGACCCGTCCCCCCACCTGAAGGCGGAGGGAGGCTACCCTTTCTTCCACCGGGGTAAACCCCAACGCGCACGCCAAGTCGGGGGGCAATGAACATGCCCACACCTGCTCAGCGCCTCTCACCAGAAGCAACTCCAGAATGGAAGAGGGTCCAGCCCCTCTCAAGGACAGTGGTTCCAGAGCACAAGCCGTGCATTGAGATGAGTCCAACTATATCTACCACTCAACCTCGCACACCAGCTCAGGCTCCTTCCCCGCAAGAGAGGTGACATTTCACATCCCTAGAGCTAGCTTCTGTAGCCGAGGATCAGACCGCCAGGGTCCCTGTTTTTGGCCGCCACCCAGCTCACACTGCACCCGACCCCTATGGCTCCTCCAACAGGTGGTGAGCCCTCAGGAGGGGGGGCCCATGTCACCATTTTGGGCTGAGCCCGACCGAGCTCCATGGGCAAAGGCCCGGCCACCAAGTGCTCGCCTCCATGCCCCACCTCCAGGCCTGGCTCCAGAGCGGGGACCCCGGTGCCCCATATCCGGGCAAGGGAAACCTAGGTCCATGGTTTGTCGTCATTATAGGTGTGTTTTGAGCTGCACTTCATCTGGTCCCTCCCCTAGACACCTGTTTGCCATGGGTGACCCTACCAGGGGCATAAAGCCCCCGACAACATAGCCACTAGGATCGTCAGGACACGCAAACTCCTCCACCACGGTATGGTGTTTTTTTTTTTTTTTTTAATTTTTATAGAATTTTAAAGGCATAAAAAATTTGCAATGTTTGACAACTGGTCCATTAAGATATAATCTTCTTGGATTGATTACCAATCCAAATTCAATAGTAGACATAGATTTTTGTGTCAGCTTATGCTGTCCCTGCTGTCAGGTGGATGCTTTTTTGGGAACTTTGTAAACAGCAACTATTATGCAACATGGATAAAATTGAAATCATGTCCATTAATGAATTCAAGAGGAGGTCTAAATGACTGACAACTAAAATAAAAATAATAAGAAGTCATACATGTTCCTCAGGACGTCCCCTACTTTGACTTGTCAGATTATTCAGCTGATACACACTTAATTTTGGCCTTGCCAAGCAAGGCCCTAATACATGTACTTTTTAAGAAAAAGTTTACTCACCTTTAGAAAAAAAACAGACTTTAAAAAACTAAACAAACTTTAAACAAACTTAAAAAAAAAAAAAAAGAATTCTACTTTTAGTATGATTGAAAATCATCCTTAATCACATTTTCCAAAATTTGACAACACATTCAGAAAATGTGGCCGTGACTCAAATGTTTCCTTCATGTTACACATTAAAGTGGACCAAGTTGGACCCAGATGGACCCACCATTCCCACCTCAGAAGTAACAGAAAAAGCCAGCACATAGAAGTAAGTCAGTAGTAACAGAGAATAATGGATATATAATGGATATGGGATAATATGCATCTCATTTGTTTTGAAAAAACACAAAAACAAGTACATTATACATTATGTAAAATTCTCTAAATGAGACCAGTTTGCCACCACCTGAAGTTTGAAACTGAGACATTATACCATTTCATGGAAAACATTAGCTCATTGAGAATTTGATGGCAGAAGCACATCTAAAAAAGAAGCATAAACCAAAGAAACTGGACGAGCACTTGACATCTAATTACGCTAACTGGCAGCAAGTCGGTAATGTGGCTGGATATAAAAGGAGTATTTCAGAGAGGTAGAGCTTCTCAGTGTAAAGATGGGAATAGGTTCACCTATATGCGACAAAATGTATCTAAAAATGTTGGATCAATATGAGAAAATATTCCTAAATGTAAAACTCTGAAGATATCTACAGTGTATAATTCAATATTATCCAAAGATTCAAAGTCAGGCAGAATCTGTACACAGACCATGATTCTCTGCTAGCAATAACTGCATGGGCTCAAGAACAATTCCAGGAATTGCTGTCTGTGAACACAATTTACTATTCAATCCACAAATGCAGGTTAAAGCTTTTTCATGCAACAAAGAAGACGGAACATGACCTAGAAATGTTTTCTCTAGGAAAGAACTCATTTAAAATGATCTGAGACAAAGAGGAAAACTGTTCTGTGGTCAAAATTAGATTTTTTTGTTATTGTTTTGTTTTGTTTGTATTTTTTTTTTTTTTTTTGTTTTAGAAACCATGGAGGCTGTGTCCTGCAGAGGAAATGGACCATCCAGCTTGTTATTCAGTATACAGTTCAAACGTTTGCATGTCTAATAATATAAGGGTTGCATTAGTGTCTATGGTGTGTCCAGCTTACTCATTTGTAAAGATTCCAATAATGCTTTAAAGAACATTGAGGTTTTAGAGCAAAAGCTGCTCCCATCCACACAACATCTCTTTCAGTGAAAGCCTTTCAGCTTTCAGCAAGACAATGCTAAACCAAATACATCTATTACAACAGCATGGCTTTGTAGGAGAAAAGTGTCTGTGCAGAAGTGGCCTGCCTGCACACACAAAAAGCCTTTGGTGTATCAAAAAACAAAATATCCTGCAACAGAGGCTTTTGAGAAGCTACTGTCCTGCATCCGATGAGAATGGGACAACATTCCTTTCTTAAAACTTCATGGTCTCCTTGTTTTCCAGACTTTTACAAACAGTAGTTGAAAGAACAAGGGAAGCTAAACAATGGTAAACATCACCATGTTCCAACTCTTTAGGGATTTTTCCATGAAATGGTCAAATGTCACAGTTTCAACATTTGATATATTGTTTATGTTCTACTTGGATTTTGTTTTTATTCCAATAAAAAGTATCATATTTGCATACTGTCTGTTTCTGAGACCTGTGGCATTACTATATGGTAAAAAACCTTACTCAGAACACAGTTGTATGGAATCTGATACTTGCCGTCTGCCCTCTGATGGATACTTTTTCCACTGCAATAATTCTGACATATGAAACAGTAAGAAACAGTACATAAATGCTATTTATTTATTTAACATAAAAAAGTCTTTTGATATCATTTATGCACGTTATTTCTTTGGTCAGGCATTCAAGGGTTATTTACATTTTACACAGAATTACAACTTTTTTGGAACTGGAGTTGTATTCTGTCTACCCCAACAGAGTTGCACAATAAACACACAATTGCTGGCAATTAGCTTGACAGTTCAACCACAGAAAATGATGCATTCAAATTAGAGCCACCAAATGTTTTGTTTAAATAAATAAAAAAGTAAGGAAAAAATAAACTGAAACTGGACTGGATGAGAATGCAACTCCTAAATAAACATCCAAGTATCTGCTTTAAGGGGTTCTTTTGCTTTACTAAAACCCTACCTCAAAAACATCTTCATCCAGCAGCCGTGTACCAACCACAGTGACACCCTCTGTGCTGACAACTGCATTCTCCCCTCGCAGCAGATCCAAGGCCTCTACCTTCTGGCAATCCAAGTAGAGGGTCACAGTCTTGTCCTGCACACTATAAGCTATCCTGTGCCATCTGAAAAAAAAAACAAAAAGAAAGAATTAAATGACAATTCAACCTTGTGGTGGAACAAAAATGTTGAAGCGGAGGATTTTTTTGTGTGTGATGAAATGTCTGCAGAATCAGTGACCTACCAAACTGTTTCACGCCTCTCAAGAAAACCAGAGGGAAATCTGAGAAACTGTGAAGAACTGATTTCCTTATCTTCTTTGATCAGATTAAATCAATGAATCAAGTGTTCCACAACCATCTTATTCCCTCTAAAGATATTCCGGTAAAGCAGAGCAACTAGCTGTATAAAGACGTGAAGATTTGACTAGAGACTTGTTAAGGTTTGAAAAAAGTTATGTTGTGTGCACATACATCAGTTAGAAAGTAGACCTGGTCTATTGGACACACACATCTAAAACTCTGTTCTGCCAGATCAACATGTTTGGTGCAATGGAGAGGTTACAATCCCTCATACTACCCACTTTCCATCAGCCAGGTTGATCCTCCTGAAAATGGGATAAAGTTCTGGGGTGGGCTGCCCATGCTGGTCCTCATACAGGAAGACAGGTGATCGGCCCACTTCAAGTCCAAGCTGCTGCACCCCCTGGTCATCATACATGGAAAGCAGGAAAGCCTGGGAGCCCTTCTTAGCTCGTATGGTAGCCATCAGGGAGAAATTCTCAGGAAATTTAGAAACTAAATGGCAGAGCAGAGTGAGGAAAGGATGAGAGAGTTGTTACGTCATAAAGGACAGAAATTAGCGGGCAACAGCCATTTTTATAACATGCAGGCATACCCACTGTCAGTGAGACCGGGGCAAAAATAATGATGAAAAACATGACCCATTAAAGCAGTCAGTGCCTTAGATGTTTCTTAAACTTTTATTGAGAAAATACTCCCTCCACAAATGCTATACACTTTAGTGATTTCTGCCATTATAAGAAATCTTCAAGTATTCCTTTGCTGAAGTTAATTAAAAGGATTTTCTGTATGTGGTCTTGTTGAAAAGAGTCTAGACACTACCAGGGAATAGCTGTTTAGTGGGAGCACTAAGCTGGATCTTTTTGATCTTGTAAGCCAGGTCCATCTCCTCCATGCCTCTCCTGCTAGTACAGAGACCAGACTCCAAGGACACCCCCTCCATGTTCTCTGACAGCTCCAGCACTCGCAGAACATCAATGGGGTCATCTGGGAACAGAAAGGAAGAGAAAATGAGCCATCTGCCCGTAGTTACGGTGCAGATCGAAGAAATGTGTTGTTCATTTCATGCTTACAGATTGTAGCTCTTTCTGTCTTTATGAACAAGTTATTGTTAACATCCTTTTTAATACATTTATTTCTTGCTTGTGTCGTTTCCTCTTTTAAGCACTGGTAAACTTAAAAAGCATGTAACAGATGGCAGCTGCATGCTTTTACCCTCATCAGTTTAACACTTAAATTCAGCCAGTGTGACAGCCCTTTTTTGTCTCGGTCAGTTAAGTGCTGGTTGTTACTGAGCTGAAGAGCAGGATTTAGTGCTGCTGGAAGCTGGTTTTAAAATGTGGTGCCTTCCTGCTTCCTTAGAGTCGGAAGAGAAGAGCTTCTCTGAGATGTGGCGGCAGGTGGCCACGCTTCTGTGGGTGTTATTATAGGATAGGGGTGGTACACAGTCTGAACCTTAATCCTCCGGTAGCACACCTGACAGCTGACACCTGGATGCAGCTCATTCTGCACAAGCCCACAACAATGCATCCACATCCCATTTATCATAATCTGAATCTTTTACTAGCATAAGTCCATTTGTGGTTTATGTATTCTCACTGCTACATCCCCTGACAAGTCAGCAAATTTTTTCTAACCATCAAAGGCTATAGTTTTAAAAAATTAACCATTTGCAGTGAAGTCATTTTTTAACTAAATGAAATTTCAATTGTTTAAGATATTATATAAAAATGTACAGAAACCAAATCTGACAGAATAAGGCAAATGACTCCTATTCACTCTAGATAACTCATGTGATTCTAATGAAAACTCCAGGAAAACCAGTTAATCCAAATGTTCAGATGGATTTCTCTAACTTAAATAAATGACATATATATCAAATTCTGTTTATTAAAGCAACTGCTGCCCCTTTAGATATGAACTTTCTGGTTTCTGTGCTGTCAATGAGCCTATGCTTTATTTGAAGTCCACTGTTCATGTTATTAGATGTCTGCTGATAAAGTGCTGCCGTGAGCATTAACAGGATCAGAGCCAGTCTCCCACCAGCTGCTACAGAGAGCCGCTCAGCACTTAGCATTCCAGGCATCTGAAACGAGGATCCTAAACCCAAATTGCCTCCTACAACTCTCGCTGCTCGAAGCTTGCCTTTTATTCTCCCTGTTAATTAAACATGTGGAGAGAGTTTACCGTTGCCAAGACATCGCTCGTAGAAAAACACAATGTTACATTTTATGGCATTATTTATTTGCAAAGTAGGTGTCCTTTATCCAAAGCAGATTTAACTGCTTGTCCTCTTAGCTCCTTCACATGGTGAAGAGGTTGTAAATAAGTTAAACTACGAAATATAGCCAGATTCAATTAACAGAAAACACAAGGTATATATCTAAACATATTTAAGACCTCAAGCTCTTATAACTTTGAACTTATACACCATAATATATATGCCAAAGTGATGACAGAAAATTGGGAGAAAACAAATTAATTCTTGAGCTATTATATGCACAAGTACTAACAGTAAATATTCACCCACACACTCACAGTCATTCAGGATAACTTTCAAATCTACTCTATTTATCTTGGTAGCAGACCAAGGGCTAAATGTCAGGAGATAAGGTATATAAATGCATTCTGACTGTAACATTAGCATCCAAATCACCAGCACTTGGAGCAAAACTACAAACAACAACACTGGTTTCTTTAACATTAACACAATGTGGTGTTGATGTATCTCATATGTTCAGACGACCTATTTTTATTTTTCAGTAGTTTGACTTTTTGCCAAATGTTACCTTTTATTTATGACTTAATGTGGGTAACTTTTGCAAATATTCTCTAAAGTGTGAGTGCCCATATCACAACTACCTCATGGTCTATGACAGGGATCACCAACT